>NC_137704.1:1871862-2242862 GCF_964034855.1 Anser brachyrhynchus
ACAAAAAGAGCTTATGGGAGGGTCACGCTGGCTTACGCAGGACCCCCAAACAAGGACTCCAGGAGTTGGAGGGGCAGCCAGAGCCCCCCGGCTGGGCAGCACTCAGTGCCTGCCTCTCCCAGGGATGGTTTTACAAAGATTGTTAAAGATAGTCTTAGTATGCCTGGCAGTTTTTCTCTGTGTTTTAGTTTGTGTTGATCCTGCCTTCTAAATTTGTGTTAATTGCGCTTTCTTATGTTAATAAAGAAGGAGGAGATGTGGGAGTGTGGCCATGGGCGTCGACAAGCCCCATGGTTGGTGATCACATCCGACTCTTAAAGATGAGACCATGAGGAAAGTAAAGCCTTGAGAGGGAACAAAGAAGGGTGATTCAGGAGACACCTTAAGCAGGGACATGAAGAACAGGAACAGGGATAGTCTAACAGAACAGGGACAAAAACAAAAAAGGAATGAATAGGGACAGGCTATCAGAACAGGGACAAACAAAAAACAGCGTATGGGAGGGTCTCGCTGGCATAGGCAGGACCCACAAAGAAGGAATCCAGGAGTTGGAGGGGCAGCCAGAGCCCCCCGGCTGGGCAGCACTCAGTGCCTGCCTCTCCCAGGGATGGGGTTACAAAGTTTGTTAAAGATGGAATTAGTATGCCTGGCAGTTTTTCCTCTGTATTTTAGTTTGTGTTAATAGTGCTTTCTTAATTTGTGTTACTCTTGCTTTCTTAATTTCTGTTAATCGCGCCTTCTTAATTTGTGTTAAACCTGCTTTCTTAATTTGTGTTAATCGAGCTCTTTTAGGTTAATAAAGAAGGGGGAGATGTGGGAGCCTGGCCATGGGGGTCGACAAGTCCCATGGTTGGTGATAACATCCGACTCTTAAAGATGAGGCCATGAGGAAAGTAAAGCCTTGAGAGGGAACAAAGAAGGGTGATTCAGGAGACACGTTAAAAAGGGACATGAAGAACAGGAACAGGGACAGGCTAACAGAGCAGGGAGAAACAAAAAACAGCATATGGGAGGGTCCCACTGGCATAGGCAGGACCCACAAACAAGGACTCCAGGAGTTGGAGGGGCAGCCAGAGCCCCCCGGCTGGGCAGCACTCAGTGCCTGCCTCTCCCAGGGATGGTTTTACAAAGGTTGTTAAAGATAGACTTAGTATGCCTGGCAGTTTTTCTCTGTGTTTTAGTTTGTGTTGATCCTGCCTTCTTAATTTGTGTTAATCGCGCTTTCTTATGTTAATAAAGAAGAAGGAGATGTGGGAGTGTGGCCGTGGGGGTCGACAAGCCCCATGGTTGGTGATAACATAGGACTCTTAAGGGTGAGACCATCAGGAATTTAAAGAGTTGAGAGGGAACAAAGAAGGGTGATTCAGGTGACACCTTCTTGTCTGGGGTGGCTAGTTCTCCAGCCATTAATGCATGGAAGTGGCTGGGTGTTTGCTGTTGCCGGGCAAATTGTTGACCAATGACTAGTTAGTGGAAAGGTACTGCTGTGAGGCGGAAGTTATAGGAAGGGAGCCTTTCCTGAATAAGGGCTAGAATGAAGTTGTGCCCTCACTCTGAGAGATGAAGTTATGCCCTCAGTAAGAGAGAGTTCAAGTTATGTCATCAATAAAGAGGTAGCAGTTACAGATCCTGAAAGAACCCCGTTGTCCGTGCGGTCTTTACGCCACAAATCGCCCCCCAACAGGGACAAGAAAATGAACAGGGACGAGAAGAAAACAAACAGGGACATGAAGAACAGGAACAGGGACAGGCTAACAGAACAGGGACAAAAACAAAAAAGGAATGAATAGGGACAGGCAAACGGAACAGGAAAAAGAAAAAAAAAGGAATGAATAGGTACAGGCTAACAGAACAGGGACGAACAAAAAGAGCTTATGGGAGGGTCACGCTGGCTTACGCAGGACCCACAAACAAGGACTCCAGGAGGTGGAGGGGCAGCCAGAGCCCCCCGGCTGGGCAGCACTCAGTGCCTGCCTCTCCCAGGGATGGGGTTGCAAAGTTTGTTAAAGATAGTCTTAGTATGCCTGGCAGTTTTTCTCTGTGTTTTAGTTTGTGTTGATCCTGCCTTCTTAATTTGTGTTAATTGCGCTTTCTTATGTTAATAAAGAAGGAGGAGATGTGGGAGTGTGGCCATGAGGGTCGACAAGCCCCATGGTTGGTGATCACATCCGACTCTTAAAGATGAGGCCATCAGGAAAGGAAAGCCTTGAGAGGGAACAAAGAAGGGTGATTCAGGAGACACCTTAAACAGGGACATGAAGAACAGGAACAGGGACAGGCTAAGGGAGCAGGGAGAAACAAAAAACAGCATATGGGAGGGTCCCACTGGCATAGGCAGGACCCACAAACAAGGACTCCAGGAGTTGGAGGGGCAGCCAGAGCCCCCCAGCTGGGCAGCACTCAGTGCCTGCCTCTCCCAGGGATGGGGTTACAAAGTTTGTTAAAGATGGAATTAGTATGCCTGGCACTTTTTCCTCTGTATTTTAATTTGTGTTAAGAGTGCTTTCTTAATTTGTGTTTCTCTTGCTTTCTTAATTTCTGTTAATCGCGCCTTCTTAATTTGTGTTAAACCTGCTTTCTTAATTTGTGTTAATCGAGCTCTTCTATGTTAATAAAGAAGGGGGAGATGTGGGAGCCTGGCCATGGGGGTCCACAAGTCCCATGGTTGGTGATAACATCCGACTCTTAAAGATGAGGCCATCAGGAAAGTAAAGCCTTGAGAGGGAACAAAGAAGGGTGATTCAGGAGACACCTTAACCAGGGACATGAAGAACTGGAACAGGGATAGTCTAACAGAACAGGGAGGAAAACAAAAAAGGAATGAATAGGGACAGGCTATCAGAACAGGGACAAACAAAAAACAGCGTATGGGAGGGTCTCGCTGGCATAGGCAGGACCCACAAACAAGGACTCCAGGAGTTGGAGGGGCAGCCAGAGCCCCCCAGCTGGGCAGCACTCAGTGCCTGCCTCTCCCAGGGATGGGGTTACAAAGTTTGTTAAAGATGGAATTAGTATGCCTGGCAGTTTTTCTCTGTTTTTTAGTTTGTGTTGATCCTGCCTTCTTAATTTGTGTTAATCGCGCTTTCTTATGTTAATGAAGAAGGGGAAGATGTGGGAGTGTGGCCATGGGGGTCGACAAGCCCCATGGTTGGTGATCACATCCGACTCTTAAGGATGAGACCATCAGGAAAGGAAAGCCTTGAGAGGGAACAAAGAAGGGTGATTCAGGAGACACCTTAACCAGGGACATGAAGAACAGGAACAGGGATAGTCTAACAGAACAGGGAGGAAAACAAAAAAGGAATGAATAGGGACAGGCTATCGGAACAGGGACAAACAAAAAACAGCGTATGGGAGGGTCTCGCCGGCATAGGCAGGACCCACAAACAAGGACTCCAGGAGTTGGAGGGGCAGCCAGAGCCCCCCAGCTGGGCAGCACTCAGTGCCTGCCTCTCCCAGGGATGGGGTTACAAAGTTTGTTAAAGATGGAATTAGTATGCCTGGCAGTTTTTCTCTGTTTTTTAGTTTGTGTTGATCCTGCCTTCTTAATTTGTGTTAATCGCGCTTTTTTATGTTAATAAAGAAGGGGAAGATGTGGGAGTGTGGCCATGGGGGTCGACAAGCCCCATGGTTGGTGATCACATCCGACTCTTAAGGATGAGACCATCAGGAAAGGAAAGCCTTGAGAGGGAACAAAGAAGGGTGATTCAGGAGACACCTTAAACAGGGACATGAAGAACAGGAACAGGGATAGTCTAACAGAACAGGGACAAATACAAAAAAGGAATGAATAGGGACATGCTATCAGAACAGGGACAAACAAAAAACAGCGTATGGGAGGGTCTCGCTGGCATAGGCAGGACCCACAAACAAGGACTCCAGGAGTTGGAGGGGCAGCCAGAGCCGCCCAGCTGGGCAGCACTCAGTGCCTGCCTCTCCCAGGGATGGGGTTACAAAGTTTGTTAAAGATGGAATTAGTATGCCTGGCAGTTTTTCTCTGTATTTTAGTTTGTGTTAATAGTGCTTTCTTAATTTGTGTTACTCTTGCTTCCTTAATTTCTGTTAATCGCGCCTTCATAATTTGTGTTAAACCTGCTTTCTTAATTTGTGTTAATCGAGCTCTTTTATGTTAATAAAGAAGGGGGAGATGTGGGAGCATGGCCATGGGGGTCCACAAGTCCCATGGTTGGTGATAACATCCGACTCTTAAAGATGAGGCCATCAGGAAAGTAAAGAGTTGAGAGGGAACAAAGAAGGGTGATTCAGGAGACACCTTAAACAGGGACATGAAGAACAGGAACAGGGACAGGCTAACAGAACAGGGACAAAAACAAAGAAGGAATGAATAGGGACAGGCTAACAGAACAGGGACAAACAAAAAGAGCTTATGGGAGGGTCACGCTGGCTTACGCAGGACCCCCAAACAAGGACTCCAGGAGTTGGAGGGGCAGCCAGAGCCCCCCGGCTGGGCAGCACTCAGTGCCTGCCTCTCCCAGGGATGGGTTTACAAAGATTGTTAAAGACAGACTTAGTATGCCTGGCAGTTTTTCTCTGTGTTTTAGTTTGTGTTGATCCTGCCTTCTTAATTTGTGTTAATCGCGCTTTCTTATGTTAATAAAGAAGGAGGAGATGTGGGAGTGTGGCCATGGGGGTCGACAAGCCCCATGGTTGGTGATCACATCCGACTCTTAAAGATGAGGCCATGAGGAAAGTAAAGCCTTGACAGGGAACAAAGAAGGGTGATTCAGGAGACACCTTAAACAGGGACATGAAGAACAGGAACAGGGACAGGCTAACGGAGCAGGGAGAAACAAAAAACAGCATATGGGAGGGTCCCACTGGCATAGGCAGGACCCACAAACAAGGACTCCAGGAGTTGGAGGGGCAGCCAGAGCCCCCCAGCTGGGCAGCACTCAGTGCCTGCCTCTCCCAGGGATGGGGTTACAAAGTTTGTTAAAGATGGAATTAGTATGCCTGGCAGTTTTTCTCTGTATTTTAGTTTGTGTTAATAGTGCTTTCTTAATTTGTGTTACTCTTGCTTTCTTAATTTCTGTTAATCGCGCCTTCTTAATTAGTGATAAACCTGCTTTCTTAATTTGTGTTAATCGAGCTCTTTTAGGTTAATAAAGAAGGGGGAGATGTGGGAGCCTGGCCATGGGGGTCGACAAGTCCCATGGTTGGTGATAACATCGGACTCTTAAAGATGAGGCCATCAGGAAAGTAAAGCCTTGAGAGGGAACAAAGAAGGGTGATTCAGGAGACACCTTAAACAGGGACATTAAGAACAGGAACAGGGGCAGGCTAACAGAGCAGGGAGAAACAAAAAACAGCATATGGGAGGGTCCCGCTGGCATATGCTGGACCCACAAACAAGGACTCCAGGAGTTGGAGGGGCAGCCAGAGCCCCCCGGCTGGGCAGCACTCAGTGCCTGCCTCTCCCAGGGATGGTTTTACAAAGATTGTTAAAGATAGACTTAGTATGCCTGGCAGTTTTTCTCTGTGTTTTAGTTTGTGTTGATCCTGCCTTCTTAATTTGTGTTAATTGCGCTTTCTTATGTTAATAAAGAAGGGGAAGATGTGGGAGTGTGGCCATGGGGGTCGACAAGCCCCATGGTTGGTGATAACATCGGACTCTTAAGGATGAGACCATCAGGAATTTAAAGAGTTGAGAGGGAACAAAGAAGGGTGATTCAGGTGACACCTTCTTGTCTGGGGTGGCTAGTTCTCCAGCCATTAATGCATGGAAGTGGCTGGGTGTTTGCTGTTGCCGGGCAAAGTTGTTGACCAATGACTAGTTAGTGGAAAGGTACTGCTGTGAGGCGGAAGTTACAGGAAGGGAGCCTTTCCTGAATAAGGGATAGAATGAAGTTGTGCCCTCACTCTGAGAGATGAAGTTATGCCCTCAGTAAGAGAGAGTTCAAGTTATGTCATCAGTAAAGAGGTAGCAGTTACAGATCCTGAAAGAACCCCGTTGTCCGTGCGGTCTTTACGCCACAAATCGCCCCCCAACAGGGACAAGAAAACGAACAGGGACGAGAAGAAAACAAACAGGGACATGAAGAACAGGAACAGGGACAGGCTAACAGAACAGGGACAAAAACAAAAAAGGAATGAATATGGAAAGGCAAATGGAACAGGAAAAAGAAAAAAAAAGGAATGAATAGGTACAGGCTAACAGAACAGGGACGAACAAAAAGAGCTTATGGGAGGATCACGATGGCTTACGCAGGACCCACAAACAAGGACTCCAGGAGGTGGAGGGGCAGCCAGAGCCCCCCGGCTGGGCAGCACTCAGTGCCTGCCTCTCCCAGGGATGGGGTTGCAAAGTTTGTTAAAGATAGTCTTAGTATGCCTGGCAGTTTTTCTCTGTATTTTAGTTTGTGTTGATCCTGCCTTCTTAATTTGTGTTACTCTTGCTTTCTTAATTTCTGTTAATCGCGCCTTCTTAATTTGTGTTAAACCTGCTTTCTTAATTTGTGTTAATCGAACTCTTTTATGTTAATAAAGAAGGGGGAGTTGTGGGAGCACGGCCATGGGGGTCGACAAGTCCCATGGTTGGTGATAACATCCGACTCTTAAAGATGAGACCATCAGGAAAGTAAAGTCTTGAGAGGGAACAAAGAAGGGTGATTCAGGAGACACCTTAAACAGGGACATGAAGAACAGGAACAGGGACATGCTATCAGAACAGGGACAAACAAAAAACAGCATATGGGAGGGTCTCGCTGGCATAGGCAGGACCCACAAACAAGGACTCCAGGAGTTGGAGAGGCAGCTAGAGCCCCCCGGCTGGGCAGCACTCAGTGCCTGCCACTCCCAGGGATGGGGTTGCAAAGTTTGTTAAAGATAGTCTTAGTATGCCTGGCAGTTTTTCTCTGTGTTTTAGTTTGTGTTGATCCTGCCTTCTTAATTTGTGTTAATTGTGCTTTCTTATGTTAATAAAGAAGGAGGAGATGTGGGAGTGTGGCCATGGGGGTCAACAAGCCCCATGGTTGGTGATCACATCCGACTCTTAAAGATGAATCCATCAGGAAAGTAAAGCCTTGAGAGGGAACAAAGAAGGGTGATTCAGGAGACACCTTAAGCAGGGACATGAAGAACAGGAACAGGGACAGGCTAACAGAACAGGGACAAAAAAAAAAGGAATGAATAGGGACATGCTATCAGAACAGGGACAAACAAAAAACAGCGTATGGGAGGGTCTCGCTGGCATTAGGCAGGACCCACAAACAAGGACTCCAGGAGTTGGAGGGGCAGCCAGAGCCCCCCAGCTGGGCAGCACTCAGTGCCTGCCTCTCCCAGGGATGGGGTTACAAAGTTTGTTAAAGATGGAATTAGTATGCCTGGCAGTTTTTCTCTGTTTTTTAGTTTGTGTTGATCCTGCCTTCTTAATTTGTGTTAATCGCGCTTTCTTAATTTCTGTTAATCGCGCCTTCATAATTTGTGTTAAACCTGCTTTCTTAATTTGTGTTAATCGAGCTCTTTTATGTTAATAAAGAAGGGGGACTTGTAGGAGTGTGGCCATGGGGGTCGACAAGTCCCATGGTTGGTGATAACATCCGACTCTTAAAGATGAGGCCATCAGGAAAGTAAAGAGTTGAGAGGGAACAAAGAAGGGTGATTCAGGAGACACCTTAAACAGGGACATGAAGAACAGGAACAGGGACAGGCTAACAGAGCAGGGAGAAACAAAAAACAGCATATGGGAGGGTCCCACTGGCATATGCTGGACCCACAAAGAAGGACTCCAGGAGTTGGAGGGGCAGCCAGAGCCCCCCGGCTGGGCAGCACTCAGTGCCTGCCTCTCCCAGGGACGGTTTTACAAAGATTGTTAAAGATAGACTTAGTATGCCTGGCAGTTTTTCTCTGTGTTTTAGTTTGTGTTGATCCTGCCTTCTTAATATGTGTTAATCGCGCTTTCTTAAGTTAATAAAGAAGGGGGAGATGTGGGAGTGTGGCCATGGGGGTGGACAAGCCCCATGGTTGGTGATAACATCAGACTCTTAATGATGAGACCATCAGGAAAGTAAAGCCTTGAGAGGGAACAAAGAAGGGTGATTCAGGAGACACCTTAAACAGGGACATGAAGAACAGGAACAGGGATAGTCTAACAGAACAGGGACAAAAACAAAAAAGTAATGAATAGGGACAGGCTATCAGAACAGGGACAAACAAAAAACAGCGTATGGGAGGGTCTCGCTGGCATAGGCAGGACCCCCAAACAAGGACTCCAGGAGTTGGAGGGGCAGCCAGAGTCCCCCTGCTGGGCAGCACTCAGTGCCTGCCTCTCCCAGGGATGGGGTTACAAAGTTTGTAAAAGATGGAATTAGTATGCCTGGCAGTTTTTCTCTGTGTTTTAGTTTGTGTTGATCATGCCTTCTTAATTTGTGTTAATCGCGCTTTCTTAAGTTAATGAAGAAGGGGAAGATGTGGGAGTGTGGCCATGGGGGTCGGCAAGCCCCATGGTTGGTGATAACATCCGACTCTTAAGGATGAGACCATCAGGAATTTAAAGAGCTGAGAGGGAACAAAGAAGGGTGATTCAGGTGACACCTTCTTGTCTGGGGTGGCTAGTTCTCCAGCCATTAATGCATGGAAGTGGCTGGGTGTTTGCTGTTGCCGGGCAAAGTTGTTGACCAATGACTAGTTAGTGGAAAGGTACTGCTGTGAGGCGGAAATTATAGGAAGGGAGCCTTTCCTGAATAAGGGATAGAATGAAGTTGTGCCCTCACTCTGAGAGATGAAGTTATGCCCTCAGTAAGAGAGAGTTCAAGTTATGTCATCAATAAAGAGGTAGCAGTTACAGATCCTGAAAGAACCCCGTTGTCCGTGCGGTCTTTACGCCACAAATCGCCCCCCAACAGGGACATGAAAACGAACAGGGACGAGAAGAAAACAAACAGGGACATGAAGAACATGAACAGGGACAGGCTAACAGAACAGGGACAAAAACAAAAAAGGAATGAATAGGGACAGGCAAAGGGAACAGGGAAAAAAAAAAAAAAAAGGAATGAATAGGTACAGGCTAACAGAACAGGGACGAACAAAAAGAGCTTATGGGAGGGTCACGCTGGCTTACGCAGGACCCACAAACAAGGACTTCAGGAGTTGGAGGGGCAGCCAGAGCCCCCCGGCTGGGCAGCACTCAGTGCCTGCCTCTCCCAGGGATGGTTTTACAAAGTTTGTTAAAGATAGTCTTAGTATGCCTGGCAGTTTTTCTCTGTGTTTTAGTTTGTGTTGATCCTGCCTTCTTCATTTGTGTTAATCGCGCTTTCTTATGTTAATAAAGAAGGAGGAGATGTGGGAGTGTGGCCATGGGGGTCGACAAGCCCCATGGTTGGTGATCACATCCGACTCTTAAAGATGAGGCCATGAGGAAAGTAAAGCATTGAGAGGGAACAAAGAAGGGTGATTCAGGAGACACCATAAACAGGGACATGAAGAACAGGAACAGGGATAGTCTAACAGAACAGGGAGAAATACAAAAAAGGAATGAATAGGGACAGGCTATCAGAACAGGGACAAACAAAAAACAGCATATGGGAGGGTCTCGCTGGCATAGGCAGGACCCACAAACAAGGACTCCAGGAGTTGGAGAGGCAGCTAGAGCCCCCCGGCTGGGCAGCACTCAGTGCCTGCCACTCCCAGGGATGGGGTTGCAAAGTTTATTAAAGATAGTCTTAGTATGCCTGGCAGTTTTTCTCTGTGTTTTAGTTTGTGTTGATCCTGCCTTCTTAATTTGTGTTAATTGTGCTTTCTTATGTTAATAAAGAAGGAGGAGATGTGGGAGTGTGGCCATGGGGGTCGACAAGCCCCATGGTTGGTGATCACATCCGACTCTTAAAGATGAGACCATCAGGAAAGTAAAGCCTTGAGAGGGAACAAAGAAGGGTGATTCAGGAGATACCTTAAGCAGGGACATGAAGAACAGGAACAGGGACAGGCTAACAGAACAGGGACAAAAAAAAAAGGAATGAATAGGGACATGCTATCAGAACAGGGACAAACAAAAAACAGCGTATGGGAGGGTCTCGCTGGCATAGGCAGGACCCACAAAGAAGGAATCCAGGAGTTGGAGGGGCAGCCAGAGCCCCCCAGCTGGGAAGCACTCAGTGCCTGCCTCTCCCAGGGATGGGGTTACAAAGTTTGTTAAAGATGGAATTAGTATGCCTGGCAGTTTTTCTCTGTATTTTAGTGTGTGTTAATAGTGCTTTCTTAATTTGTGTTACTCTTGCTTTCTTAATTTCTGTTAATCGCGCCTTCATAATTTGTGTTAAACCTGCTTTCTTAATTTGTGTTAATCGAGCTCTTTTATGTTAATAAAGAAGGGGGAGTTGTGGGAGCATGGCCATGGGGGTCGACAAGTCCCATGGTTGGTGATAACATCTGACTCTTAAAGTAGAGACCATCAGGAAAGTAAAGCCTTGAGAGGGAACAAAGAAGGGTGATTCAGGAGACACCTTAAACAGGGACATGAAGAACAGGAACAGGGACAGGCTAACAGAGCAGGGAGAAACAAAAAACAGCATATGGGAGGGTCCCACTGGCGTATGCTGGACCCACAAACAAGGACTCCAGGAGTTGGAGGGGCAGCCAGAGCCCCCCGGCTGGGCAGCACTCAGTGCCTGCCTCTCCCAGGGATGGTTTTACAAAGATTGTTAAAGATAGACTTAGTATGCCTGGCAGTTTTTCTCTGTGTTTTAGTTTGTGTTGATCCTGCCTTCTTAATTTGTGTTAATCGCGCTTTCTTATGTTAATAAAGAAGGGGAAGATGTGGGAGTGTGGCCATGGGGGTCGACAAGCCCCATGGTTGGTGATAACATCCGACTGTTAAAGTAGAGACCATCAGGAAAGTAAAGCCTTGAGAGGGAACAAAGAAGGGTGATTCAGGAGACACCTTAAGCAGGGACATGAGGAACAGGAACAGGGATAGTCTAACAGAACAGGGACAAAAACAAAAAGGGAATGAATAGGGACAGGCTATCAGAACAGGGACAAACAAAAAACAGCATATGGGAGGGTCTCGCTGGCATAGGCAGGACCCACAAACAAGGACTCCAGGAGTTGGAGGGGCAGCCAGAGCCCCCCAGCTGGGAAGCACTCAGTGCCTGCCTCTCCCAGGGATGGGGTTACAAAGTTTGTAAAAGATGGAATTAGTATGCCTGGCAGTTTTTCTCTGTGTTTTAGTTTGTGTTGATCATGCCTTCTTAATTTGTGTTAATCGCGCTTTCTTAATTTCTGTTAATCGCGCCTTCTTAATTTGTGTTAAACCTGCTTTCTTAATTTGTGTTAATCGAGCTCTTTTAGGTTAATAAAGAAGGGGGAGATGTGGGAGCCTGGCCATGGGGGTCGACAAGTCCCATGGTTGGTGATAACATTGGACTCTTAAGGATGAGACCATCAGGAATTTAAAGAGTTGAGAGGGAACAAAGAAGGGTGATTCAGGTGACACCTTCTTGTCTGGGGTGGCTAGTTCTCCAGCCATTAATGCATGGAAGTGGCTGGGTGTTTGCTGTTGCCGGGCAAAGTTGTTGACCAATGACTAGTTAGTGGAAAGGTACTGCTGTGAGGCGGAAGTTATAGGAAGGGAGCCTTTCCTGAATAAGGGATAGAATGAAGTTGTGCCCTCACTCTGAGAGATGAAGTTATGCCCTCAGTAAGAGAGAGTTCAAGTTATGTCATCAATAAAGAGGTAGCAGTTACAGATCCTGAAAGAACCCCGTTGTCCGTGCGGTCTTTACGCCACAAATCGCCCCCCAACAGGGACAAGAAAACGAACAGGGACGAGAAGAAAACAAACAGGGACATGAAGAACAGGAACAGGGACAGGCTAACAGAACAGGGACAAAAACAAAAAAGGAATGAATAGGGACAGGCAAACGGAACAGGAAAAAGAAAAAAAAAGGAATGAATAGGTACAGGCTAACAGAACAGGGACGAACAAAAAGAGCTTATGGGAGGGTCACGCTGGCTTACGCAGGACCCCCAAACAAGGACTCCAGGAGTTGGAGGGGCAGCCAGAGCCCCCCGGCTGGGCAGCACTCAGTGCCTGCCTCTCCCTGGGATGGGGTTGCAAAGTTTCTTAAAGATAGTCTTAGTATGCCTGGCAGTTTTTCTCTGTGTTTTAGTTTGTGTTGATCCTGCCTTCTTAATTTGTGTTAATTGCGCTTTCTTATGTTAATAAAGAAGGAGGAGATGTGGGAGTGTGGCCATGGGGGTCGACAAGCCCCATGGTTGGTGATCACATCCGACTCTTAAAGATGAGGCCATGAGGAAAGTAAAGCCTTGAGAGGGAACAAAGAAGGGTGATTCAGGAGACACCATAAACAGGGACATGAAGAACAGGAACAGGGATAGTCTAACAGAACAGGGACAAATACAAAAAAGGAATGAATAGGGACAGGCTATCAGAACAGGGACAAACAAAAAACAGCATATGGGAGGGTCTCGCTGGCATAGGCAGGACCCACAAACGAGGACTCCAGGAGTTGGAGAGGCAGCTAGAGCCCCCCGGCTGGGCAGCACTCAGTGCCTGCCACTCCCAGGGATGGGGTTGCAAAGTTTGTTAAAGATAGTCTTAGTATGCCTGGCAGTTTTTCTCTGTGTTTTAGTTTGTGTTGATCCTGCCTTCTTAATTTGTGTTAATTGTGCTTTCTTATGTTAATAAAGAAGGAGGAGATGTGGGAGTGTGGCCATGGGGGTCGACAAGCCCCATGGTTGGTGATCACATCCGACTCTTAAAGATGAGACCATCAGGAAAGTAAAGCCTTGAGAGGGAACAAAGAAGGGTGATTCAGGAGACACCTTAAGCAGGGACATGAAGAACAGGAACAGGGAGAGGCTAACAGAACAGGGACAAAAAAAAAAGGAATGAATAGGGACATGCTATCAGAACAGGGACAAACAAAAAACAGCGTATGGGAGGGTCTCGCTGGCATAGGCAGGACCCACAAAGAAGGAATCCAGGAGTTGGAGGGGCAGCCAGAGCCCCCCAGCTGGGAAGCACTCAGTGCCTGCCTCTCCCAGGGATGGGGTTACAAAGTTTGTTAAAGATGGAATTAGTATGCCTGGCAGTTTTTCTCTGTATTTTAGTTTGTGTTAATAGTGCTTTCTTAATTTGTGTTACTCTTGCTTTCTTAATTTCTGTTAATCGCGCCTTCATAATTTGTGTTAAACCTGCTTTCTTAATTTGTGTTAATCGAGCTCTTTTATGTTAATAAAGAAGGGGGAGTTGTGGGAGCATGGCCATGGGGGTCGACAAGTCCCATGGTTGGTGATAACATCTGACTCTTAAAGTAGAGACCATCAGGAAAGTAAAGCCTTGAGAGGGAACAAAGAAGGGTGATTCAGGAGACACCTTAAACAGGGACATGAAGAACAGGAACAGGGACAGCCTAACAGAGCAGGGAGAAACAAAAAACAGCATATGGGAGGGTCCCACTGGCGTATGCTGGACCCACAAACAAGGACTCCAGGAGTTGGAGGGGCAGCCAGAGCCCCCCGGCTGGGCAGCACTCAGTGCCTGCCTCTCCCAGGGATGGTTTTACAAAGATTGTTAAAGATAGACTTAGTATGCCTGGCAGTTTTTCTCTGTGTTTTAGTTTGTGTTGATCCTGCCTTCTTAATTTGTGTTAATCGCGCTTTCTTATGTTAATAAAGAATGAATTAGAATCTTATGTTAATAAAGAATGAAGATGGAATTAGTATGCCTGGCAGTTTTTCTCTGTATTTTAGTTTGTGTTAATAGTGCTTTCTTAATTTGTGTTACTCTTGCTTTCTTAATTTCTGTTAATCGCGCCTTCATAATTTGTGTTAAACATGCTTTCTTAATTTGTGTTAATCGAGCTCTTTTATGTTAATAAAGAAGGGGGAGTTGTAGGAGTGTGGCCATGGGGGTCGACAAGTCCCATGGTTGGTGATAACATCAGACTCTTAAAGTAGAGACCATCAGGAAAGTAAAGCCTTGAGAGGGAACAAAGAAGGGTGATTCAGGAGACACCTTAAGCAGGGACATGAAGAACAGGAACACGGACAGCCTAACAGAACAGGGACAAAACAAAAAAGGAATGAATAGGGACATGCTATCAGAACAGCGACAAACAAAAAACAGCGTATGGGTGGGTCTCGCTGACATAGGCAGGACCCACAAACAAGGACTCCAGGAGTTGGAGGGGCAGCCAGAGCCCCCCGGCTGGGCAGCACTCAGTGCCTGCCTCTCCCAGGGACAGTTTTACAAAGATTGTTAAAGATAGACTTAGTATGCCTGGCAGTTTTTCTCTGTGTTTTAGTTTGTGTTGATCCTGCCTTCTTAATTTGTGTTAATCGCGCTTTCTTATGTTAATAAAAAAGGAGGAGATGTGGGAGTGTGGCCATGGGGGTCGTCAAGCCCCATGGTTGGTAATAACATAGGACTCTTAAGGATGAGACCATCAGGAATTTAAAGAGCTGGGAGGGAACAAAGAAGGGTGATTCAGGTGACACCTTGTTGTCTGGGGTGGCTTGTTCTCCAGCCATTAAAGCATGGAAGTTGCTGGGTGTTTGGTGTTGCCGGGCAAAGTTGTTGACCAATGACTAGTTAGTGGAAAGTTACTGCTGTGAGGCGGAAGTTATAGGAAGGGAGCCTTTCCTGAATAAGGGATAGAATGAAGTTGTGCCCTCACTCTGAGAGATGAAGTTATGCCTTCAGTAAGAGAGAGTTCAAGATATGTCATCAATAAAGAGGTAGCCGTTACAGATCCTGAAAGAACCCCGTTGTCCGTGCGGTCTTTACGTCACAAATCGCCCCCCAACAGGGACATGAAAACGAACAGGGACGAGAAGAAAACAAACAGGGGAATGAAGAACAGGAACAGAGACAGGCAAACAGAACAAGGACAAAAACAAAAAAGGAATGAATAGGGACAGGCAAACGGAACAGGGACAAAAACAGAAAAGGAATGAATAGGTACAGGCTAACAGAACAGGGACGAACAAAAAGAGGGTAAGGGAGGGTCTCGCTGGCATAGGCAGGACCCACAAAGAAAGACTCCAGGAGTTAGAGGGGCAGCCAGAGCCCCCCTTCTGGGCAGCACTTAGTGCCTGCCTCTCCCAGGGATGGGGTTACAAAGTTTGTAAAAGATGGAATTAGTATGCCTGGCAATTTTTCTCTGTGTTTTAGTTTGTGTTGATCCTGCCTTCTTAATTTGTGTTAATCGCGCTTTCTTAAGTTAATGAAGAAGGGGAAGATGTGGGAGTGTGGCCATGGGGGTCGACAAGCCCCATGGTTGGTGATAACATCGGACTCTTAAAGTAGAGACCATCAGGAAAGTAAAGCCTTGAGAGGGAACAAAGAAGGGTGATTCAGGAGACACCTTAAGCAGGGACATGAAGAACAGGAACAGGGAGAGGCTAACAGAACAGGGACAAAACAAAAAAGGAATGAATAGGGACATGCTATCAGAACAGCGACAAACAAAAAACAGCGTATGGGAGGGTCTCGCTGGCATAGGCAGGACCCACAAACAAGGACTCCAGGAGTTGGAGGGGCAGCCAGAGCCCCCAGCTGGGAAGCACTCAGTGCCTGCCTCTCCCAGGGATGGGGTTACAAAGTTTGTTAAAGATGGAATTAGTATGCCTGGCAGTTTTTCTCTGTATTTTAGTTTGTGTTAATAGTGCTTTCTTAATTTGTGTTACTCTTGCTTTCTTAATTTCTGTTAATCGCGCCTTCATAATTTGTGTTAAACCTGCTTTCTTAATTTGTGTTAATCGAGCTCTTTTATGTTAATAAAGAAGGGGGAGTTGTGGGAGCATGGCCATGGGGGTCAACAAGTCCCATGGTTGGTGATAACATCTGACTCTTAAAGATGAGGGCATCAGGAAAGTAAAGCCTTGAGAGGGAACAAAGAAGGGTGATTCAGGAGACACCTTAAACAGGGACATGAAGAACAGGAACAGGGACAGGCTAACAGAGCAGGGAGAAACAAAAAACAGCATATGGGAGGGTCCCACTGGCGTATGCTGGACCCACAAACAAGGACTCCAGGAGTTGGAGGGGCAGCCAGAGCCCCCCGGCTGGGCAGCACTCAGTGCCTGCCTCTCCCAGGGATGGTTTTACAAAGATTGTTAAAGATAGACTTAGTATGCCTGGCAGTTTTTCTCTGTGTTTTAGTTTGTGTTGATCCTGCCTTCTTAATTTGTGTTAATCGCGCTTTCTTATGTTAATAAAGAAGGGGAAGATGTGGGAGTGTGGCCATGGGGGTCGACAAGCCCCATGGTTGGTGATAACATCCGACTATTAAAGTAGAGACCATCAGGAAAGTAAATAGTTGAGAGGGAACAAAGAAGGGTGATTCAGGAGACACCATAAACAGGGACATGAAGAACAGGAACAGGGACAGGCTAACAGAGCAGGGAGAAACACAAAACAGCATATGGGAGGGTCCCACTGGCATATGCTGGACCCAAAAACAAGGACTCCAGGAGTTGGAGGGGCAGCCAGAGCCCCCCGGCTGGGCAGCACTCAGTGCCTGCCTCTCCCAGGGATGGGGTTACAAAGTTTGTTAAAGATGGAATTAGTATGCCTGGCAGTTTTTCTCTGTATTTTAGTTTGTGTTAATAGTGCTTTCTTAATTTGTGTTACTCCTCCTTTCTTAATTTCTGTTAATCGCGCCTTCTTAATTTGTGTTAAACCTGCTTTCTTAATTTGTGTTAATCAAGCTCTTTTATGTTAATAAAGAAGGGGGAGATGTGGGAGCATGACCATGGGTTGGACAAGTCCCATGGTTGGTGATAACATCCGACTATTAAAGTAGAGACATTCAGGAAAGTAAAGAGTTGAAAGGGAACAAAGAAGGGTGATTCAGGAGACACCTTAAGCAGGGACATGAAGAACAGGAACAGGGATAGTCTAACAGAACAGGGACGAAAACAAAAAAAGGAATGAATAGGGACAGGCTATCAGAACAGGGACAAACAAAAAACAGCGTATGGGAGGGTCTCGCTGGCATAGGCAGGACCCACAAACAAGGACTCCAGGAGTTGGAGGGGCAGCCAGAGCCCCCCGGCTGGGCAGCACTCAGTGCCTGCCTCTCCCAGGGATGGTTTTACAAAGATTGTTAAAGATAGAATTAGTATGCCTGGCAGTTTTTCTCTGTGTTTTAGTTTGTGTTGATCCTGCCTTCTTAATATGTGTTAATCGCGCTTTCTTATGTTAATAAAGAAGGGGAAGATGTGGGAGTGTGGCAATGGGGGTCCACAAGCACCATGGTTGGTGATAACATCGGACTCTTAAGGATGAGACCATCAGGAATTTAAAGAGTTGAGAGGGAACAAAGAAGGGTGATTCAGGTGACACCTTGTTGTCTGGGGTGGCTTGTTCTCCAGCCATTAAAGCATGGAAGTTGCTGGGTGTTTGCTGTTGCCGGGCAAAGTTGTTGACCAATGACTAGTTAGTGGAAAGGTACTGCTGTGAGGCGGAAATTATAGGAAGGGAGCCTTTCCTGAATAAGGGATAGAATGAAGTTGTGCCCTCACTCTGAGAGATGAAGTTATGCCCTCAGTAAGAGAGAGTTCAAGTTATGTCATCAATAAAGAGGTAGCAGTTACAGATCCTGAAAGAACCCCGTTGTCCGTGCGGTCTTTACGCCACAAATCGCCCCCCAACAGGGACATGAAAACGAACAGGGACGAGAAAAAAACAAACAGGGACATGAAGAACAGGAACAGGGACAGGCTAACAGAACAGGGACAAAAACAAAAAAGGAATGAATAGGGACAGGCTATCAGAACAGGGACAAACAAAAAACAGCGTATGGGAGGGTCTCGCTGGCATAGGCAGGACCCACAAACAAGGACTCCAGGAGTTGGAGGGGCAGCCAGAGCCCCCCGGCTGGGCAGCACTCAGTGCCTGCCACTCCCAGGGATGGGGTTGCAAAGTTTGTTAAAGATGGAATTAGTATGCCTGGCAGCTTTTCTCTGTGTTTTAGTTTGTGTTGATCCTGCCTTCTTAATTTGTGTTAATCGAGCTCTTTTATGTTAATAAAGAAGGGGGAGATGTGGGAGCATGGCCATGGGGGTCGGCAAGTCCCATGGTTGGTGATAACATCAGACTCTTAATGATGAGACCATCAGGAAAGTAAAGCCTTGAGAGGGAACAAAGAAGGGTGATTCAGGAGACACCTTAAACAGGGACATGAAGAACAGGAACAGGGATAGTCTAACAGAACAGGGACAAAAACAAAAAAGTTATGAATAGGGACAGGCTATCAGAACAGGGACAAACAAAAAACAGCGTATGGGAGGGTCTCGCTGGCATAGGCAGGACCCACAAACAAGGACTCCAGGAGTTGGAGGGGCAGCCAGAGCCCCCCAGCTGGGCAGCACTCAGTGCCTGCCTCTCCCAGGGACGGGGTTACAAAGTTTGTTAAAGATGGAATTAGTATGCCTGGCAGTTTTTCTCTGTGTTTTAGTTTGTGTTGATCCTGCCTTCTTAATTTGTGTTAATTGCGCTTTCTTATGTTAATAAAGAAGGGGAAGATGTGGGAGTGTGGCCATGGGGGTCGACAAGCCCCATGGTTGGTGGTAACATCAGACTCTTAATGATGAGACCATCAGGAAAGTAAAGAGCTGAGAGAGAACAAAGAAGGGTGATTCAGGAGACACCTTAACCAGGGACATGAAGAACAGGAACAGGGACAGGCTAACAGAGCAGGGAGAAACACAAAACAGCATATGGGAGGGTCCCACTGGCATATGCTGGACCCAAAAACAAGGACTCCAGGAGTTGGAGGGGCAGCCAGAGCCCCCCGGCTGGGCAGCACTCAGTGCCTGCCTCTCCCAGGGATGGGGTTACAAAGTTTGTTAAAGATGGAATTAGTATGCCTGGCAGTTTTTCTCTGTATTTTAGTTTGTGTTAATAGTGCTTTCTTAATTTGTGTTACTCCTCCTTTCTTAATTTCTGTTAATCGCGCCTTCTTAATTTGTGTTAAACCTGCTTTCTTAATTTGTGTTAATCAAGCTCTTTTATGTTAATAAAGAAGGGGGAGATGTGGGAGCATGACCATGGGTTGGACAAGTCCCATGGTTGGTGATAACATCCGACTATTAAAGTAGAGACATTCAGGAAAGTAAAGAGTTGAAAGGGAACAAAGAAGGGTGATTCAGGAGACACCTTAAGCAGGGACATGAAGAACAGGAACAGGGATAGTCTAACAGAACAGGGACGAAAACAAAAAAAGGAATGAATAGGGACAGGCTATCAGAACAGGGACAAACAAAAAACAGCATATGGGAGGGTCTCGCTGGCATAGGCAGGACCCCCAAACAAGGACTCCAGGAGTTGGAGGGGCAGCCAGAGCCCCCCGGCTGGGCAGCACTCAGTGCCTGCCTCTCCCAGGGACGGGGTTACAAAGTTTGTTAAAGATGGAATTAGTATGCCTGGCAGTTTTTCTCTGTGTTTTAGTTTGTGTTGATCCTGCCTTCTTAATTTGTGTTAATCGCGCTTTCTTATGTTAATAAAGAAGGGGAAGATGTGGGAGTGTGGCCATGGGGGTCGACAAGCCCCATGGTTGGTGATAACATCCGACTATTAAAGTAGAGACCATCAGGAAAGTAAAGAGTTGAGAGGGAACAAAGAAGGGTGATTCAGGAGACACCTTAAACAGGGACATGAAGAACAGGGGCAGGCTAACAGAGCAGGGAGAAACAAAAAACAGCATATGGGAGGGTCCCACTGGCATATGCTAGACCCACAAACAAGGACTCCAGGAGTTGGAGGGGCAGCCAGAGCTCCCCGGCTGGGCAGCACTCAGTGCCTGCCTCTCCCAGGGATGGGGTTACAAAGTTTGTTAAAGATGGAATTAGTATGCCTGGCAGTTTTTCTCTGTATTTTAGTTTGTGTTAATAGTGCTTTCTTAATTTGTGTTACTCTTGCTTTCTTAATTTCTGTTAATCGCGCCTTCATAATTTGTGTTAAACATGCTTTCTTAATTTGTGTTAATCGAGCTCTTTTATGTTAATAAAGAAGGGGGAGTTGTAGGAGTGTGGCCATGGGGGTCGACAAGTCCCATGGTTGGTGATAACATAGGACTCTTAAAGTAGAGACCATCAGGAAAGTAAAGCCTTGAGAGGGAACAAAGAAGGGTGATTCAGGAGACACCTTAAGCAGGGACATGAAGAACAGGAACACGGACAGCCTAACAGAACAGGGACAAAACAAAAAAGGAATGAATAGGGACATGCTATCAGAACAGGGACAAACAAAAAACAGCGTATGGGAGGGTCTCGCTGACATAGGCAGGACCCACAAACAAGGACTCCAGGAGTTGGAGGGGCAGCCAGAGCTCCCCGGCTGGGCAGCACTCAGTGCCTGCCTCTCCCAGGGATGGGGTTACAAAGTTTGTTAAAGATGGAATTAGTATGCCTGGCAGTTTTTCTCTGTATTTTAGTTTGTGTTAATAGTGCTTTCTTAATTTGTGTTACTCTTGCTTTCTTAATTTCTGTTAATCGCGCCTTCATAATTTGTGTTAAACATGCTTTCTTAATTTGTGTTAATCGAGCTCTTTTATGTTAATAAAGAAGGGGGAGTTGTAGGAGTGTGGCCATGGGGGTCGACAAGTCCCATGGTTGGTGATAACATCGGACTCTTAAAGTAGAGACCATCAGGAAAGTAAAGCCTTGAGAGGGAACAAAGAAGGGTGATTCAGGAGACACCTTAAGCAGGGACATGAAGAACAGGAACACGGACAGCCTAACAGAACAGGGCCAAAAACAAAAAAGGAATGAATAGGGACAGGCTATCAGAACAGGGACAAACAAAAAACAGCGTATGGGAGGGTCTCGCTGACATAGGCAGGACCCACAAACAAGGACTCCAGGAGTTGGAGGGGCAGCCAGAGCCCCCCGGCTGGGCAGCACTCAGTGCCTGCCTCTCCCAGGGACAGTTTTACAAAGATTGTTAAAGATAGACTTAGTATGCCTGGCAGTTTTTCTCTGTTTTTTAGTTTGTGTTGTTCCTGCCTTCTTAATTTGTGTTAATCGCGCTTTCTTATGTTAATAAAAAAGGAGGAGATGTGGGAGTGTGGCCATGGGGGTCGTCAAGCCCCATGGTTGGTAATAACATAGGACTCTTAAGGATGAGACCATCAGGAATTTAAAGAGCTGGGAGGGAACAAAGAAGGGTGATTCAGGTGACACCTTGTTGTCTGGGGTGGCTTGTTCTCCAGCCATTAAAGCATGGAAGTTGCTGGGTGTTTGGTGTTGTCGGGCAAAGTTGTTGACCAATGACTAGTTAGTGGAAAGTTACTGCTGTGAGGCGGAAGTTATATGAAGGGAGCCTTTCCTGAATAAGGGATAGAATGAAGTTGTGCCCTCACTCTGAGAGATGAAGTTATGCCCTCAGTAAGAGAGAGTTCAAGATATGTCATCAATAAAGAGGTAGCAGTTACAGATCCTGAAAGAACCCCGTTGTCCGTGCGGTCTTTACGCCACAAATCGCCCCCCAACAGGGACATGAAAACGAACAGGGACGAGAAGAAAACAAACAGGGGAATGAAGAACAGGAACAGAGACAGGCAAACAGAACAGGGACAAAAACAAAAAAGGAATGAATAGGTACAGGCTAACAGAACAGGGACGAACAAAAAGAGGGTAAGGGAGGGTCACGCTGGCTTACGCAGGACCCCCAAACAAGGACTCCAGGAGTTGGAGGGGCAGCCAGAGCCCCCCAGCTGGGCAGCACTCAGTGCCTGCCTCTCCCAGGGATGGGGTTACAAAGTTTGTAAAAGATGGAATTAGTATGCCTGGCAGTTTTTCTCTGTGTTTTAGTTTGCGTTAATAGTGCTTTCTTAATTTGTGTTACTCTTGCTTTCTTAATTTCTGTTAATCGCGCCTTCTTAATTTGTGTTAAACCTGCTTTCTTAATTTGTGTTAATCGAGCTCTTTTATGTTAATAAGGCAGGGGGAGATGTGGGAGCATGGCCATGGGGGTCCACAAGTCCCATGGTTGGTGATAACATCCAACTCTTAAAGATGAGGCCATCAGGAAAGTAAAGAGTTGAGAGGGAACAAAGAAGGGTGATTCAGGAGACACCTTAAACAGGGACATGAAGAACAGGAACAGGGACAGGCTGACGGAGCAGGGAGAAACAAAAAACAGCATATGGGAGAGTCCCACTGGCATATGCTGAACCCACAAACAAGGACTCCAGGAGTTGGAGGGGCAGCCAGAGCCCCCCGGCTGGGCAGCACTCAGTGCCTGCCTCTCCCAGGGATGGTTTTACAAAGGTTGTTAAAGATAGACTTAGTATGCCTGGCAGTTTTTCTCTGTGTTTTAGTTTGTGTTGATCCTGCCTTCTTAATATGTGTTAATCGCGCTTTCTTAAGTTAATAAAGAAGGGGGAGATGTGGGAGTGTGGCCATGGGGGTCGACAAGCCTCATGGTTGGTGATAACATCAGACTCTTAATGATGAGACCATCAGGAAAGTAAAGCCTTGAGAGGGAACAAAGAAGGGTGATTCAGGAGACACCTTAAACAGGGACATGAAGAACAGGAACAGGGATAGTCTAACAGAACAGGGAGAAAAACAAAAAAGGAATGAATAGGGACAGGCTATCAGAACAGGGACAAACAAAAAATAGCCTATGGGAGGGTCTCGTTGGCATAGGCAGGACCCACAAACAAGGACTCCAGGAGTTGGAGGGGCAGCCAGAGCCCCCCAGCTGGGAAGCACTCAGTGCCTGCCTCTCCCACGGATGGGGTTACAAAGTTTGTTAAAGATGGAATTAGTATGCCTGGCAGTTTTTCTCTGTGTTTTAGTTTGTGTTGATCCTGCCTTCTTAATTTGTGTTAATCGCGCTTTCTTATGTTAATAAAGAAGGGGAAGATGTGGGAGTGTGGCCATGGGGGTCGACAAGCCCCATGGTTGGTGGTAACATCAGACTCTTAATGATGAGACCATCAGGAAAGTAAAGAGTTGAGAGAGAACAAAGAAGGGTGATTCAGGAGACACCTTAAAAAGGGACATGAAGAACAGGAACAGGGACAGGCTAACAGAGCAGGGAGAAACACAAAACAGCATATGGGAGGGTCCCACTGGCATATGCTGGACCCAAAAACAAGGACTCCAGGAGTTGGAGGGGCAGCCAGAGCCCCCCGGCTGGGCAGCACTCAGTGCCTGCCTCTTCCAGGGATGGGGTTACAAAGTTTGTTAAAGATGGAATTAGTATGCCTGGCAGTTTTTCTCTGTATTTTAGTTTGTGTTAATAGTTTGTCCTGGTTCCAGTTAGGACAGAGTTAATGTTCCCTCATAGTAGCTGGTAGGGTGCTATGTTTTGGATTAGGATGAGAAGAGCGCTGATAACATGCTGATGTTTTAATTGTTGCAGAGCAGTGTTTACACCAGGCCAAGGACTTTTCGGCTTCTCGCTCTGTCCTGCCAGCGAGCAGGCTGGGCGTGCAGCAGGAGCTGGGAGGGGACAGACCCAGGACAGCTGACCCAAACTGGCCAAAGGGGTATTCCATACCATCTGACGTCATGCTAAACAATATATAGGGGTGGCTGGCCGGGGTGGGGGGGCCGGCTGCTCGGGAATAGACTGGGCATCGGTCAGCGGGTGGTGAGCAATTGCATTGTGCATCACTTGTTTTCTTACACATTATTATTGTTAATACTATTACCATTATCACTATTATTATTATTATTGTTATTATTATTTTCCTGTCTTAATAAACTGTCTTTATCTCAACTCACAGGCTTCACTTTCCCGTTTCTCTCCCCCCATCCCAGAGAGGGAGGGGGGAGGGTGAGCGAACGGCTGTGTGGTGTTTAGCTGCCAGCCGGGTTAAACCACAACATAGTTCTTTCTTAATTTGTGTTACCTTTCCTTTCTTAATTTCTGTTAATCGCGCCTTCTTAATTTGTGTTAAACCTGCTTTCTTAATTTGTGTTAATCAAGCTCTTCTATGTTAATAAAGAAGGGGGAGATGTGGGAGCGTGGCCATGGGGGTGGACAAGGCCCATGGTTGGTGATAACATCCGACTATTAAAGTAGAGACCATCAGGAAAGTAAACCCTTGAGAGGGAACAAAGAAGGGTTATTCAAAAGACACCTTAACCAGGGACATGAAGAACAGGAACAGGGATAGTCTAACAGAACAGGGAGGAAAACAAAAAAGGAATGAATAGGGACAGGCTATCAGAACAGGGACAAACAAAAAACAGCGTATGGGAGGGTCTCGCTGGCATAGGCAGGACCCACAAACAAGGCATAGCCAGAGCCCCCCTTCTGGGCAGCACTCAGTGCCTGCCTCTCCCAGGGATGGGGTTACAAAGTCTGTAAAAGATGGAATTAGTATGCCTGGCAGTTTTTCTCTGTGTTTTAGTTTGTGTTGATCCTGCCTTCTTAATTTGTGTTAATCGCGCTTTCTTAAGTTAATGAAGAAGGGGAAGATGTGGGAGTGTGGCCATGGGGGTCGACAAGCCCCATGGTTGGTGATAACATCGGACTCTTAAAGTAGAGACCATCAGGAAAGGAAAGCCTTGAGAGGGAACAAAGAAGGGTGATTCAGGAGACACCTTAAGCAGGGACATGAAGAACAGGAACAGGGAGAGGCTAACAGAACAGGGACAAAACAAAAAAGGAATGAATAGGGACATGCTATCAGAACAGCGACAAACAAAAAACAGCGTATGGGAGGGTCTCGCTGGCATAGGCAGGACCCACAAACAAGGACTCCAGGAGTTGGAGGGGCAGCCAGAGCCCCCCAGCTGGGAAGCACTCAGTGCCTGCCTCTCCCAGGGATGGGGTTACAAAGTTTGTTAAAGATGGAATTAGTATGCCTGGCAGTTTTTCTCTGTATTTTAGTTTGTGTTAATAGTGCTTTCTTAATTTGTGTTACTCTTGCTTTCTTAATTTCTGTTAATCGCGCCTTCATAATTTGTGTTAAACCTGCTTTCTTAATTTGTGTTAATCGAGCTCTTTTATGTTAATAAAGAAGGGGGAGTTGTGGGAGCATGGCCATGGGGGTCAACAAGTCCCATGGTTGGTGATAACATCTGACTCTTAAAGATGAGGGCATCAGGAAAGTAAAGCCTTGAGAGGGAACAAAGAAGGGTGATTCAGGAGACACCTTAAACAGGGACATGAAGAACAGGAACAGGGACAGGCTAACAGAGCAGGGAGAAACAAAAAACAGCATATGGGAGGGTCCCACTGGCGTATGCTGGACCCACAAACAAGGACTCCAGGAGTTGGAGGGGCAGCCAGAGCCCCCCGGCTGGGCAGCACTCAGTGGAGATGTGGGAGTGTGGCCATGGGGGTTGTCAAGCCCCATGGTTGGTAATAACATAGGACTCTTAAGGATGAGACCATCAGGAATTTAAAGAGCTGGGAGGGAACAAAGAAGGGTGATTCAGGTGACACCTTGTTGTCTGGGGTGGCTTGTTCTCCAGCCATTAAAGCATGGAAGTTGCTGGGTGTTTGGTGTTGCCGGGCAAAGTTGTTGACCAATGACTAGTTAGTGGAAAGGTACTGCTGTGAGGCGGAAATTATAGGAAGGGAGCCTTTCCTGAATAAGGGATAGAATGAAGTTGTGCCCTCACTCTGAGAGATGAAGTTATGCCTTCAGTAAGAGAGAGTTCAAGATATGTCATCAATAAAGAGGTAGCAGTTACAGATCCTGAAAGAACCCCGTTGTCCGTGCGGTCTTTACGCCACAAATCGCCCCCCAACAGGGACATGAAAACGAACAGGGACGAGAAGAAAACAAACAGGGGAATGAAGAACAGGAACAGAGACAGGCAAACAGAACAAGGACAAAAACAAAAAAGGAATGAATAGGGACAGGCAAACGGAACAGGGACAAAAACAGAAAAGGAATGAATAGGTACAGGCTAACAGAACAGGGACGAACAAAAAGAGGGTAAGGGAGGGTCACGCTGGCTTACGCAGGACCCCCAAACAAGGACTCCAGGAGTTGGAGGGGCAGCCAGAGCCCCCCAGCTAGGCAGCACTCAGTGCCTGCCTCTCCCAGGGATGGGGTTACAAAGTTTGTAAAAGATGGAATTAGTATGCCTGGCAGTTTTTCTCTGTGTTTTAGTTTGTGTTAATAGTGCTTTCTTAATTTGTGTTACTCTTGCTTTCATAATTTCTGTTAATCGCGCCTTCTTAATTTGTGTTAATCCTGCTTTCTTAATTTGTGTTAATCAAGCTCTTTTATGTTAGTAAAGAAGGGGGAGATGTGGGAGCATGGCCATGGGGGTCGACAAGTCCCATGGTTGGTGATAACATCCAACTCTTAAAGATGAGGCCATCAGGAAAGTAAAGAGTTGAGAGGGAACAAAGAAGGGTGATTCAGGAGACACCTTAAACAGGGACATGAAGAACAGGAACAGGGATAGTCTAACAGAACAGGGACAAAAACAGAAAAGGAATGAATACGTACAGGCTAACAGAACAGGGACGAAAAAAAGAGCTTATGGGAGGGTCTCGCTGGCATAGGCAGGACCCACAAACAAGGACTCCAGGAGTTGGAGGGGCAGCCAGAGCCCCCCGGCTGGGCAGCACTCAGTGCCTGCCTCTCCCAGGGATGGGGTTACAAAGTTTGTTAAAGATGGAATTAGTATGCCTGGCAGTTTTTCTCTGTATTTTAGTTTGTGTTAATAGTGCTTTCTTAATTTGTGTTACTCCTCCTTTCTTAATTTCTGTTAATCGCGCCTTCTTAATTTGTGTTAAACCTGCTTTCTTAATTTGTGTTAATCAAGCTCTTTTATGTTAATAAAGAAGGGGGAGATGTGGGAGCATGGCCATGGGGGTCAACAAGTCCCATGGTTGGTGATAACATCCGACTATTAAAGTAGAGACATTCAGGAAAGTAAAGAGTTGAAAGGGAACAAAGAAGGGTGATTCAGGAGACACCTTAAGCAGGGACATGAAGAACAGGAACAGGGATAGTCTAACAGAACAGGGACGAAAACAAAAAAAGGAATGAATAGGGACAGGCTATCAGAACAGGGACAAACAAAAAACAGCGTATGGGAGGGTCTCGCTGGCATAGGCAGGACCCCCAAACAAGGACTCCAGGAGTTGGAGGGGCAGCCAGAGCCCCCCGGCTGGGCAGCACTCAGTGCCTGCCTCTCCCAGGGATGGTTTTACAAAGATTGTTAAAGATAGACTTAGTATGCCTGGCAGTTTTTCTCTGTGTTTTAGTTTGTGTTGATCCTGCCTTCTTAATATGTGTTAATCGCGCTTTCTTATGTTAATAAAGAAGGGGAAGATGTGGGAGTGTGGCCATGGGGGTCGACAAGCCCCATGGTTGGTGATAACATCGGACTCTTAAGGATGAGACCATCAGGAATTTAAAGAGTTGAGAGGGAACAAAGAAGGGTGATTCAGGTGACACCTTGTTGTCTGGGGTGGCTTGTTCTCCAGCCATTAAAGCATGGAAGTTGCTGGGTGTTTGCTGTTGCCGGGCAACGTTGTTGACCAATGACTTGTTAGTGGAAAGGTACTGCTGTGAGGCGGAAGTTATAGGAAGGGAGCCTTTCCTGAATAAGGGATAGAATGAAGTTGTGCCCTCACTCTGAGAGATGAAGTTATGCCTTCAGTAAGAGAGAGTTCAAGTTATGCCATCAATAAAGAGGTAGCAGTTACAGATCCTGAAAGAACCCCGTTGTCCGTACGGTCTTTACGCCACAAATCGCCCCCCAAAAGGGACATGAAAACGAACAGGGACAAGAAGAAAACAAACAGGGACATGAAGAACAGGAACAGGGACAGGCTAACGGCACAGGGACAAAAACAAAAAAGGAATGAATAGGGACAGGCTAACAGAACTGGGACGAACAAAAAGAGCTTATGGGAGGGTCACGCTGGCTTACGCAGGACCCACAAACAAGGACTCCAGGAGTTGGAGGGGCAGCCAGAGCCCCCCAGCTGGGCAGCACTCAGTGCCTGCCACTCCCAGGGAGGGTTTTACAAAGATTGTTAAAGATAGACTTAGTATGCCTGGCAGTTTTTCTCTGTGTTTTAGTTTGTGTTGATCCTGCCTTCTTAATACGTGTTAATCGCGCTTTCTTAAGTTAATGAAGAAGGGGAAGATGTGGGAGTGTGGCCATGGGGGTCGACAAGCCCCATGGTTGGTGATAACATCAGACTCTTAATGATGAGACCATCAGGAAAGTAAAGAGTTGAGAGGGAACAAAGAAGGGTGATTAAGGAGACACCATAAACAGGGACATGAAGAACAGGAACAGGGATAGTCTAACAGAACAGGGACAAAAACAAAAAAGGAATGAATAGGGACAGGCTATCAGAACAGGGACAAACAAAAAACAGCGTGTGGGAGGGTCTCGCTGGCATAGGCAGGACCCCCAAACAAGGACTCCAGGAGTTGGAGGGGCAGCCAGAGCTCCCCGGCTGGGCAGCACTCAGTTCCTGCCTCTCCCAGGGACGGGGTTACAAAGTTTGTTAAAGATGGAATTAGTATGCCTGGCAGTTTTTCTCTGTGTTTTAGTTTGTGTTGATCCTGCCTTCTTAATTTGTGTTAATCGCGCTTTCTTATGTTAATAAAGAAGGGGAAGATGTGGGAGTGTGGCCATGGGGGTCGGCAAGCCCCATGGTTGGTGATAACATCCGACTCTTAAAGATGAGGCCATGAGGAAAGTAAAGCCTTGAGAGGGAACAAAGAAGGGTGATTCAGGAGACACCTTAAACAGGGACATGAAGAACAGGAACAGGGATAGTCTAACAGAACAGGGACAAATACAAAAAAGGAATGAATAGGGACAGGCTATCAGAACAGGGACAAACAAAAAACAGCCTATGGGAGGGTCTCGCTGGCATAGGCAGGACCCACAAACAAGGACTCCAGGAGTTTTAGGGGCAGCCAGAGCTCCCCGGCTGGGCAGCACTCAGTGCCTGCCTCTCCCAGGGATGGGGTTACAAAGTTTGTTAAAGATGGAATTAGTATGCCTGGCAGTTTTTCTCTGTGATTTAGTTTGTGTTAATAGTGCTTTCTTAATTTGTGTTACTCTTGCTTTCTTAATTTCTGTTAATCGCGCCTTCATAATTTGTGTTAAACCTGCTTTCTTAATTTGTGTTAATCGAGCTCTTTTATGTTAATAAAGAAGGGGAAGATGTGGGAGTGTGGCCATGGGGGTCGGCAAGCCCCATGGTTGGTGATAACATCCGACTCTTAAAGATGAGGCCATGAGGAAAGTAAAGCCTTGAGAGGGAACAAAGAAGGGTGATTCAGGAGACACCTTAAACAGGGACATGAAGAACAGGAACAGGGATAGTCTAACAGAACAGGGACAAATACAAAAAAGGAATGAATAGGGACAGGCTATCAGAACAGGGACAAACAAAAAACAGCCTATGGGAGGGTCTCGCTGGCATAGGCAGGACCCACAAACAAGGACTCCAGGAGTTGGAGAGGCAGCCAGAGCTCCCCGGCTGGGCAGCACTCAGTGCCTGCCTCTCCCAGGGATGGGGTTACAAAGTTTGTTAAAGATGGAATTAGTATGCCTGGCAGTTTTTCTCTGTGTTTTAGTTTGTGTTAATAGTGCTTTCTTAATTTGTGTTACTCTTGCTTTCTTAATTTCTGTTAATCGCGCCTTCATAATTTGTGTTAAACCTGCTTTCTTAATTTGTGTTAATCGAGCTCTTTTATGTTAATAAAGAAGGGGGAGTTGTAGGAGTGTGGCCATGCGGGTTGACAAGTCCCATGGTTGGTGATAACATCGGACTCTTAAAGATGAGGCCATGAGGAAAGTAAAGCCTTGAGAGGGAACAAAGAAGGGTGATTCAGGAGACACCTTAAACAGGGACATGAAGAACAGGAACAGGGATAGTCTAACAGAACAGGGACAAATACAAAAAAGGAATGAATAGGGACAGGCTATCAGAACAGGGACAAACAAAAAACAGCCTATGGGAGGGTCTCGCTGGCATAGGCAGGACCCACAAACAAGGACTCCAGGAGTTGGAGAGGCAGCCAGAGCTCCCCGGCTGGGCAGCACTCAGTGCCTGCCTCTCCCAGGGATGGGGTTACAAAGTTTGTTAAAGATGGAATTAGTATGCCTGGCAGTTTTTCTCTGTGTTTTAGTTTGTGTTAATAGTGCTTTCTTAATTTGTGCTACTCTTGCTTTCTTAATTTCTGTTAATCGCGCCTTCATAATTTGTGTTAAACCTGCTTTCTTAATTTGTGTTAATCGAGCTCTTTTATGTTAATAAAGAAGGGGGAGTTGTAGGAGTGTGGCCATGGGGGTCGACAAGTCCCATGGTTGGTGATAACATCCGACTCTTAAAGATGAGGCCATGAGGAAAGTAAAGCCTTGAGAGGGAACAAAGAAGGGTGATTCAGGAGACACCTTAAACAGGGACATGAAGAACAGGAACAGGGATAGTCTAACAGAACAGGGACAAATACAAAAAAGGAATGAATAGGGACAGGCTATCAGAACAGGGACAAACAAAAAACAGCCTATGGGAGGGTCTCGCTGGCATAGGCAGGACCCACAAACAAGGACTCCAGGAGTTGGAGAGGAAGCCAGAGCCCCCCGGCTGGGCAGCACTCAGTGCCTGCCTCTCCCAGGGATGGGGTTACAAAGTTTGTTAAAGATGGAATTAGTATGCCTGGCAGTTTTTCTCTGTGTTTTAGTTTGTGTTAATAGTGCTTTCTTAATTTGTGTTACTCTTGCTTTCTTAATTTCTGTTAATCGCGCCTTCATAATTTGTGTTAAACCTGCTTTCTTAATTTGTGTTAATCGCGCTTTCTTAAGTTAATAAAGAAGGGGGAGATGTGGGAGTGTGGCCATGGGGGTCGACAAGCCCCATGGTTGGTGATAACATCCAACTGTTAAAGTAGAGACCATCAGGAAAGTAAAGCCTTGAGAGGGAACAAAGAAGGGTGATTCAGGAGACACCTTAAACAGGGACATGAAGAACAGGAACAGGGATAGTCTAACAGAACAGGGACAAAAACAAAAAAGTAATGAATAGGGACAGGCTATCAGAACAGGGACAAACAAAAAACAGCGTATGGGAGGGTCTCGCTGGCATAGGCAGGACCCCCAAACAAGGACTCCAGGAGTTGGAGGGGCAGCCAGAGCCCCCCTGCTGGGCAGCACTCAGTGCCTGCCTCTCCCAGGGATGGGGTTACAAAGTTTGTAAAAGATGGAATTAGTATGCCTGGCAGTTTTTCTCTGTGTTTTAGTTTGTGTTGATCATGCCTTCTTAATTTGTGTTAATCGCGCTTTCTTAAGTTAATGAAGAAGGGGAAGATGTGGGAGTGTGGCCATGGGGGTCGGCAAGCCCCATGGTTGGTGATAACATCCGACTCTTAAGGATGAGACCATCAGGAATTTAAAGAGCTGAGAGGGAACAAAGAAGGGTGATTCAGGTGACACCTTGTTGTCTGGGGTGGCTAGTTCTCCAGCCATTAATGCATGGAAGTGGCTGGGTGTTTGCTGTTGCCGGGCAAAGTTGTTGACCAATGACTAGTTAGTGGAAAGGTACTGCTGTGAGGCGGAAATTATAGGAAGGGAGCCTTTCAGGAATAAGGGATAGAATGAAGTTGTGCCCTCACTCTGAGAGATGAAGTTATGCCCTCAGTAAGAGAGAGTTCAAGTTATGTCATCAATAAAGAGGTAGCAGTTACAGATCCTGAAAGAACCCCGGTGTCCGTGCGGTCTTTACGCCACAAATCGCCCCCCAACAGGGACATGAAAACGAACAGGGACGAGAAGAAAACAAACAGGGACATGAAGAACAGGAACAGGGACAGGCTAACAGAACAGGGACAAAAACAAAAAAGGAATGAATAGGGACAGGCAAAGGGAACAGGGAAAAAAAAAAAAAGGAATGAATAGGTACAGGCTAACAGAACAGGGACGAACAAAAAGAGCTTATGGGAGGGTCACGCTGGGTTACGCAGGACCCACAAACAAGGACTCCAGGAGTTGGAGGGGCAGCCAGAGCCCCCCGGCTGGGCAGCACTCAGTGCCTGCCTCTCCCAGGGATGGTTTTACAAAGTTTGTTAAAGATAGTCTTAGTATGCCTGGCAGTTTTTCTCTGTGTTTTAGTTTGTGTTGATCCTGCCTTCTTAATTTGTGTTAATCGCGCTTTCTTATGTTAATAAAGAAGGAGGAGATGTGGGAGTGTGGCCATGGGGGTCGACAAGCCCCATGGTTGGTGATCACATCCGACTCTTAAATATGAGGCCATGAGGAAAGTAAAGCCTTGAGAGGGAACAAAGAAGGGTGATTCAGGAGACACCTTAAACAGGGACATGAAGAACAGGAACAGGGACAGGCTAACAGAACAGGGACAAATACAAAAAAGGAATGAATAGGGACAGGCTATCAGAACAGGGACAAACAAAAAACAGCGTATGGGAGGGTCTCGCTGGCATAGGCAGGACCCACAAACAAGGACTCCAGGAGTTGGAGAGGCAGCTAGAGCCCCCCGGCTGGGCAGCACTCAGTGCCTGCCACTCCCAGGGATGGGGTTGCAAAGTTTGTTAAAGATGGAATTAGTATGCCTGGCAGCTTTTCTCTGTGTTTTAGTTTGTGTTGATCCTGCCTTCTTAATTTGTGGTAATCGCGCTTTCTTAAGTTAATAAAGAAGGGGGAGATGTGGGAGTGTGGCCATGGGGGTCGACAAGCCCCATGGTTGGTGATAACATCAGACTCTTAATGATGAGACCATCAGGAAAGTAAAGCCTTGAGAGGGAACAAAGAAGGGTGATTCAGGAGACACCTTAAACAGGGACATGAAGAACAGGAACAGGGATAGTCTAACAGAACAGGGACAAAAACAAAAAAGGAATTAATAGGGACAGGCTATCAGAACAGGGACAAACAAAAAACAGCGTATGGGAGGGTCTCGCTGGCATAGGCAGGACCCACAAACAAGGACTCCAGGAGTTGGAGGGGCAGCCAGAGCCCCCCGGCTGGGCAGCACTCAGGTCCTGCCTCTCCCAGGGACGGGGTTACAAAGTTTGTTAAAGATGAAATTAGTATGCCTGGCAGTTTCTCTCTGTGTTTTAGTTTGTGTTGATCCTGCCTTCTTAATTTGTGTTAATCGCGCTTTCTTATGTTAATAAAGAAGGGGAAGATGTGGGAGTGTGGCCATGGGGGTCGACAAGCCCCTTGGTTTGTGATAACATCGGACTCTTAAAGTAGAGACCACCAGGAAAGTAAAGCCTTGACAGGGAACAAAGAAGGGTGATTCAGGAGACACCTTAAGCAGGGACATGAAGAACAGGAACAGGGACAGGCTAACAGAACAGGGACAAAATAAAAAAGGAATGAATAGGGACAGGCTATCAGAACAGGGGCAAACAAAAAACAGCGTATGGGAGGGTCTCGCTGGCATAGGCAGGACCCCCAAACAAGGACTCCAGGAGTTGGAGGGGCAGCCAGAGCCCCCCAGCTGGGAAGCACTCAGTGCCTGCCTCTCCCAGGGATGGGGTTACAAAGTTTGTTAAAGATGGAATTAGTATGCCTGGCAGTTTTTCTCTGTATTTTATTTTGTGTTAATAGTGCTTTCTTAATTTGTGTTACTCTTGCTTTCTTAATTTCTGTTAATCGCGCCTTCATAATTTGTGTTAAACCTGCTTTCTTAATTTGTGTTAATCGAGCTCTTTTATGTTAATAAAGAAGGGGGAGTTGTGGGAGTGTGGCCATGGGTGTCGACAAGCCCCTTGGTTTGTGATAACATCAGACTCTTAAAGTAGACACCACCAGGAAAGTAAAGCATTGACAGGGAACAAAGAAGGGTGATTCAGGAGACACCTTAAGCAGGGACATGAAGAACAGGAACAGGGACAGGCTAACAGAGCAGGGAGAAACAAAAAACAGCATATGGGAGGGTCCCACTGGCATATACTGGACCCACAAACAAGGACTCCAGGAGTTGGAGGGGCAGCCAGAGCCCCCCGGCTGGGCAGCACTCAGTGCCTGCCTCTCCCAGGGATGGTTTTACAAAGATTGTTAAAGATAGACTTAGTATGCCTGGCAGTTTTTCTCTGTGTTTTAGTTTGTGTTGATCCTGCCTTCTTAATTTGTGTTAATTGCGCTTTCTTATGTTAATAAAGAAGGGGAAGATGTGGGAGTTTGGCCATGGGGGTCGACAAGCCCCATGGTTGGTGATAACATCCGACTCTTAAGGATGAGACCATCAGGAATTTAAAGAGTTGAGAGGGAACAAAGAAGGGTGATTCAGGTGACACCTTCTTGTCTGGGGTGGCTAGTTCTCCAGCCATTAATTCATGGAAGTGGCTGGGTGTTTGCTGTTGCCGGGCAAAGTTGTTGACCAATGACTAGTTAGTGGAAAGGTACTGCTGTGAGGCGGAAGTTATAGGAAGGGAGCCTTTCCTGAATAAGGGATAGAATGAAGTTGTGCGCTCACTCTGAGAGATGAAGTTATGCCCTCAGTAAGAGAGAGTTCAAGTTATGTCATCAATAAAGAGGAAGCAGTTACAGATCCTGAAAGAACCCCGTTGTCCGTGCGGTCTTTACGCCACAAATCGCCCCCCAACAGGGACAAGAAAACGAACAGGGACGAGAAGAAAACAAACAGGGACATGAAGAACAGGAACAGGGACAGGCTAACAGAACAGGGATAAAAACAAAAAAGGAATGAATAGGGACAGGCAAACGGAACAGGAAAAAAAAAAAAAAGGAATGAATAGGTACAGGCTAACAGAACAGGGACGAACAAAAAGAGCTTATGGGAGGGTCTCGCTGGCATAGGCAGGACCCACAAACAAGGACTCCAGGAGTTGGAGGGGCAGCCAGAGCCCCCCGGCTGGGCAGCACTCAGTGCCTGCCTCTCCCAGGGATGGGGTTGCAAAGTTTGTTAAAGATAGTCTTAGTATGCCTGGCAGTTTTTCTCTGTGTTTTAGTTTGTGTTGATCCTGCCTTCTTAATTTGTGTTAATTGCGCTTTCTTATGTTAATAAAGAGGGAGGAGATGTGGGAGTGTGGCCATGGGGGTCGACAAGCCCCATGGTTGGTGATCACATCCGACTCTTAAAGATGAGGCCGTGAGGAAAGTAAAGCCTTGAGAGGGAACAAAGAAGGGTGATTCAGGAGACACCTTAAACAGGGACATGAAGAACAGGAACAGGGACAGGCTAACAGAGCAGGGAGAAACAAAAAAGAGCATATGGGAGGGTCCCACTGGCATATGCTGGACCCACAAACAAGGACTCCAGGAGTTGGAGGGGCAGCCAGAGCCCCCCGGCTGGGCAGTATTCAGTGCCTGCCTCTCCCAGGGATGGTTTTACAAAGGTTGTTAAAGATAGACTTAGTATGCCTGGCAGTTTTTCTCTGTGTTTTAGTTTGTGTTGATCCTGCCTTCTAAATTTGTGTTAATTGTGCTTTCTTATGTTAATAAAGAAGGGGAAGATGTGGGAGTGTGGCCATGGGGGTCGACAAGCCCCATGGTTGGTGATAACATTGGACTCTTAATGATGAGACCATCAGGAAAGTAAAGAGTTGAGAGGGAACAAAGAAGGGTGATTCAGGAGACACCATAAACAGGGACATGAAGAACAGGAACAGGGATAGTCTAACAGAACAGGGACAAAAACAAAAAAGGAATGAATAGGGACAGGCTATCAGAACAGGGACAAACAAAAAACAGCGTATGGGAGGGTCTCGCTGGCATAGGCAGGACCCCCAAAGAGGAATCCAGGAGTTGGAGGGGCAGCCAGAGCTCCCCGGCTGGGCAGCACTCAGTGCCTGCCTCTCCCAGGGATGGGGTTACAAAGTTTGTTAAAGATGGAATTAGTATGCCTGGCAGTTTTTCTCTGTGTTTTAGTTTGTGTTAATAGTGCTTTCTTAATTTGTGTTACTCTTGCTTTCTTAATTTCTGTTAATCGCGCCTTCATAATTTGTGTTAAACCTGCTTTCTTAATTTGTGTTAATCGAGCTCTTTTATGTTAATAAAGAAGGGGGAGTTGAAGGAGTGTGGCCATGGGGGTCGACAAGTCCCATGGTTGGTGATAACATCCAACTCTTAAAGATGAGGCCATCAGGAAAGTAAAGAGTTGAGAGGGAACAAAGAAGGGTGATTCAGGAGACACCTTAAACAGGGACATGAAGAACAGGGACAGGCTAACAGAGCAGGGAGAAACAAAAAACAGCATATGGGAGGGTCCCACTGGCATATGCTGGACCCACAAAGAAGGACTCCAGGAGTTGGAGGGGCAGCCAGAGCCCCCCGGCTGGGCAGCACTCAGTGCCTGCCTCTCCCAGGGATGGGGTTACAAAGTTTGTAAAAGATGGAATTAGTATGCCTGGCAGTTTTTCTCTGTGTTTTAGTTTGTGTTGATCCTGCCTTCTTAATTTGTGTTAATCGCGCTTTCTTAAGTTAATGAAGAAGGGGAAGATGTGGGAGTGTGGCCATGGGGGTCGACAAGCCCTATGGTTGGTGATAACATCCGACTATTAAAGTAGAGACCATCAGGAAAGTACACCCTTGAGAGGGAACAAAGAAGGGTTATTCAAAAGACACCTTAACCAGGGACATGAAGAACAGGAACAGGGATAGTCTAACAGAACAGGGACAAAAACAAAAAAGGAATGAATAGGGAAAGGCTATCAGAACAGGGACAAACAAAAAACAGCGTATGGGAGGGTCTCGCTGGCATAGGCAGGACCCACAAACAAGGACTCCAGGAGTTGGAGGGGCAGCCAGAGCCCCCCGGCTGGGCAGCACTCAGTGCCTGCCTCTCCCAGGGTTGGGGTTACAAAGTTTGTAAAAGATGGAATTAGTATGCCTGGCAGTTTTTCTCTGTGTTTTAGTTTGTGTTGATCCTGCCTTCTTAATTTGTGTTAATTGCGCTTTCTTATGTTAATAAAGAAGGGGAAGATGTGGGAGTGTGGCAATGGGGGTAGACAAGCCCCATGGTTGGTGATAACATCGGACTCTTAAGGATGAGACCATCAGGAATTTAAAGAGTTGAGAGGGAACAAAGAAGGGTGATTCAGGTGACACCTTCTTGTCTGGGGTGGCTAGTTCTCCAGCCATTAATGCATGGAAGTGGCTGGGTGTTTGCTGTTGCCGGGCAAAGTTGTTGACCAATGACTAGTTAGTGGAAAGGTACTGCTGTGAGACGGAAGTTATAGGAAGGGAGCCTTTCCTGAATAAGGGATAGAATGAAGTTGTGCCCTCACTCTGAGAGATGAAGTTATGCCCTCAGTAAGAGAGAGTTCAAGTTATGTCATCAATAAAGAGGTAGCAGTTACAGATCCTGAAAGAACCCCGTTGTCCGTGCGGTCTTTACGCCACAAATCGCCCCCCAACAGGGACAAGAAAACGAACAGGGACGAGAAGAAAACAAACAGGGACATGAAGAACAGGAACAGGGACAGGCTAACAGAACAGGGACAAAAACAAAAAAGGAATGAATAGGGACAGGCAAACGGAACAGGAAAAAGAAAAAAAAAGGAATGAATAGGTACAGGCTAACAGAACAGGGACGAACAAAAAGAGCTTATGGGAGGGTCACGCTGGCTTACGCAGGACCCACAAACAAGGACTCCAGGAGTTGGAGGGGCAGCCAGAGCCCCCCGGCTGGGCAGCACTCAGTGCCTGCCTCTCCAAGGGATGGGGTTGCAAAGTTTGTTAAAGATAGTCTTAGTATGCCTGGCAGTTTTTCTCTGTGTTTTAGTTTGTGTTGATCCTGCCTTCTTAATTTGTGTTACTCGCGCTTTCTTAAGTTAATGAAGAAGGGGAAGATGTGGGAGTGTGGCCATGGGGGTCGGCAAGCCCCATGGTTGGTGATAACATCCGACTCTTAAGGATGAGACCATCAGGAATTTAAAGAGCTGAGAGGGAACAAAGAAGGGTGATTCAGGTGACACCCTCTTGTGTGGGGTGGCTAGTTCTCCAGCCATTAATGCATGGAAGTGGCTGGGTGTTTGCTGTTGCCGGGCAAAGTTGTTGACCAATGACTAGTTAGTGGAAAGGTACTGCTGTGAGGCGGAAGTTATAGGAAGGGAACCTTTCCTGAATAAGGGATAGAATGAAGTTGTGCCCTCCCTCTGAGAGATGAAGTTATGCCCTCAGTAAGAGAGAGTTCAAGTTATGTCATCAATAAAGAGGTAGCAGTTACAGATCCTGAAAGAACCCCGTTGTCCGTGCGGTCTTTACGCCACAAATCGCCCCCCAACAGGGACAAGAAAACGAACAGGGACGAGAAGAAAACAAACAGGGACATGAAGAACAGGAACAGGGACAGGCTAACAGAGCAGGGAGAAACAAAAAAGAGCATATGGGAGGGTCCCACTGGCATATGCTGGACCCACAAACAAGGACTCCAGGAGTTGGAGGGGCAGCCAGAGCCCCCCGGCTGGGCAGTACTCAGTGCCTGCCTCTCCCAAGGATGGTTTTACAAAGGTTGTTAAAGATAGACTTAGTATGCCTGGCAGTTTTTCTCTGTGTTTCAGTTTGTGTTGATCCTGCCTTCTTAATTTGTGTTAATTGTGCTTTCTTATGTTAATAAAGAAGGGGAAGATGTGGGAGTGTGGCCATGGGGGTCGACAAGCCCCTTGGTTTGTGATAACATCGGACTCGTAAAGTAGAGACCACCAGGAAAGTAAAGCCTTGCGAGGGAACAAAGAAGGGTGATTCAGGAGACACCTTAAGCAGGGACATGAAGAACAGGAACAGGGACAGGCTAACAGAACAGGGACAAAACAAAAAAGGAATGAATAGGGACATGCTATCAGAACAGCGGCAAACAAAAAACAGCGTATGGGAGGGTCTCGCTGGCATAGGCAGGACCCACAAACAAGGACTCCAGGAGTTGGAGGGGCAGCCAGAGCCCCCCAGCTGGGCAGCACTCAGTGCCTGCCTCTCCCAGGGATGGGGTTACAAAGTTTGTAAAAGATGGAATTAGTATGCCTGGCAGTTTTTCTCTGTGTTTTAGTTTGTGTTAATAGTGCTTTCTTAATTTGTGTTACTCTTGCTTTCTTAATTTCTGTTAATCGCGCCTTCTTAATTTGTGTTAAACCTGCTTTCTTAATTTGTGTTAATCGCGCTTTCTTAAGTTAATAAAGAAGGGGGAGATGTGGGAGTGTGGCCATGGGGGTCGACAAGCCCCATGGTTGGTGATAACATCAGACTCTTAATGATGAGACCATCAGGAAAGTAAAGCCTTGAGAGGGAACAAAGAAGGGTGATTCAGGAGACACCTTAAACAGGGACATGAAGAACAGGAACAGGGATAGTCTAACAGAACAGGGACAAAAACAAAAAAGTAATGAATAGGGACAGGCTATCAGAACAGGGACAAACAAAAAACAGCGTATGGGAGGGTCTCGCTGGCATAGGCAGGACCCACAAACAAGGACTCCAGGAGTTGGAGGGGCAGCCAGAGCCCCCCAGCTGGGCAGCACTCAGTGCCTGCCTCTCCCAGGGACGGGGTTAGAAGTTTGTTAAAGATGGAATTAGTATGCCTGGCAGTTTTTCTCTGTGTTTTATTTTGTGTTGATCCTGCCTTCTTAATTTGTGTTAATCGTGCTTTCTTATGTTAATAAAGAAGGGGAAGATGTGGGAGTGTGGCCATGGGGGCCGACAAGCCCCATGGTTGGTGGTAACATCAGACTCTTAATGATGAGACCATCAGGAAAGTAAAGCCTTGAGAGGGAACAAAGAAGGGTGATTCAGGAGACACCTTAACCAGGGACATGAAGAACAGGAACAGGGATAGTCTAACAGAACAGGGAGGAAAACAAAAAAGGAAGGAATAGGGACAGGCTATCAGAACAGGCACAAACAAAAAACAGCGTATGGGAGGGTCTCGCTGGCATAGGCAGGACCCACAAAGAAAGACTCCAGGAGTTAAAGGGGCAGCCAGAGCCCCCCGGCTGGGCAGCACTCAGTGCCTGCCTCTCCCAGGGACAGTTTTACAAAGATTGTTAAAGATAGACTTAGTATGCCTGGCAGTTTTTCTCTGTTTTTTAGTTTGTGTTGTTCCTGCCTTCTTAATTTGTGTTAATCGCGCTTTCTTATGTTAATAAAAAAGGAGGAGATGTGGGAGTGTGGCCATGGGGGTCGTCAAGCCCCATGGTTGGTAATAACATAGGACTCTTAAGGATGAGACCATCAGGAATTTAAAGAGCTGGGAGGGAACAAAGAAGGGTGATTCAGGTGACACCTTGTTGTCTGGGGTGGCTTGTTCTCCAGCCATTAAGGCATGGAAGTTGCTGGGTGTTTGGTGTTGTCGGGCAAAGTTGTTGACCAATGACTAGTTAGTGGAAAGTTACTGCTGTGAGGCGGAAGTTATATGAAGGGAGCCTTTCCTGAATAAGGGATAGAATGAAGTTGTGCCCTCACTCTGAGAGATGAAGTTATGCCCTCAGTAAGAGAGAGTTCAAGATATGTCATCAATAAAGAGGTAGCAGTTACAGATCCTGAAAGAACCCCGTTGTCCGTGCGGTCTTTACGCCACAAATCGCCCCCCAACAGGGACATGAAAACGAACAGGGACGAGAAGAAAACAAACAGGGGAATGAAGAACAGGAACAGAGACAGGCAAACAGAACAAGGACAAAAACAAAAAAGGAATGAATAGGGACAGGCAAACGGAACAGGGTCAAAAACAGAAAAGGAATGAATAGGTACAGGCTAACAGAACAGGGACGAACAAAAAGAGGGTAAGGGAGGGTCACGCTGGCTTACGCAGGACCCCCAAACAAGGACTCCAGGAGTTGGAGGGGCAGCCAGAGCCCCCCAGCTGGGCAGCACTCAGTGCCTGCCTCTCCCAGGGATGGGGTTACAAAGTTTGTAAAAGATGGAATTAGTATGCCTGGCAGTTTTTCTCTGTGTTTTAGTTTGTGTTAATAGTGCTTTCTTAATTTGTGTTACTCTTGCTTTCTTAATTTCTGTTAATCGCGCCTTCTTAATTTGTGTTAAACCTGCTTTCTTAATTTGTGTTAATCGAGCTCTTTTATGTTAATAAGGCAGGGGGAGATGTGGGAGCATGGCCATGGGGGTCCACAAGTCCCATGGTTGGTGATAACATCCAACTCTTAAAGATGAGGCCATCAGGAAAGTAAAGAGTTGAGAGGGAACAAAGAAGGGTGATTCAGGAGACACCTTAAACAGGGACATGAAGAACAGGAACAGGGACAGGCTGACGGAGCAGGGAGAAACAAAAAACAGCATATGGGAGAGTCCCACAGGCATATGCTGAACCCACAAACAAGGACTCCAGGAGTAGGAGGAGCAGCCAGAGCCCCCCGGCTGGGCAGCACTCAGTGCCTGCCTCTCCCAGGGATGGTTTTACAAAGGTTGTTAAAGATAGACTTAGTATGCCTGGCAGTTTTTCTCTGTGTTTTAGTTTGTGTTGATCCTGCCTTCTTAATATGTGTTAATCGCGCTTTCTTAAGTTAATAAAGAAGGGGGAGATGTGGGAGTGTGGCCATGGGGGTCGACAAGCCTCATGGTTGGTGATAACATCAGACTCTTAATGATGAGACCATCAGGAAAGTAAAGCCTTGAGAGGGAACAAAGAAGGGTGATTCAGGAGACACCTTAAACAGGGACATGAAGAACAGGAACAGGGATAGTCTAACAGAACAGGGAGAAAAACAAAAAAGGAATGAATAGGGACAGGCTATCAGAACAGGGACAAACAAAAAATAGCCTATGGGAGGGTCTCGCTGGCATAGGCAGGACCCACAAACAAGGACTCCAGGAGTTGGAGGGGCAGCCAGAGCCCCCCAGCTGGGAAGCACTCAGTGCCTGCCTCTCCCACGGATGGGGTTACAAAGTTTGTTAAAGATGGAATTAGTATGCCTGGCAGTTTTTCTCTGTGTTTTAGTTTGTGTTGATCCTGCCTTCTTAATTTGTGTTAATCGCGCTTTCTTATGTTAATAAAGAAGGGGAAGATGTGGGAGTGTGGCCATGGGGGTCGACAAGCCCCATGGTTGGTGGTAACATCAGACTCTTAATGATGAGACCATCAGGAAAGTAAAGAGTTGAGAGAGAACAAAGAAGGGTGATTCAGGAGACACCTTAAACAGGGACATGAAGAACAGGAACAGGGACAGGCTAACAGAGCAGGGAGAAACAAAAAACAGCATATGGGAGGGTCCCACTGGCGTATGCTGGACCCACAAACAAGGACTCCAGGAGTTGGAGGGGCAGCCAGAGCCCCCCGGCTGGGCAGCACTCAGTGGAGATGTGGGAGTGTGGCCATGGGGGTTGTCAAGCCCCATGGTTGGTAATAACATAGGACTCTTAAGGATGAGACCATCAGGAATTTAAAGAGCTGGGAGGGAACAAAGAAGGGTGATTCAGGTGACACCTTGTTGTCTGGGGTGGCTTGTTCTCCAGCCATTAAAGCATGGAAGTTGCTGGGTGTTTGGTGTTGCCGGGCAAAGTTGTTGACCAATGACTAGTTAGTGGAAAGGTACTGCTGTGAGGCGGAAATTATAGGAAGGGAGCCTTTCCTGAATAAGGGATAGAATGAAGTTGTGCCCTCACTCTGAGAGATGAAGTTATGCCTTCAGTAAGAGAGAGTTCAAGATATGTCATCAATAAAGAGGTAGCAGTTACAGATCCTGAAAGAACCCCGTTGTCCGTGCGGTCTTTACGCCACAAATCGCCCCCCAACAGGGACATGAAAACGAACAGGGACGAGAAGAAAACAAACAGGGGAATGAAGAACAGGAACAGAGACAGGCAAACAGAACAAGGACAAAAACAAAAAAGGAATGAATAGGGACAGGCAAACGGAACAGGGACAAAAACAGAAAAGGAATGAATAGGTACAGGCTAACAGAACAGGGACGAACAAAAAGAGGGTAAGGGAGGGTCACGCTGGCTTACGCAGGACCCCCAAACAAGGACTCCAGGAGTTGGAGGGGCAGCCAGAGCCCCCCAGCTAGGCAGCACTCAGTGCCTGCCTCTCCCAGGGATGGGGTTACAAAGTTTGTAAAAGATGGAATTAGTATGCCTGGCAGTTTTTCTCTGTGTTTTAGTTTGTGTTAATAGTGCTTTCTTAATTTGTGTTACTCTTGCTTTCATAATTTCTGTTAATCGCGCCTTCTTAATTTGTGTTAATCAAGCTCTTTTATGTTAGTAAAGAAGGGGGAGATGTGGGAGCATGGCCATGGGGGTCAACAAGTCCCATGGTTGGTGATAACATCCGACTATTAAAGTAGAGACATTCAGGAAAGTAAAGAGTTGAAAGGGAACAAAGAAGGGTGATTCAGGAGACACCTTAAGCAGGGACATGAAGAACAGGAACAGGGATAGTCTAACAGAACAGGGACGAAAACAAAAAAAGGAATGAATAGGGACAGGCTATCAGAACAGGGACAAACAAAAAACAGCGTATGGGAGGGTCTCGCTGGCATAGGCAGGACCCCCAAACAAGGACTCCAGGAGTTGGAGGGGCAGCCAGAGCCCCCCGGCTGGGCAGCACTCAGTGCCTGCCTCTCCCAGGGATGGTTTTACAAAGATTGTTAAAGATAGACTTAGTATGCCTGGCAGTTTTTCTCTGTGTTTTAGTTTGTGTTGATCCTGCCTTCTTAATATGTGTTAATCGCGCTTTCTTATGTTAATAAAGAAGGGGAAGATGTGGGAGTGTGGCCATGGGGGTCGACAAGCCCCATGGTTGGTGATAACATCGGACTCTTAAGGATGAGACCATCAGGAATTTAAAGAGTTGAGAGGGAACAAAGAAGGGTGATTCAGGTGACACCTTGTTGTCTGGGGTGGCTTGTTCTCCAGCCATTAAAGCATGGAAGTTGCTGGGTGTTTGCTGTTGCCGGGCAACGTTGTTGACCAATGACTAGTTAGTGGAAAGGTACTGCTGTGAGGCGGAAGTTATAGGAAGGGAGCCTTTCAGGAATAAGGGATAGAATGAAGTTGTGCCCTCACTCTGAGAGATGAAGTTATGCCTTCAGTAAGAGAGAGTTCAAGTTATGTCATCAATAAAGAGGTAGCAGTTACAGATCCTGAAAGAACCCCGGTGTCCGTGCGGTCTTTACGCCACAAATCGCCCCCCAACAGGGACATGAAAACGAACAGGGACGAGAAGAAAACAAACAGGGACATGAAGAACAGGAACAGGGACAGGCTAACAGAACAGGGACAAAAACAAAAAAGGAATGAATAGGGACAGGCAAAGGGAACAGGGAAAAAAAAAAAAGGAATGAATAGGTACAGGCTAACAGAACAGGGACGAACAAAAAGAGCTTATGGGAGGGTCACGCTGGGTTACGCAGGACCCACAAACAAGGACTCCAGGAGTTGGAGGGGCAGCCAGAGCCCCCCGGCTGGGCAGCACTCAGTGCCTGCCTCTCCCAGGGATGGTTTTACAAAGTTTGTTAAAGATAGTCTTAGTATGCCTGGCAGTTTTTCTCTGTGTTTTAGTTTGTGTTGATCCTGCCTTCTTAATTTGTGTTAATCGCGCTTTCTTATGTTAATAAAGAAGGAGGAGATGTGGGAGTGTGGCCATGGGGGTCGACAAGCCCCATGGTTGGTGATCACATCCGACTCTTAAATATGAGGCCATGAGGAAAGTAAAGCCTTGAGAGGGAACAAAGAAGGGTGATTCAGGAGACACCTTAAACAGGGACATGAAGAACAGGAACAGGGACAGGCTAACAGAACAGGGACAAATACAAAAAAGGAATGAATAGGGACAGGCTATCAGAACAGGGACAAACAAAAAACAGCGTATGGGAGGGTCTCGCTGGCATAGGCAGGACCCACAAACAAGGACTCCAGGAGTTGGAGAGGCAGCTAGAGCCCCCCGGCTGGGCAGCACTCAGTGCCTGCCACTCCCAGGGATGGGGTTGCAAAGTTTGTTAAAGATGGAATTAGTATGCCTGGCAGCTTTTCTCTGTGTTTTAGTTTGTGTTGATCCTGCCTTCTTAATTTGTGGTAATCGCGCTTTCTTAAGTTAATAAAGAAGGGGGAGATGTGGGAGTGTGGCCATGGGGGTCGACAAGCCCCATGGTTGGTGATAACATCAGACTCTTAATGATGAGACCATCAGGAAAGTAAAGCCTTGAGAGGGAACAAAGAAGGGTGATTCAGGAGACACCTTAAACAGGGACATGAAGAACAGGAACAGGGATAGTCTAACAGAACAGGGACAAAAACAAAAAAGGAATTAATAGGGACAGGCTATCAGAACAGGGACAAACAAAAAACAGCGTATGGGAGGGTCTCGCTGGCATAGGCAGGACCCACAAACAAGGACTCCAGGAGTTGGAGGGGCAGCCAGAGCCCCCCGGCTGGGCAGCACTCAGGTCCTGCCTCTCCCAGGGACGGGGTTACAAAGTTTGTTAAAGATGAAATTAGTATGCCTGGCAGTTTCTCTCTGTGTTTTAGTTTGTGTTGATCCTGCCTTCTTAATTTGTGTTAATCGCGCTTTCTTATGTTAATAAAGAAGGGGAAGATGTGGGAGTGTGGCCATGGGGGTCGACAAGCCCCTTGGTTTGTGATAACATCGGACTCTTAAAGTAGAGACCACCAGGAAAGTAAAGCCTTGACAGGGAACAAAGAAGGGTGATTCAGGAGACACCTTAAGCAGGGACATGAAGAACAGGAACAGGGACAGGCTAACAGAACAGGGACAAAACAAAAAAGGAATGAATAGGGACAGGCTATCAGAACAGGGGCAAACAAAAAACAGCGTATGGGAGGGTCTCGCTGGCATAGGCAGGACCCCCAAACAAGGACTCCAGGAGTTGGAGGGGCTGCCAGAGCCCCCCAGCTGGGAAGCACTCAGTGCCTGCCTCTCCCAGGGATGGGGTTACAAAGTTTGTTAAAGATGGAATTAGTATGCCTGGCAGTTTTTCTCTGTATTTTATTTTGTGTTAATAGTGCTTTCTTAATTTGTGTTACTCTTGCTTTCTTAATTTCTGTTAATCGCGCCTTCATAATTTGTGTTAAACCTGCTTTCTTAATTTGTGTTAATCGAGCTCTTTTATGTTAATAAAGAAGGGGGAGTTGTGGGAGTGTGGCCATGGGTGTCGACAAGCCCCTTGGTTTGTGATAACATCGGACTCTTAAAGTAGACACCACCAGGAAAGTAAAGCATTGACAGGGAACAAAGAAGGGTGATTCAGGAGACACCTTAAGCAGGGACATGAAGAACAGGAACAGGGACAGGCTAACAGAGCAGGGAGAAACAAAAAACAGCATATGGGAGGGTCCCACTGGCATATACTGGACCCACAAACAAGGACTCCAGGAGTTGGAGGGGCAGCCAGAGCCCCCCGGCTGGGCAGCACTCAGTGCCTGCCTCTCCCAGGGATGGTTTTACAAAGATTGTTAAAGATAGACTTAGTATGCCTGGCAGTTTTTCTCTGTGTTTTAGTTTGTGTTGATCCTGCCTTCTTAATTTGTGTTAATTGCGCTTTCTTATGTTAATAAAGAAGGGGAAGATGTGGGAGTTTGGCCATGGGGGTCGACAAGCCCCATGGTTGGTGATAACATCCGACTCTTAAGGATGAGACCATCAGGAATTTAAAGAGTTGAGAGGGAACAAAGAAGGGTGATTCAGGTGACACCTTCTTGTCTGGGGTGGCTAGTTCTCCAGCCATTAATGCATGGAAGTGGCTGGGTGTTTGCTGTTGCCGGGCAAAGTTGTTGACCAATGACTAGTTAGTGGAAAGGTACTGCTGTGAGGCGGAAGTTATAGGAAGGGAGCCTTTCCTGAATAAGGGATAGAATGAAGTTGTGCGCTCACTCTGAGAGATGAAGTTATGCCCTCAGTAAGAGAGAGTTCAAGTTATGTCATCAATAAAGAGGAAGCAGTTACAGATCCTGAAAGAACCCCGTTGTCCGTGCGGTCTTTACGCCACAAATCGCCCCCCAACAGGGACAAGAAAACGAACAGGGAGGAGAAGAAAACAAACAGGGACATGAAGAACAGGAACAGGGACAGGCTAACAGAACAGGGATAAAAACAAAAAAGGAATGAATAGGGACAGGCAAACGGAACAGGAAAAAAAAAAAAAGGAATGAATAGGTACAGGCTAACAGAACAGGGACGAACAAAAAGAGCTTATGGGAGGGTCACGCTGGCTTACGCAGGACCCACAAACAAGGACTCCAGGAGTTGGAGGGGCAGCCAGAGCCCCCCGGCTGGGCAGCACTCAGTGCCTGCCTCTCCCAGGGATGGGGTTGCAAAGTTTGTTAAAGATAGTCTTAGTATGCCTGGCAGTTTTTCTCTGTGTTTTAGTTTGTGTTGATCCTGCCTTCTTAATTTGTGTTAATTGCGCTTTCTTATGTTAATAAAGAAGGAGGAGATGTGGGAGTGTGGCCATGGGGGTCGACAAGCCCCATGGTTGGTGATCACATCCGACTCTTAAAGATGAGGCCGTGAGGAAAGTAAAGCCTTGAGAGGGAACAAAGAAGGGTGATTCAGGAGACACCTTAAACAGGGACATGAAGAACAGGAACAGGGACAGGCTAACAGAGCAGGGAGAAACAAAAAAGAGCATATGGGAGGGTCCCACTGGCATATGCTGGACCCACAAACAAGGACTCCAGGAGTTGGAGGGGCAGCCAGAGCCCCCCGGCTGGGCAGTACTCAGTGCCTGCCTCTCCCAGGGATGGTTTTACAAAGGTTGTTAAAGATAGACTTAGTATGCCTGGCAGTTTTTCTCTGTGTTTTAGTTTGTGTTGATCCTGCCTTCTAAATTTGTGTTAATTGTGCTTTCTTATGTTAATAAAGAAGGGGAAGATGTGGGAGTGTGGCCATGGGGGTCGACAAGCCCCATGGTTGGTGATAACATTGGACTCTTAATGATGAGACCATCAGGAAAGTAAAGAGTTGAGAGGGAACAAAGAAGGGTGATTCAGGAGACACCATAAACAGGGACATGAAGAACAGGAACAGGGATAGTCTAACAGAACAGGGACAAAAACAAAAAAGGAATGAATAGGGACAGGCAAAGGGAACAGGGAAAAAAAAAAAAAGGAATGAATAGGTACAGGCTAACAGAACAGGGACGAACAAAAAGAGCTTATGGGAGGGTCACGCTGGGTTACGCAGGACCCACAAACAAGGACTCCAGGAGTTGGAGGGGCAGCCAGAGCCCCCCGGCTGGGCAGCACTCAGTGCCTGCCTCTCCCAGGGATGGGGTTACAAAGTTTGTAAAAGATGGAATTAGTATGCCTGGCAGTTTTTCTCTGTGTTTTAGTTTGTGTTGATCCTGCCTTCTTAATTTGTGTTAATCGCGCTTTCTTAAGTTAATGAAGAAGGGGAAGATGTGGGAGTGTGGCCATGGGGGTCGACAAGCCCCATGGTTGGTGATAACATCCGACTATTAAAGTAGAGACCATCAGGAAAGTACACCCTTGAGAGGGAACAAAGAAGGGTTATTCAAAAGACACCTTAACCAGGGACATGAAGAACAGGAACAGGGATAGTCTAACAGAACAGGGACAAAAACAAAAAAGGAATGAATAGGGAAAGGCTATCAGAACAGGGACAAACAAAAAACAGCGTATGGGAGGGTCTCGCTGGCATAGGCAGGACCCACAAACAAGGACTCCAGGAGTTGGAGGGGCAGCCAGAGCCCCCCGGCTGGGCAGCACTCAGTGCCTGCCTCTCCCAGGGTTGGGGTTACAAAGTTTGTAAAAGATGGAATTAGTATGCCTGGCAGTTTTTCTCTGTGTTTTAGTTTGTGTTGATCCTGCCTTCTTAATTTGTGTTAATTGCGCTTTCTTATGTTAATAAAGAAGGGGAAGATGTGGGAGTGTGGCAATGGGGGTAGACAAGCCCCATGGTTGGTGATAACATCGGACTCTTAAGGATGAGACCATCAGGAATTTAAAGAGTTGAGAGGGAACAAAGAAGGGTGATTCAGGTGACACCTTCTTGTCTGGGGTGGCTAGTTCTCCAGCCATTAATGCATGGAAGTGGCTGGGTGTTTGCTGTTGCCGGGCAAAGTTGTTGACCAATGACTAGTTAGTGGAAAGGTACTGCTGTGAGACGGAAGTTATAGGAAGGGAGCCTTTCCTGAATAAGGGATAGAATGAAGTTGTGCCCTCACTCTGAGAGATGAAGTTATGCCCTCAGTAAGAGAGAGTTCAAGTTATGTCATCAATAAAGAGGTAGCAGTTACAGATCCTGAAAGAACCCCGTTGTCCGTGCGGTCTTTACGCCACAAATCGCCCCCCAACAGGGACAAGAAAACGAACAGGGACGAGAAGAAAACAAACAGGGACATGAAGAACAGGAACAGGGACAGGCTAACAGAACAGGGACAAAAACAAAAAAGGAATGAATAGGGACAGGCAAACGGAACAGGAAAAAGAAAAAAAAAGGAATGAATAGGTACAGGCTAACAGAACAGGGACGAACAAAAAGAGCTTATGGGAGGGTCACGCTGGCTTACGCAGGACCCACAAACAAGGACTCCAGGAGTTGGAGGGGCAGCCAGAGCCCCCCGGCTGGGCAGCACTCAGTGCCTGCCTCTCCCAGGGATGAGGTTGCAATGTTTGTTAAAGATAGTCTTAGTATGCCTGGCAGTTTTTCTCTGTGTTTTAGTTTGTGTTGATCCTGCCTTCTTAATTTGTGTTACTCGCGCTTTCTTAAGTTAATGAAGAAGGGGAAGATGTGGGAGTGTGGCCATGGGGGTCGACAAGCCCCATGGTTGGTGATAACATCCGACTCTTAAGGATGAGACCATCAGGAATTTAAAGAGCTGAGAGGGAACAAAGAAGGGTGATTCAGGTGACACCCTCTTGTGTGGGGTGGCTAGTTCTCCAGCCATTAATGCATGGAAGTGGCTGGGTGTTTGCTGTTGCCGGGCAAAGTTGTTGACCAATGACTAGTTAGTGGAAAGGTACTGCTGTGAGGCGGAAGTTATAGGAAGGGAACCTTTCCTGAATAAGGGATAGAATGAAGTTGTGCCCTCACTCTGAGAGATGAAGTTATGCCCTCAGTAAGAGAGAGTTCAAGTTATGTCATCAATAAAGAGGTAGCAGTTACAGATCCTGAAAGAACCCCGTTGTCCGTGCGGTCTTTACGCCACAAATCGCCCCCCAACAGGGACAAGAAAACGAACAGGGACGAGAAGAAAACAAACAGGGACATGAAGAACAGGAACAGGGACAGGCTAACAGAGCAGGGAGAAACAAAAAAGAGCATATGGGAGGGTCCCACTGGCATATGCTGGACCCACAAACAAGGACTCCAGGAGTTGGAGGGGCAGCCAGAGCCCCCCGGCTGGGCAGCACTCAGTGCCTGCCTCTCCCAGGGATGGTTTTACAAAGGTTGTTAAAGATAGACTTAGTATGCCTGGCAGTTTTTCTCTGTGTTTTAGTTTGTGTTGATCCTGCCTTCTTAATTTGTGTTAATTGTGCTTTCTTATGTTAATAAAGAAGGGGAAGATGTGGGAGTGTGGCCATGGGGGTCGACAAGCCCCTTGGTTTGTGATAACATCGGACTCGTAAAGTAGAGACCACCAGGAAAGTAAAGCCTTGCGAGGGAACAAAGAAGGGTGATTCAGGAGACACCTTAAGCAGGGACATGAAGAACAGGAACAGGGACAGGCTAACAGAACAGGGACAAAACAAAAAAGGAATGAATAGGGACATGCTATCAGAACAGCGGCAAACAAAAAACAGCGTATGGGAGGGTCTCGCTGGCATAGGCAGGACCCACAAACAAGGACTCCAGGAGTTGGAGGGGCAGCCAGAGCCCCCCAGCTGGGCAGCACTCAGTGCCTGCCTCTCCCAGGGATGGGGTTACAAAGTTTGTTAAAGATGGAATTAGTATGCCTGGCAGTTTTTCTCTGTATTTTATTTTGTGTTGATAGTGCTTTCTTAATTTGTGTTACTCTTGCTTTCTTAATTTCTGTTAATCGCGCCTTCATAATTTGTGTTAAACCTGCTTTCTTAATTTGTGTTAATCGAGCTCTTTTATGTTAATAAAGAAGGGGGAGTTGTGGGAGCATGGCCATGGGGGTCGACAAGTCCCATGGTTGGTGATAACATCCGACTCTTAAAGATGAGGCCATCAGGAAAGTAAAGAGTTGAGAGGGAGCAAAGAAGGGTGATTCAGGAGACACCTTAAACAGGGACATGAAGAACAGGAACAGGGACAGGCTAACAGAGCAGGGAGAAACAAAAAACAGCATATGGGAGGGTCTCGTTGGCATACGCTGGACCCACAAACAAGGACTCCAGGAGTTGGAGGGGCAGCCAGAGCCCCCCGGCTGGGCAGCACTCAGTGCCTGCCTCTCCCAGGGACGGTTTTCCAAAGATTGTTAAAGATAGACTTAGTATTCCTGGGAGTTTTTCTCTGTGTTTTAGTTTGTGTTGATCCTGCCTTCTTAATTTGTGTTACTCGCGCTTTCTTAAGTTAATGAAGAAGGGGAAGATGTGGGAGTGTGGCCATGGGGGTCGGCAAGCCCCATGGTTGGTGATAACATCCGACTCTTAAGGATGAGACCATCAGGAATTTAAAGAGCTGAGAGGGAACAAAGAAGGGTGATTCAGGTGACACCTTAAAAAGGGACATGAAGAACAGGAACAGGGACAGGCTAACAGAGCAGGGAGAAACAAAAAACAGCATAGGGGAGGGTCTCACTGGCATATGCTGGACCCAAAAACAAGGACTCCAGGAGTTGGAGGGGCAGCCAGAGCCCCCCGGCTGGGCAGCACTCAGTGCCTGCCTCTCCCAGGGATGGTTTTACAAAGATTGTTAAAGATAGACTTAGTATGCCTGGCAGGTTTTCTCTGTGTTTTAGTTTGTTTTGATCCTGCCTTCTTAATTTGTGTTAATTGCGCTTTCTTACGTTAATAAAGAAGGGGAAGATGTGGGAGTGTGGCAATGGGGGTAGACAAGCCCCATGGTTGGTGATAACATCCAACTCTTAAGGATGAGACCATCAGGAATTTAAAGAGTTGAGAGGGAACAAAGAAGGGTGATTCAGGTGACACCTTCTTGTCTGGGGTGGCTAGTTCTCCAGCCATTAATGCATGGAAGTGGCTGGGTGTTTGCTGTTGCCGGGCAAAGTTGTTGACCAATGACTAGTTAGTGGAAAGGTACTGCTGTGAGGCGGAAGTTATAGGAAGGGAGCCTTTCCTGAATAAGGGATAGAATGAAGTTGTGCCCTCACTCTGAGAGATGAAGTTATGCCCTCAGTAAGAGAGAGTTCAAGTTATGTCATCAATAAAGAGGTAGCAGTTACAGATCCTGAAAGAACCCCGTTGTCCGTGCGGTCTTTACGCCACAAATCGCCCCCCAACAGGGACAAGAAAACGAACAGGGACGAGAAGAAAACAAACAGGGACATGAAGAACAGGAACAGGGACAGGCTAACAGAACAGGGACAAAAACAAAAAAGGAATGAATAGGGACAGGCAAACGGAACAGGAAAAAGAAAAAAAAAGGAATGAATAGGTACAGGCTAACAGAACAGGGACGAACAAAAAGAGCTTATGGGAGGGTCACGCTGGCTTACGCAGGACCCACAAACAAGGACTCCAGGAGTTGGAGGGGCAGCCAGAGCCCCCCGGCTGGGCAGCACTCAGTGCCTGCCTCTCCCAGGGATGGGGTTGCAAAGTTTGTTAAAGATAGTCTTAGTATGCCTGGCAGTTTTTCTCTGTGTTTTAGTTTGTGTTGATCCTGCCTTCTTAATTTGTGTTAATTGCGCTTTCTTATGTTAATAAAGAAGGAGGACATGTGGGAGTGTGGCCATGGGGGTCGACAAGCCCCATGGTTGGTGATCACATCCGACTCTTAAAGATGAGGCCATGAGGAAAGTAAAGCCTTGAGAGGGAACAAAGAAGGGTGATTCAGGAGACACCTTAAACAGGGACATGAAGAACAGGAACAGGGATAGTCTAACAGAACAGGGACAAAACCAAAAAAGGAATGAATAGGGACAGGCTATCAGAACAGGGACAAACAAAAAACAGCGTATGGGAGGGTCTCACTGGCATAGGCAGGACCCACAAACAAGGACTCCAGGAGTTGGAGGGGCAGCCAGAGCCCCCCAGCTGGGAAGCACTCAGTGCCTGCCTCTCCCAGGGATGGGGTTACAAAGTTTGTTAAAGATGGAATTAGTATGCCTGGCAGTTTTTCTCTGTATTTTAGTTTGTGTTAATAGTGCTTTCTTAATTTGTGTTACTCCTCCTTTCTTAATTTGTGTTAATCGCGCCTTCTTAATTTGTGTTAAACCTGCTTTCTTAATTTGTGTTAATCGAGCTCTTTTATGTTTATAAAGAAGGGGGAGTTGTAGGAGTGTGGCCATGGGGGTCGACAAGTCCCAGGGTTGGTGATAACATCCAACTCTTAAAGATGAGGCCATCAGGAAAGTAAAGAGTTGTGAGGGAACAAAGAAGGGTGATTCAGGAGACACCTTAAACAGGGACATGAAGAACAGGAACAGGCTAACAGAGCAGGGAGAAACAAAAAACAGCATATGGGAGGGTCCCACTGGCGTATGCTGGACCCACAAAGAAGGACTCCAGGAGTTGGAGGGGCAGCCAGAGCCCCCCGGCTGGGCAGCACTCAGTGCCTGCCTCTCCCAGGGACAGTTTTACAAAGATTGTTAAAGATAGACTTAGTATGCCTGGCAGTTTTTCTCTGTTTTTTAGTTTGTGTTGATCCTGCCTTCTTAATTTGTGTTAATCACGCTTTCTTATGTTAATAAAAAAGGAGGAGATGTGGGAGTGTGGCCATGGGGGTCGTCAAGCCCCATGGTTGGTGATAACATAGGACTCTTAAGGATGAGACCATCAGGAATTTAAAGAGCTGGGAGGGAACAAAGAAGGGTGATTCAGGTGACACCTTGTTGTCTGGGGTGGCTTGTTCTCCAGCCATTAAAGCATGGAAGTTGCTGGGTGTTTGGTGTTGTCGGGCAAAGTTGTTGACCAATGACTAGTTAGTGGAAAGTTACTGCTGTGAGGCGGAAGTTATAGGAAGGGAGCCTTTCCTGAATAAGTGATAGAATGAAGTTGTGCCCTCACTCTGAGAGATGAAGTTATGCCTTCAGTAAGAGAGAGTTCAAGATATGTCATCAATAAAGAGGTAGCAGTTACAGATCCTGAAAGAACCCCGTTGTCCGTGCGGTCTTTACGCCACAAATCGCCCCCCAACAGGGACATGAAAACGAACAGGGACGAGAAGAAAACAAACAGGGGAATGAAGAACAGGAACAGAGACAGGCAAACAGAACAAGGACAAAAACAAAAAAGGAATGAATAGGGACAGGCAAACGGAACAGGGACAAAAACAGAAAAGGAATGAATAGGTACAGGCTAACAGAACAGGGACGAACAAAAAGAGGGTAAGGGAGGGTCACGCTGGCTTACGCAGGACACCCAAACAAGGACTCCAGGAGTTGGAGGGGCAGCCAGAGCCCCCCAGCTGGGCAGCACTCAGTGCCTGCCTCTCCCAGGGATGGGGTTACAAAGTTTGTAAAAGATGGAATTAGTATGCCTGGCAGTTTTTCTCTGTGTTTTAGTTTGTGTTAATAGTGCTTTCTTAATTTGTGTTACTCTTGCTTTCATAATTTCTGTTAATCGCGCCTTCTTAATTTGTGTTAAACCTGCTTTCTTAATTTGTGTTAATCGAGCTCTTTTATGTTAATAAAGCAGGGGGAGATGTGGGAGCATGGCCATGGGGGTCGACAAGTCCCATGGTTGGTGATAACATCCAACTCTTAAAGATGAGGCCATCAGGAAAGTAAAGAGTTGAGAGGGAACAAAGAAGGGTGATTCAGGAGACACCTTAAACAGGGACATGAAGAACAGGAACAGGGACAGGCTAACAGAGCAGGGAGAAACAAAAAACAGCATATGGGAGAGTCCCACTGGCATATGCTGAACCCACAAACAAGGACTCCAGGAGTTGGAGGGGCAGCCAGAGCCCCCCGGCTGGGCAGCACTCAGTGCCTGCCTCTCCCAGGGATGGTTTTACAAAGGTTGTTAAAGATAGACTTAGTATGCCTGGCAGTTTTTCTCTGTGTTTTAGTTTGTGTTGATCCTGCCTTCTTAATATGTGTTAATCGCGCTTTCTTAAGTTAATAAAGAAGGGGGAGATGTAGGAGTGTGGCCATGGGGGTCGACAAGCCCCATGGTTGGTGATAACATCAGACTCTTAATGATGAGACCATCAGGAAAGTAAAGCCTTGAGAGGGAACAAAGAAGGGTGATTCAGGAGACACCTTAAACAGGGACATGAAGAACAGGAACAGGGATAGTCTAACAGAACAGGGAGAAAAACAAAAAAGGAATGAATAGGGACAGGCTATCAGAACAGGGACAAACAAAAAATAGCCTATGGGAGGGTCTCGCTGGCATAGGCAGGACCCCCAAACAAGGACTCCAGGAGTTGGAGGGGCAGCCAGAGCCCCCCGGCTGGGCAGCACTCAGTGCCTGCCTCTCCCACGGCTGGTTTTACAAAGGTTGTTAAAGATAGACTTAGTATGCCTGGCAGTTTTTCTCTGTGTTTTAGTTTGTGTTGATCCTGCCTTCTTAATTTGTGTTAATCGCGCTTTCTTATGTTAATAAAGAAGGGGAAGATGTGGGAGTGTGGCCATGGGGGTCGACAAGCCCCATGGTTGGTGGTAACGTCCGACTCTTAAAGATGAGGGCATCAGGAAAGTAAAGCCTTGAGAGGGAACAAAGAAGGGTGATTCAGGAGACACCTTAAACAGGGACATGAAGAACAGGAACAGGGACAGGCTAACAGAGCAGGGAGAAACAAAAAACAGCATATGGGAGGGTCACACTGGCGTATGCTGGACCCACAAACAAGGACTCCAGGAGTTGGAGGGGCAGCCAGAGCCCCCCGGCTGGGCAGCACTCAGTGCCTGCCTCTCCCAGGGATGGTTTTACAAAGATTGTTAAAGATAGACTTAGTATGCCTGGCAGTTTTTCTCTGTTTTAGTTTGTGTTGATCCTGCCTTTTTAATTAGTGTTAATCGCGCTTTCTTATGTTAATAAAGAAGGGGAAGATGTGGGAGTGTGGCCATGGGGGTCGACAAGCCCCATGGTTGGTGATAACATCCGACTATTAAAGTAGAGACCATCAGGAAAGTAAAGAGTTGAGAGGGAACAAAGAAGGGTGATTCAGGAGACACCATAAACAGGGACATGAAGAACAGGAACAGGGATAGTCTAACAGAACAGGGACAAAAACAAAAAAGGAATGAATAGGGACAGGCTATCAGAACAGGGACAAACAAAAAAAAGCGTATGGGAGGGTCTCGCTGGCATAGGCAGGACCCACAAACAAGGACTCCAGGAGTTGGAGGGGCAGCCAGAGCTCCCCGGCTGGGCAGCACTCAGTGCCTGCCTCTCCCAGGGATGGGGTTACAAAGTTTGTTAAAGATGGAATTAGTATGCCTGGCAGTTTTTCTCTGTATTTTAGTTTGTGTTAATAGTGCTTTCTTAATTTGTGTTACTCTTGCTTTCTTAATTTCTGTTAATCGCGCCTTCATAATTTGTGTTAAACATGCTTTCTTAATTTGTGTTAATCGAGCTCTTTTATGTTAATAAAGAAGGGGGAGTTGTAGGAGTGTGGCCATGGGGGTCGACAAGTCCCATGGTTGGTGATAACATCGGACTCTTAAAGTAGAGACCATCAGGAAAGTAAAGCCTTGAGAGGGAACAAAGAAGGGTGATTCAGGAGACACCTTAAGCAGGGACATGAAGAACAGGAACAGGGACAGCCTAACAGAACAGGGACAAAACAAAAAAGGAATGAATAGGGACATGCTATCAGAACAGCGACAAACAAAAAACAGCGTATGGGAGGGTCTCGCTGACATAGGCAGGACCCACAAACAAGGACTCCAGGAGTTGGAGGGGCAGCCAGAGCCCCCCGGCTGGGCAGCACTCAGTGCCTGCCTCTCCCAGGGACGGTTTTACAAAGATTGTTAAAGGTAGACTTAGTATGCCTGGCAGTTTTTCTCTGTGTTTTAGTTTGTGTTGATCCTGCCTTCTTAATTTGTGTTAATCGCGCTTTCTTATGTTAATAAAAAAGGAGGAGATGTGGGAGTGTGGCCATGGGGGTTGTCAAGCCCCATGGTTGGTAATAACATAGGACTCTTAAGGATGAGACCATCAGGAATTTAAAGAGCTGGGAGGGAACAAAGAAGGGTGATTCAGGTGACACCTTGTTGTCTGGGGTGGCTTGTTCTCCAGCCATTAATGCATGGAAGTGTCTGGGTGTTTGGTGTTGCCGGGCAAAGTTGTTGACCAATGACTAGTTAGTGGAAAGGTACTGCTGTGAGGCGGAAATTATAGGAAGGGAGCCTTTCCTGAATAAGGGATAGAATGAAGTTGTGCCCTCACTCTGAGAGATGAAGTTATGCCCTCAGTAAGAGAGAGTTCAAGTTATGTCATCAATAAAGAGGTAGCAGTTACAGATCCTGAAAGAACCCCGTTTTCCGTGCGGTCTTTACGCCACAAATCGCCCCCCAACAGGGACATGAAAACGAACAGGGACAAGAAGAAAACAAACAGGGGAATGAAGAACAGGAACAGGGACAGGCTAACAGAACAGGGACAAAAACAAAAAAGGAATGAATAGGGACAGGCAAACGGAACAGGGACAAAAACAGAAAAGGAATGAATACGTACAGGCTAACAGAACAGGGACGAACAAAAAGAGCTTATGGGAGGGTCACGCTGGCTTACGCAGGACCCACAAACAAGGACTCCAGGAGTTGGAGGGGCAGCCAGAGCCCCCCGGCTGGGCAGCACTCAGTGCCTGCCTCTCCCAGGGATTGTTTTAGAAAGTTTGTTAAGGATAGTCTTAGTATGCCTGGCAGTTTTTCTCTGTGTTTTTGTTTGTGTTGATCCTGCCTTCTTAATTTGTGTTAATCGCGCTTTCTTATGTTAATAAAGAAGGAGGAGATGTGGGAGTGTGGCCATGGGGGTCGACAAGCCCCATGGTTGGTGATCACATCCAACTCTTAAAGATGAGGCCATGAGGAAAGTAAAGAGTTGAGAGGGAACAAAGAAGGGTGATTCAGGAGACACCTTAACCAGGGACATGAAGAACAGGAACAGGGATAGTCTAACAGAACAGGGACGAAAACAAAAAGGGAATGAATAGGGACAGGCTATCAGAACAGGGACAAACAAAAAATAGCCTATGGGAGGGTCTCGCTGGCATAGGCAGGACCCACAAACAAGGACTCCAGGAGTTGGAGGGGCAGCCAGAGCCCCCCGGCTGGGCAGCACTCAGTGCCTGCCTCTCCCACGGCTGGTTTTACAAAGGTTGTTAAAGATAGACTTAGTATGCCTGGCAGTTTTTCTCTGTGTTTTAGTTTGTGTTGATCCTGCCTTCTTAATTTGTGTTAATCGCGCTTTCTTATGTTAATAAAGAAGGGGAAGATGTGGGAGTGTGGCCATGGGTGTCGACAAGCCCCATGGTTGGTGGTAACGTCCGACTCTTAAAGATGAGGGCATCAGGAAAGTAAAGCCTTGAGAGGGAACAAAGAAGGGTGATTCAGGAGACACCTTAAACAGGGACATGAAGAACAGGAACAGGGACAGGCTAACAGAGCAGGGAGAAACAAAAAACAGCATATGGGAGGGTCACACTGGCGTATGCTGGACCCACAAACAAGGACTCCAGGAGTTGGAGGGGCAGCCAGAGCCCCCCGGCTGGGCAGCACTCAGTGCCTGCCTCTCCCAGGGACGGTTTTACAAAGATTGTTAAAGATAGACTTAGTATGCCTGGCAGTTTTTCTCTGTTTTAGTTTGTGTTGATCCTGCCTTTTTAATTAGTGTTAATCGCGCTTTCTTATGTTAATAAAGAAGGGGAAGATGTGGGAGTGTGGCCATGGGGGTCGACAAGCCCCATGGTTGGTGATAACATCCGACTATTAAAGTAGAGACCATCAGGAAAGTAAAGAGTTGAGAGGGAACAAAGAAGGGTGATTCAGGAGACACCATAAACAGGGACATGAAGAACAGGAACAGGGATAGTCTAACAGAACAGGGACAAAAACAAAAAAGGAATGAATAGGGACAGGCTATCAGAACAGGGACAAACAAAAAAAAGCGTATGGGAGGGTCTCGCTGGCATAGGCAGGACCCACAAACAAGGACTCCAGGAGTTGGAGGGGCAGCCAGAGCTCCCCGGCTGGGCAGCACTCAGTGCCTGCCTCTCCCAGGGATGGGGTTACAAAGTTTGTTAAAGATGGAATTAGTATGCCTGGCAGTTTTTCTCTGTATTTTAGTTTGTGTTAATAGTGCTTTCTTAATTTGTGTTACTCTTGCTTTCTTAATTTCTGTTAATCGCGCCTTCATAATTTGTGTTAAACATGCTTTCTTAATTTGTGTTAATCGAGCTCTTTTATGTTAATAAAGAAGGGGGAGTTGTAGGAGTGTGGCCATGGGGGTCGACAAGTCCCATGGTTGGTGATAACATCGGACTCTTAAAGTAGAGACCATCAGGAAAGTAAAGCCTTGAGAGGGAACAAAGAAGGGTGATTCAGGAGACACCTTAAGCAGGGACATGAAGAACAGGAACAGGGACAGCCTAACAGAACAGGGACAAAACAAAAAAGGAATGAATAGGGACATGCTATCAGAACAGCGACAAACAAAAAACAGCGTATGGGAGGGTCTCGCTGACATAGGCAGGACCCACAAACAAGGACTCCAGGAGTTGGAGGGGCAGCCAGAGCCCCCCGGCTGGGCAGCACTCAGTGCCTGCCTCTCCCAGGGACGGTTTTACAAAGATTGTTAAAGATAGACTTAGTATGCCTGGCAGTTTTTCTCTGTGTTTTAGTTTGTGTTGATCCTGCCTTCTTAATTTGTGTTAATCGCGCTTTCTTATGTTAATAAAAAAGGAGGAGATGTGGGAGTGTGGCCATGGGGGTTGTCAAGCCCCATGGTTGGTAATAACATAGGACTCTTAAGGATGAGACCATCAGGAATTTAAAGAGCTGGGAGGGAACAAAGAAGGGTGATTCAGGTGACACCTTGTTGTCTGGGGTGGCTTGTTCTCCAGCCATTAATGCATGGAAGTGTCTGGGTGTTTGGTGTTGCCGGGCAAAGTTGTTGACCAATGACTAGTTAGTGGAAAGGTACTGCTGTGAGGCGGAAATTATAGGAAGGGAGCCTTTCCTGAATAAGGGATAGAATGAAGTTGTGCCCTCACTCTGAGAGATGAAGTTATGCCCTCAGTAAGAGAGAGTTCAAGTTATGTCATCAATAAAGAGGTAGCAGTTACAGATCCTGAAAGAACCCCGTTTTCCGTGCGGTCTTTACGCCACAAATCGCCCCCCAACAGGGACATGAAAACGAACAGGGACAAGAAGAAAACAAACAGGGGAATGAAGAACAGGAACAGGGACAGGCTAACAGAACAGGGACAAAAACAAAAAAGGAATGAATAGGGACAGGCAAACGGAACAGGGACAAAAACAGAAAAGGAATGAATACGTACAGGCTAACAGAACAGGGACGAACAAAAAGAGCTTATGGGAGGGTCACGCTGGCTTACGCAGGACCCACAAACAAGGACTCCAGGAGTTGGAGGGGCAGCCAGAGCCCCCCGGCTGGGCAGCACTCAGTGCCTGCCTCTCCCAGGGATTGTTTTAGAAAGTTTGTTAAGGATAGTCTTAGTATGCCTGGCAGTTTTTCTCTGTGTTTTTGTTTGTGTTGATCCTGCCTTCTTAATTTGTGTTAATCGCGCTTTCTTATGTTAATAAAGAAGGAGGAGATGTGGGAGTGTGGCCATGGGGGTCGACAAGCCCCATGGTTGGTGATCACATCCGACTCTTAAAGATGAGGCCATGAGGAAAGTAAAGCGTTGAGAGGGAACAAAGAAGGGTGATTCAGGAGACACCTTAACCAGGGACATGAAGAACAGGAACAGGGATAGTCTAACAGAACAGGGACGAAAACAAAAAGGGAATGAATAGGGACAGGCTATCAGAACAGGGACAAACAAAAAACAGCGTATGGGAGGGTCTCGCTGGCATAGGCAGGACCCACAAACAAGGACTCCAGGAGTTGGAGGGGCAGCCAGAGCTCCCCGGCTGGGCAGCACTCAGTGCCTGCCTCTCCCAGGGATGGGGTTACAAAGTTTGTTAAAGATGGAATTAGTATGCCTGGCAGTTTTTCTCTGTGTTTTAGTTTGTGTTAATAGTGCTTTCTTAATTTGTGTTACTCTTGCTTTCTTAATTTCTGTTAATCGCGCCTTCATAATTTGTGTTAAACCTGCTTTCTTAATTTGTGTTAATCGAGCTCTTTTATGTTAATAAAGAAGGGGGAGTTGTAGGAGTGTGGCCATGGGGGTCGACAAGTCCCATGGTTGGTGATAACATCCGACTCTTAAAGATGAGGCCATCAGGAAAGTAAAGAGTTGTGAGGGAACAAAGAAGGGTGATTCAGGAGACACCTTAAACAGGGACATGAAGAACAGGGACAGGCTAACAGAGCAGGGAGAAACAAAAAAGAGCATATGGGAGGGTCCCACTGGCATATGCTGGACCCACAAAGAAGGACTCCAGGAGTTGGAGGGGCAGCCAGAGCCCCCCGGCTGGGCAGCACTCAGTGCCTGCCTCTCCCAGGGATGGGGTTGCAAAGTTTGTTAAAGATAGTCTTAGTATGCCTGGCAGTTTTTCTCTGTGTTTTTGTTTGTGTTGATCCTGCCTTCTAAATTTGTGTTAATTGTGCTTTCTTATGTTAATAAAGAAGGGGAAGATGTGGGAGTGTGGCCATGGGGGTCGACAAGCCCCATGGTTGGTGATAACATCCGACTCTTAAGGATGAGACCATCAGGAATTTAAAGAGTTGAGAGGGAACAAAGAAGGGTGATTCAGGTGACACCTTCTTGTCTGGGGTGGCTAGTTCTCCAGCCATTAATGCATGGAAGTGGCTGGGTGTTTGCTGTTGCTGGGCAAAGTTGTTGACCAATGGCTAGTTAGTGGAAAGGTACTGCTGTGAGGCGGAAGTTATAGGAAGGGAGCCTTTCCTGAATAAGGGATAGAATGAAGTTGTGCCCTCACTCTGAGAGATGAAGTTATGTCTTCAGTAAGAGAGAGTTCAAGTTATGTCATCAATAAAGAGGTAGCAGTTACAGATCCTGAAAGAACCCCGTTGTCCGTGCGGTCTTTACGCCACAAATCGCCCCCCAAAAGGGACATGAAAACGAACAGGGACGAGAAGAAAATAAACAGGGAAATGAAGAACAGGAACAGGGACAGGCTAGCAGAACAGGGAAAAAAAAAAAAAGGAATGAATAGGGACAGGCAAACGGAACATGGACAAAAACAGAAAAGGAATGATCAGGTACAGGCTAACAGAACAGGGATTACCAAAAAGAGCATATGGGAGGGTCACGATGGTTTACGCAGGACCCCCAAACAAGGACTCCAGGAGTTGGAGGGGCAGCCAGAGCCCCCCAGCTGGGCAGCACTCAGTGCCTGCCTCTCCCAGGGATGGGGTTACAAAGTTTGTTAAAGATGGAATTAGTATGCCTGGCAGTTTTTGTCTGTATTTTAGTTTGTGTTAATAGTGCTTTCTTAATTTGTGTTACTCTTGCTTTCTTAATTTCTGTTAACCGCGCCTTCTTAATTTGTGTTAAACCTGCTTTCTTAATTTGTGTTAATCGAGCTCTTTTATGTTAATAAAGAAGGGGGAGATGTGGGAGTGTGGCCATGGGGGTCGACAAGTCCCATGGTTGGTGATCACATCCGACTATTAAAGTAGAGACCATCAGGAAAGTAAAGCCTTGAGAGGGAGCAAAGAAGGGTGATTCAGGAGACACCTTAAACAGGGACATGAAGAACAGGAACAGGGATAGTCTAATAGAACAGGGACGAAAACAAAAAAGTAATGAATAGGGAAAGGCTATCAGAACAGGGACAAACAAAAAACAGCATATGGGAGGGTCTCGCTGGCATAGGCAGGACCCCCAAACAAGGACTCCAGGAGTTGGAGGGGCAGCCAGAGCCCCCCGGCTGGGCAGCACTCAGTGCCTGCCACTCCCAGGGATGGGGTTGCAAAGGGTATTAAAGATAGTCTTAGTATGCCTGGCAGTTTTTCTCTGTGTTTTAGTTTGTGTTGATCCTGCCTTCTTAATTTGTGTTAATCGAGCTCTTTTATGTTAATAAAGAAGGGGAAGTTGTGGGAGTGTGGTCATGGGGGTCGACAAGCCCCATGGTTGGTGATAACATCAGACTCTTAATGATGAGATCATCAGGAAAGTAAAGCCTTGAGAGGAAACAAAGAAGGGTGATTCAGGAGACACCTTAAACAGGGACATGAAGAACAGGAACAGGGATAGTCTAACAGAACAGGGACGAAAACAAAAAAGGAATGAATAGGGACAGGCTATCAGAACAGGGACAAACAAAAAACAGCATATGGGAGGGTCTCGCTGGCATAGGCAGGACCCACAAACAAGGACTCCAGGAGTTGGAGGGGCAGCCAGAGCCCCCCGGCTGGGCAGCACTCAGTTCCTGCCTCCCCAGGGATGGGGTTACAAAGTTTGTTAAAGATGGAATTAGTATGCCTGGCAGTTTTTCTCTGTATTTTAGTTAGTGTTAATAGTGCTTTCTTAATTTGTGTTACTCTTGCTTTCTTAATTTCTGTTAATCGCGCCTTCATAATTTGTGTTAAACCTGCTTTCTTAATTTGTGTTAATCGAGCTCTTTTATGTTAATAAAGAAGGGGGAGTTGTGGGAGCATGGCCATGGGGGTCGACAAGTCCCGTGGTTGGTGATCACATCCGACTCTTAAAGATGAGGCCATCAGGAAAGTAAAGAGTTGAGAGGGAACAAAGAAGGGTGATTCAGGAGACACCTTAACCAGGGACATGAAGAACAGGAACAGGGACAGGCTAACAGAGCAGGGAGAAACAAAAAACAGCATATGGGAGGGTCCCACTGGCATATGCTGGACCCACAAAGAAGGACTCCAGGAGTTGGAGGGGCAGCCAGAGCCCCCCGGCTGGGCAGCACTCAGTGCCTGCCTCTCCCAGGGACGGTTTTACAAAGATTGTTAAAGATAGACTTAGTATGCCTGGCAGTTTTTCTCTGTGTTTTAGTTTGTGTTGATCCTGCCTTCTTAATTTGTGTTAATCGCGCTTTCTTAAGTTAATGAAGAAGGGGAAGATGTGGGAGTGTGGCCATGGGGGTCGACAGGCCCCATGGTTGGTGATAACATCGGACTCTTAAGGATGAGACCATCAGGAATGGAAACCCTTGAGAGGGAACAAAGAAGGGTTATTCAAAAGGCACCTTAACCAGGGACATGAAGAACAGGAACAGGGATAGTCTAACAGAACAGGGACAAAAACAAAAAAGGAATGAATAGGGACAGGCTATCAGAACAGGGGCAAACAAAAAACAGCGTATGGGAGGGTCTCGCTGGCATAGGCAGGACCCACAAACAAGGACTCCAGGAGTTGGAGGGGCAGCCAGAGCCCCCCGGCTGGGCAGCACTCAGTGCCTGCCTCTCCCAGGGACGGTTTTACAAAGATTGTTAAAGATAGACTTAGTATGCCTGGCAGTTTTTCTCTGTGTTTTAGTTTGTGTTGATCCTGCCTTCTTAATTTGTGTTAATCGCGCTGTCTTATGTTAATAAAGAAGGGGAAGATGTGGGAGTGTGGCCATGGGGGTCGACAAGCCCCATGGTTTGTGATAACATCCGACTATTAAAGTAGAGACCACCAGGAAAGTAAAGAGTTGAGAGGGAACAAAGAAGGGTGATTCAGGAGACACCATAAACAGGGACATGAAGAACAGGAACAGGGATAGTCTAACAGAACAGGGACAAAAACAAAAAAGGAATGAATAGGGACAGGCTATCAGAACAGGGAAAAACAAAAAAAAGCGTATGGGAGGGTCTCGCTGGCATAGGCAGGACCCACAAACAAGGACTCCAGGAGTTGGAGGGGCAGCCAGAGCTCCCCGGCTGGGCAGCACTCAGTGCCTGCCTCTCCCAGGGATGGGGTTACAAAGTTTGTTAAAGATGGAATTAGTATGCCTGGCAGTTTTTCTCTGTATTTTAGTTAGTGTTAATAGTGCTTTCTTAATTTGTGTTACTCTTGCTTTCTTAATTTCTGTTAATCGCGCCTTCATAATTTGTGTTAAACCCGCTTTCTTAATTTGTGTTAATCGAGCTCTTTTATGTTAATAAAGAAGGGGGAGTTGTAGGAGTGTGGCCATGGGGGTCGACAAGTCCCATGGTTGGTGATAACATCCGACTCTTAAAGATGAGGCCATCAGGAAAGTAAACAGTTGAGAGGGAACAAAGAAGGGTGATTCAGGAGACACCTTAAACAGGGACATGAAGAACAGGAACAGGGATAGTCTAACAGAACAGGGACGAAAACAAAAAAGGAATGAATAGGGACAGGCTATCAGAACAGGGACAAACAAAAAACAGCGTATGGGACGGTCTCGTTGGCATACGCAGGACCCACAAACAAGGACTCCAGGAGTTGGAGGGGCAGCCAGAGCCCCCTGGCTGGGCAGTACTCAGTGCCTGCCTCTCCCAGGGATGGTTTTACAAAGGTTGTTAAAGATAGACTTAGTATGCCTGGCAGGTTTTCTCTGTGTTTTAGTTTGTGTTGATCCTACCTTCTTAATTTGTGTTAATCGCGCTTTCTTAAGTTAATAAAGAAGGGGGAGATGTGGGAGTGTGGCCATGGGGGTCGACAGGCCCCATGGTTGGTAATAACATCCGACTCTTAAGGATGAGACCATCAGGAATTTAAAGAGTTGAGAGGGAACAAAGAAGGGTGATTCAGGTGACACCTTGTTGTCTGGGGTGGCTTGTTCTCCAGCCATTAAAGCATGGAAGTTGCTGGGTGTTTGCTGTTGCCGGGCAAAGTTGTTGACCAATGACTAGTTAGTGGAAAGTTACTGCTGTGAGGCGGAAATTATAGGAAGGGAGCCTTTCCTGAATAAGGGATAGAATGAAGTTGTGCCCTCACTCTGAGAGATGAAGTTATGCCTTCAGTAAGAGAGAGTTCAAGTTATGTCGTCAATAAATAGGTAGCAGTTACAGATCCTGAAAGAACCCCGTTGTCCGTGCGGTCTTTACGCCACAAATCGCCCCCCAACAGGGACATGAAAACGAACAGGGACGAGAAGAAAACAAACAGGGGAATGAAGAACAGGAACAGGGACAGGCTAACAGAACAAGGACAAAAACAAAAAAGGAATGAATAGGGACAGGCAAACGGAACAGGGACAAAAACAGAAAAGGAATGAATAGGTACAGGCTAACAGAACAGGGAAGAACAAAAAGAGGGTATGGGAGGGTCACGCTGGCTAACCCAGGACCCCCAAACAAGGACTCCAGGAGTTGGAGGGGCAGCCAGAGCCCCCCGGCTGGGCAGCACTCTGTGCCTGCCTCTCCCAGGGATGGGGTTACAAAGTTTGTTAAAGATGGAATTAGTATGCCTGGCAGTTTTTCTCTGTATTTTAGTTTGTGTTAATAGTTCTTTCTTAATTTGTGTTACTCTTCCTTTCTTATTTTCTCTTAATCGCGCCTTCTTAATTTGTGTTAAACCTGCTTTCTTAATTTGTGTTAATCAAGCTCTTTTATATTAATAAAGAAGGGGGAGATGTGGGAGCATGGCCATGGGGGTCGACAAGTCCCATGGTTGGTGATAACATCCAACTCTTAAAGCTGAGGCCATCAGGAAACTAAAGAGTTGAGAGGGAACAAAGAAGGGTGATTCAGGAGACACCTTAAACAGGGACATGAAGAACAGGGACAGGGATAGTCTAACAGAACAGGGACAAAAACAAAAAAGGAATGAATAGGGACAGGCTAACAGAGCAGGGAGAAACAAAAAACAGCATATGGGAGGGTCCCACTGGCGTATGCTGGACCCACAAACAAGGACTCCAGGAGTTGGAGGGGCAGCCAGAGCCCCCCGGCTGGGCAGCACTCAGTGCCTGCCTCTCCCAGGGATGGTTTTACAAAGATTGTTAAAGATAGACTTAGTATGCCTGGCAGTTTTTCTCTGTTTTAGTTTGTGTTGATCCTGCCTTTTTAATTTGTGTTAATCGCGCTTTCGTATGTTAATAAAGAAGGAGGAGATGTGGGAGTGTGGCCATGGGGGTCGACAAGCCCCATGGTTGGTGATAACATCCAACTGTTAAAGTAGAGACCATCAGGAAAGTAAAGCCTTGAGAGGGAACAAAGAAGGGTGATTCAGGAGACACCTTAAACAGGTACATGAAGAACAGGAACAGGGATAGTCTAACAGAACAGGGACAAAAACAAAAAAGGAATGAATAGGGACAGGCTATCAGAACAGGGACAAACAAAAAACAGCATATGGGAGGGTCTCGCTGGCATAGGCAGGACCCCCAAACAAGGACTCCAGGAGTTGGAGGGGCAGCCAGAGCCCCCCGGCTGGGCAGCACTCAGTGCCTGCCTCTCCCAGGGATGGGGTTACAAAGTTTGTTAAAGATGGAATTAGTATGCCTGGCAGTTTTTCTCTGTATTTTAGTTAGTGTTAATAGTGCTTTCTTAATTTGTGTTACTCTTGCTTTCTTAATTTCTGTTAATCGCGCCTTCATAATTTGTGTTAAACCTGCTTTCTTAATTTGTGTTAATCGAGCTCTTTTATGTTAATAAAGAAGGGGGAGTTGTGGGAGCATGGCCATGGGGGTCGACAAGTCCCATGGTTGGTGATCACATCCGACTCTTAAAGATGAGGCCATCAGGAAAGTAAAGAGTTGAGAGGGAACAAAGAAGGGTGATTCAGGAGACACCTTAAACAGGGACATGAAGAACAGGAACAGGGATAGTCTAACAGAACAGGGACGAAAACAAAAAAGGAATGAATAGGGACAGGCTATCAGAACAGGGACAAACAAAAAACAGCGTATGGGAGGGTCTCGCTGGCATACGCAGGACCCACAAACAAGGACTCCAGGAGTTGGAGGGGCAGCCAGAGCCCCCTGGCTGGGCAGTACTCAGTGCCTGCCTCTCCCAAGGATGGTTTTACAAAGGTTGTTAAAGATAGACTTAGTATGCCTGGCAGGTTTTCTCTGTGTTTTAGTTTGTGTTGATCCTGCCTTCTTAATTTGTGTTAATCGCGCTTTCTTAAGTTAATAAAGAAGGGGGAGATGTGGGAGTGTGGCCATGGGGGTCGACAGGCCCCATGGTTGGTAATAACATCCGACTCTTAAGGATGAGACCATCAGGAATTTAAAGAGTTGAGAGGGAACAAAGAAGGGTGATTCAGGTGACACCTTGTTGTCTGGGGTGGCTTGTTCTCCAGCCATTAAAGCATGGAAGTTGCTGGGTGTTTGCTGTTGCCGGGCAAAGTTGTTGACCAATGACTAGTTAGTGGAAAGGTACTGCTGTGAGGCGGAAATTATAGGAAGGGAGCCTTTCCTGAATAGGGGATAGAATGAAGTTGTGCCCTCACTCTGAGAGATGAAGTTATGCCTTCAGTAAGAGATTGTTCAAGATATGTCATCAATAAAGAGGTAGCAGTTACAGATCCTGAAAGAACCCCGTTGTCCGTGCGGTCTTTACGCCACAAATCGCCCCCCAACAGGGACATGAAAACGAACAGGGACGAGAAGAAAACAAACAGGGGAATGAAGAACAGGAACAGGGACAGGCTAACAGAACAAGGACAAAAACAAAAAAGGAATGAATAGGGACAGGCAAACGGAACAGGGACAAAAACAGAAAAGGAATGATCAGGTACAGGCTAACAGAACAGGGAAGAACAAAAAGAGGGTATGGGAGGGTCACGCTGGCTTACCCAGGACCCCCAAACAAGGACTCCAGGAGTTGGAGGGGCAGCCAGAGCCCCCCAGCTGGGAAGCACTCAGTGCCTGCCTCTCCCAGGGATGGGGTTACAAAGTTTGTTAAAGATGGAATTAGTATGCCTGGCAGTTTTTCTCTGTATTTTAGTTTGTGTTAATAGTGCTTTCTTAATTTGTGTTACTCCTCCTTTCTTAATTTGTGTTAATCGCGCCTTCTTAATTTGTGTTAAACCTGCTTTCTTAATTTGTGTTAATCGAGCTCTTTTATGTTTATAAAGAAGGGGGAGTTGTAGGAGTGTGGCCATGGGGGTCGACAAGTCCCATGGTTGGTGATAACATCCGACTCTTAAAGCTGAGGCCATCAGGAAACTAAAGAGTTGAGAGGGAACAAAGAAGGGTGATTCAGGAGACACCTTAAACAGGGACATGAAGAACAGGAACAGGGATAGTCTAACAGAACAGGGACAAAAACAAAAAAGGAATGAATAGGGACAGGCTAACAGAGCAGGGAGAAACAAAAAACAGCATATGGGAGGGTCCCACTGGCATAGGCAGGACCCACAAACAAGGACTCCAGGAGTTGGAGGGGCAGCCAGAGCCCCCCGGCTGGGCAGCTCTCAGTGCCTGCCTCTCCCAGGGATGGTTTTACAAAGGTTGTTAAACATAGACTTAGTATGCCTGGCAGTTTTTCTCTGTGTTTTAGTTTGTGTTGATCCTGCCTTCTTAATTTGTGTTAATCGCGCTTTCTTATGTTAATAAAGAAGGGGGAGATGTGGGAGTGTGGCCATGGGGGTCGACAGGCCCCATGGTTGGTGATAACATCGGACTCTTAAGGATGAGACCATCAGGAATTTAAAGAGTTGAGAGGGAACAAAGAAGGGTGATTCAGGTGACACCTTCTTGTCTGGGGTGGCTAGTTCTCCAGCCATTAATGCATGGAAGTGGCTGGGTGTTTGCTGTTGCCGGGCAAAGTTGTTGACCAATGACTAGTTAGTGGAAAGGTACTGCTGTGAGGCAGAAATTATAGGAAGGGAGCCTTTCCTGAATAAGGGATAGAATGAAGTTGTGCCCTCACTCTGAGAGATGAAGTTATGCCCTCAATAAGAGAGAGTTCAAGTTATGTCATCAATAAAGAGGTAGCAGTTACAGATCCTGAAAGAACCCCGGTGTCCGTGCGGTCTTTACGCCACAAATCGCCCCCCAACAGGGACATGAAAACGAACAGGGACAAGAAGAAAAGAAACAGGGACATGAAGAACAGGAACAGGGACAGGCTAACAGAACAGGGACAAAAACAAAAAAGGAATTAATAGGGACAGGCAAACGGAATAGGGACAAAAACAGAAAAGGAATGATCAGGTACAGGCTAACAGAACAGGGATGACCAAAAAGAGCTTATGGGAGGGTCACGGTGGTTTACGCAGGACCCCCAAACAAGGACTCCAGGAGTTGGAGGGGCAGCCAGAGCCCCCCGGCTGGGCAGCACTCAGTGCCTGCCTCTCCCAGGAATGGGGTTACAAAGTTTATTAAAGATGGAATTAGTATGCCTGGCAGTTTTTCTCTGTGTTTTAGTTTGTGTTGATCCTGCCTTCTTAATTTGTGTTAATCGCGCTTTCTTATGTTAATAAAGAAGGGGAAGATGTGGGAGTGTGGCCATGGGGGTCGACAAGCCCCATGGTTGGTGATAACTTCCGTCTCTTAAAGATGAGGCCATCAGGAAAGTAAAGCCTTGAGAGGGAACAAAGAAGGGTGATTCAGGAGACACCTTGAACAGGGACATGAAGAACAGGAACAGGGACAGGCTAACAGAGCAGGGAGAAACAAAAAACAGCATATGGGAGGGTCCCACTGGCATAGGCAGGACCCACAAACAAGGACTCCAGGAGTTGGAGGGGCAGCCAGAGCCCCCCAGCTGGGAAGCACTCAGTGCCTGCCTCTCCCAGGGATGGGGTTACAAAGTTTGTTAATGATGGAATTAGTATGCCTGGCACTTTTTCTCTGTATTTTAATTTGTGTTAAGAGTGCTTTCTTAATTTGTGTTTCTCTTGCTTTCTTAATTTCTGTTAATCGCGCCTTCTTAATTTGTGTTAAACCTGCTTTCTTAATTTGTGTTAATCAAGCTCTTTTATGTTAATAAAGAAGGGGGAGATGTGGGAGCATGACCATGGGGGTGGACAAGTCCCATGGTTGGTGATAACATCCGACTATTAAAGTAGAGACATTCAGGAAAGTAAAGAGTTGAAAGGGAACAAAGAAGGGTGATTCAGGAGACACCTTAAGCAGGGACATGAAGAACAGGAACAGGGATAGTCTAACAGAACAGGGACGAAAACAAAAAAAGGAATGAATAGGGACAGGCTATCAGAACAGGGACAAACAAAAAACAGCGTATGGGAGGGTCTCGTTGGCATAGGCAGGACCCCCAAACAAGGACTCCAGGAGTTGGAGGGGCAGCCAGAGCCCCCCGGCTGGGCAGCACTCAGTGCCTGCCTCTCCCAGGGATGGTTTTACAAAGATTGTTAAAGATAGACTTAGTATGCCTGGCAGTTTTTCTCTGTGTTTTAGTTTGTGTTGATCCTGCCTTCTAAATTTGTGTTAATCGCGCTTTCTTATGTTAATAAAGAAGGGGGAGATGTGGGAGTGTGGCAATGGGGGTCCACAAGCCCCATGGTTGGTGATAACATCCAACTCTTAAGGATGAGACCATCAGGAATTTAAAGAGTTGAGAGGGAACAAAGAAGGGTGATTCAGGTGACACCTTGTTGTCTGGGGTGGCTTGTTCTCCAGCCATTAAAGCATGGAAGTTGCTGGGTGTTTGCTGTTGCCGGGCAACGTTGTTGACCAATGACTAGTTAGTGGAAAGGTACTGCTGTGAGGCGGAAGTTATAGGAAGGGAGCCTTTCCTGAATAAGGGATAGAATGAAGTTGTGCCCTCACTCTGAGAGATGAAGTTATGCCTTCAGTAAGAGAGAGTTCAAGTTATGCCATCAATAAAGAGGTAGCAGTTACAGATCCTGAAAGAACCCCGTTGTCCGTGCGGTCTTTACGCCACAAATCGCCCCACAAAAGGGACATGAAAACGAACAGGGACAAGAAGAAAACAAACAGGGACATGAAGAACAGGAACAGGGACAGGCTAACAGCACAGGGACAAAAACAAAAAAGGAATGAATAGGGACAGGCTAACAGAACAGGGACAAACAAAAAACAGCGTATGGGAGGGTCTCGCTGACATAGGCAGGACCCACAAACAAGGACTCCAGGAGTTGGAGGGGCAGCCAGAGCCCCCCGGCTGGGCAGCACTCAGTGCCTGCCTCTCCCAGGGATGGGGTTGCAAAGTTTGTTAAAGATAGTCTTAGTATGCCTGGCAGTTTTTCTCTGTGTTTTAGTTTGTGTTGATCCTGCCTTCTTAATTTGTGTTAATTGCGCTTTCTTATGTTAATAAAGAAGGAGGAGATGTGAGAGTGTGGCCATGGGGGTCGACAAGCCCCATGGTTGGTGATCACATCCGACTCTTAAAGATGAGGCCGTGAGGAAAGTAAAGCCTTGAGAGGGAACAAAGAAGGGTGATTCAGGAGACACCTTAAAAAGGGACATGAAGAACAGGAACAGGGACAGGCTAACAGAGCAGGGAGAAACAAAAAAGAGCATATGGGAGGGTCCCACTGGCATATGCTGGACCCACAAACAAGGACTCCAGGAGTTGGAGGGGCAGCCAGAGCCCCCCGGCTGGGCAGTACTCAGTGCCTGCCTCTCCCAGGGATGGTTTTACAAAGGTTGTTAAAGATAGACTTAGTATGCCTGGCAGTTTTTCTCTGTGTTTTAGTTTGTGTTGATCCTGCCTTCTAAATTTGTGTTAATTGTGCTTTCTTATGTTAATAAAGAAGGGGAAGATGTGGGAGTGTGGCCATGGGGGTCGACAAGCCCCATGGTTGGTGATAACATTGGACTCTTAATGATGAGACCATCAGGAAAGTAAAGAGTTGAGAGGGAACAAAGAAGGGTGATTCAGGAGACACCATAAACAGGGACATGAAGAACAGGAACAGGGATAGTCTAACAGAACAGGGACAAAAACAAAAAAGGAATGAATAGGGACAGGCTATCAGAACAGGGACAAACAAAAAACAGCGTATGGGAGGGTCTCGCTGGCATAGGCAGGACCCCCAAACAAGGACTCCAGGAGTTGGAGGGGCAGCCAGAGCTCCCCGGCTGGGCAGCACTCAGTGCCTGCCTCTCCCAGGGATGGGGTTACAAAGTTTGTTAAAGATGGAATTAGTATGCCTGGCAGTTTTTCTCTGTGTTTTAGTTTGCGTTAATAGTGCTTTCTTAATTTGTGTTACTCTTGCTTTCTTAATTTCTGTTAATCGCGCCTTCATAATTTGTGTTAAACCTGCTTTCTTAATTTGTGTTAATCGAGCTCTTTTATGTTAATAAAGAAGGGGGAGTTGTAGGAGTGTGGCCATGGGGGTCGACAAGTCCCATGGTTGGTGATAACATCGGACTCTTAAAGATGAGGCCATCAGGAAAGTAAAGAGTTGAGAGGGAACAAAGAAGGGTGATTCAGGAGACACCTTAAACAGGGACATGAAGAACAGGGACAGGCTAACAGAGCAGGGAGAAACAAAAAACAGCATATGGGAGGGTCCCACTGGCATATGCTGGACCCACAAAGAAGGACTCCAGGAGTTGGAGGGGCAGCCAGAGCCCCCCGGCTGGGCAGCACTCAGTGCCTGCCTCTCCCAGGGATGGGGTTACAAAGTTTTTAAAAGATGGAATTAGTATGCCTGGCAGTTTTTCTCTGTGTTTTAGTTTGTGTTGATCCTGCCTTCTTAATTTGTGTTAATCGCGCTTTCTTAAGTTAATGAAGAAGGGGAAGATGTGGGAGTGTGGCCATGGGGGTCGACAAGCCCCATGGTTGGTGATAACATCCGACTATTAAAGTAGAGACCATCAGGAAAGTACACCCTTGAGAGGGAACAAAGAAGGGTTATTCAAAAGACACCTTAACCAGGGACATGAAGAACAGGAACAGGGATAGTCTAACAGAACAGGGACAAAAACAAAAAAGGAATGAATAGGGAAAGGCTATCAGAACAGGGACAAACAAAAAACAGCGTATGGGAGGGTCTCGCTGGCATAGGCAGGACCCACAAACAAGGACTCCAGGAGTTGGAGGGGCAGCCAGAGCCCCCCGGCTGGGCAGCACTCAGTGCCTGCCTCTCCCAGGGTTGGGGTTACAAAGTTTGTAAAAGATGGAATTAGTATGCCTGGCAGTTTTTCTCTGTGTTTTAGTTTGTGTTGATCCTGCCTTCTTAATTTGTGTTAATTGCGCTTTCTTATGTTAATAAAGAAGGGGAAGATGTGGGAGTGTGGCAATGGGGGTAGACAAGCCCCATGGTTGGTGATAACATCGGACTCTTAAGGATGAGACCATCAGGAATTTAAAGAGTTGAGAGGGAACAAAGAAGGGTGATTCAGGTGACACCTTAAAAAGGGACATGAAGAACAGGAACAGGGACAGGCTAACAGAGCAGGGAGAAACAAAAAACAGCATAGGGGAGGGTCTCACTGGCATATGCTGGACCCAAAAACAAGGACTCCAGGAGTTGGAGGGGCAGCCAGAGCCCCCCGGCTGGGCAGCACTCAGTGCCTGCCTCTCCCAGGGATAGTTTTACAAAGATTGTTAAAGATAGACTTAGTATGCCTGGCAGGTTTTCTCTGTGTTTTAGTTTGTTTTGATCCTGCCTTCTTAATTTGTGTTAATTGCGCTTTCTTATGTTAATAAAGAAGGGGAAGATGTGGGAGTGTGGCAATGGGGGTAGACAAGCCCCATGGTTGGTGATAACATCGGACTCTTAAGGATGAGACCATCAGGAATTTAAAGAGTTGAGAGGGAACAAAGAAGGGTGATTCAGGTGACACCTTCTTGTCTGGGGTGGCTAGTTCTCCAGCCATTAATGCATGGAAGTGGCTGGGTGTTTGCTGTTGCCGGGCAAAGTTGTTGACCAATGACTAGTTAGTGGAAAGGTACTGCTGTGAGACGGAAGTTATAGGAAGGGAGCCTTTCCTGAATAAGGGATAGAATGAAGTTGTGCCCTCACTCTGAGAGATGAAGTTATGCCCTCAGTAAGAGAGAGTTCAAGTTATGTCATCAATAAAGAGGTAGCAGTTACAGATCCTGAAAGAACCCCGTTGTCCGTGCGGTCTTTACGCCACAAATCGCCCCCCAACAGGGACAAGAAAACGAACAGGGACAAGAAGAAAACAAACAGGGACATGAAGAACAGGAACAGGGACAGGCTAACAGAACAGGGACAAAAACAAAAAAGGAATGAATAGGGACAGGCAAACGGAACAGGAAATAGAAAAAAAAAGGAATGAATAGGTACAGGCTAACAGAACAGGGACGAACAAAAAGAGCTTATGGGAGGGTCACGCTGGCTTACGCAGGACCCCCAAACAAGGACTCCAGGAGTTGGAGGGGCAGCCAGAGCCCCCCGGCTGGGCAGCACTCAGTGCCTGCCTCTCCCAGGGATGGGGTTGCAAAGTTTGTTAAAGATAGTCTTAGTATGCCTGGCAGTTTTTCTCTGTGTTTTAGTTTGTGTTGATCCTGCCTTCTTAATTTGTGTTAATTGCGCTTTCTTATGTTAATAAAGAAGGAGGACATGTGGGAGTGTGGCCATGGGGGTCGACAAGCCCCATGGTTGGTGATCACATCCGACTCTTAAAGATGAGGCCATGAGGAAAGTAAAGCCTTGAGAGGGAACAAAGAAGGGTGATTCAGGAGACACCTTAAACAGGGACATGAAGAACAGGAACAGGGATAGTCTAACAGAACAGGGACAAAACCAAAAAAGGAATGAATAGGGACAGGCTATCAGAACAGGGACAAACAAAAAACAGCGTATGGGAGGGTCTCGCTGGCATAGGCAGGACCCACAAACAAGGACTCCAGGAGTTGGAGGGGCAGCCAGAGCCCCCCAGCTGGGAAGCACTCAGTGCCTGCCTCTCCCAGGGATGGGGTTACAAAGTTTGTTAAAGATGGAATTAGTATGCCTGGCAGTTTTTCTCTGTATTTTAGTTTGTGTTAATAGTGCTTTTTTAATTTGTGTTACTCTAGCTATCTTAATTTCTGTTAATCGCGCCTTCTTAATTTGTGTTAAACCTGCTTTCTTAATTTGTGTTAATCGAGCTCTTTTATGTTTATAAAGAAGGGGGAGTTGTAGGAGTGTGGCCATGGGGGTCGACAAGCCCCATGGTTGGTGGTAACATCCGACTCTTAAAGATGAGGCCATCAGGAAAGTAAAGAGTTGAGAGGGAACAAAGAAGGGTGACTCAGGAGACACCTTAAGCAGGGACATGAAGAACAGGAACAGGGGCAGGCTAACAGAGCAGGAGGAAACAAAAAACAGCATATGGGAGGGTCCCACTGGCATATGCTGGACCCACAAACAAGGACTCCAGGAGTTGGAGGGGCAGCCAGAGCCCCCCGGCTGGGCAGCACTCAGTGCCTGCCTCTCCCACGGCTGGTTTTACAAAGGTTGTTAAACATAGACTTAGTATGCCTGGCAGTTTTTCTCTGTGTTTTAGTTTGTGTTGGTCCTGCCTTCTTAATTTGTGTTAATCGCGCTTTCTTATGTTAATAAAGAAGGGGGAGATGTGGGAGTGTGGCCATGGGGGTCGACAGGCCCCTTGATTTGTGATAACATCCGACTCTTAAAGATGAGGCCATCAGGAATTTAAAGATTTGAGAGGGAACAAAGAAGGGTGATTCAGGTGACACCTTCTTGTCTGGGGTGGCTAGTTCTCCAGCCATTAATGCATGGAAGTGGCTGGGTGTTTGCTGTTGCAGGGCAAAGTTGTTTAACCAATGACTAGTTAGCGGAAAGGTACTGCTGTGAGGTGGAAGTTATAGGAAGGGAGCCTTTCCTGAATAAGGGATAGAATGAAGTTGTGCCCTCACTCTGAGAGATGAAGTTATGCCCTCAGTAAGAGAGAGTTCAAGTTATGTCATCAATAATGAGGTAGCAGTTACAGATCCTGAAAGAACCCCGGTGTCCGTGCGGTCTTTACGCCACAAATCGCCCCCAACAGGGACATGAAAACGAACAGGGACGAGAAGAATACAAACAGGGACATGAAGAAGAGGAACAGGGACAGGCAAACAGCACAGGGACAAAAACAAAAAAGGAATGAATAGGGACAGGCAAACGGAACAGGGACAAAAACAGAAAAGGAATGATCAGGTACAGGCTAACAGAACAGGGATGACCAAAAAGAGCATATGGGAGGGTCACGATGGTTTACGCAGGACGCCCAAACAAGGACTCCAGGAGTTGGAGGGGCAGCCAGAGCCCCCCGGCTGGGCAGCACTCAGTGCCTGCCTCTCCCAGGGATGGGGTTATAAAGTTTGTTAAAGATGGAATTAGTATGCCTGGCAGTTTTTCTCTGTATTTTAGTTTGTGTTAATAGTGCTTTCTTAATTTGTGTTACTCTTGCTTTCTTAATTTCTGTTAATCGCGCCTTCTTAATTGGTGTTAAACCTGCTTTCTTAATTTGTGTTAATCGAGCTCTTTTATGTTAATAAAGAAGGGGGAGTTGTAGGAGTGTGGCCATGGGGGTCGACAAGTCCCATGGTTGGTGATAACATCCGACTCTTAAAGATGAGGCCATCAGGAAAGTAAAGAGTTGAGAGGGAACAAAGAAGGGTGATTCAGGAGACACCTTAAACAGGGACATGAAGAACAGGGACAGGCTAACAGAGCAGGGAGAAACAAAAAACAGCGTATGGGAGGGTCTCGCTGGCATATGCTAGACCCACAAACAAGGACTCCAGGAGTTGGAGGGGCAGCCAGAGCCCCCCGGCTGGGCAGCACTCAGTGCCTGCATCTCCCAGGGATGGGTTTACAAAGGTTGTTAAAGATAGACTTAGTATGCCTGGCAGTTTTTCTCTGTGTTTTAGTTTGTGTTGATCCTGCCTTCTTAATTTGTGTTAAACGCGCTTTCTTATGTTAATAAAGAAGGGGAAGATGTGGGAGTGTGGCCATGGGGGTCGACAAGCCCCATGGTTGGTGATAACATCTGACTCTTAAAAATGAGGCCATCAGGAAAGTAAAGAGTTGAGAGGGAACAAAGAAGGGTGATTCAGGAGACACCTTAACCAGGGACATGAAGAACAGGAACAGGGATAGTCTAACAGAACAGGGACGAAAACAAAAAAAGGAATGAATAGGGACAGGCTATCAGAACAGGGACAAACAAAAAACAGCGTATGGGAGGGTCTCGCTGGCATAGGCAGGACCCACAAACAAGGACTCCAGGAGTTGGAGGGGCAGCCAGAGCCCCCCGGCTGGGCAGCACTCAGTGCCTGCCTCTCCCACGGCTGGTTTTACAAAGGTTGTTAAACATAGACTTAGTATGCCTGGCAGTTTTTCTCTGTGTTTTAGTTTGTGTTGGTCCTGCCTTCTTAATTTGTGTTAATCGCGCTTTCTTATGTTAATAAAGAAGGGGGAGATGTGGGAGTGTGGCCATGGGGGTCGACAGGCCCCATGGTTGGTGATAACATCCGACTCTTAAAGATGAGGCCATCAGGAATTTAAAGATTTGAGAGGGAACAAAGAAGGGTGATTTAGGTGACACCTTCTTGTCTGGGGTGGCTAGTTCTCCAGCCATTAATGCATGGAAGTGGCTGGGTGTTTGCTGTTGCAGGGCAAAGTTGTTTAACCAATGACTAGTTAGTGGAAAGGTACTGCTGTGAGGTGGAAGTTATAGGAAGGGAGCCTTTCCTGAATAAGGGATAGAATGAAGTTGTGCCCTCACTCTGAGAGATGAAGTTATGCCCTCAGTAAGAGAGAGTTCAAGTTATGTCATCAATAATGAGGTAGCAGTTACAGATCCTGAAAGAACCCCGGTGTCCGTGCAGTCTTTACGCCACAAATCGCCCCCCAACAGGGACATGAAAACAAACAGGGACGAGAAGAATACAAACAGGGACATGAAGAAGAGGAACAGGGACAGGCAAACAGCACAGGGACAAAAACAAAAAAGGAATGAATAGGGACAGGCAAACGGAACAGGGACAAAAACAGAAAAGGAATGATCAGGTACAGGCTAACAGAACAGGGATGACCAAAAAGAGCATATGGGAGGGTCACGATGGTTTACGCAGGACCCCCAAACAAGGACTCCAGGAGTTGGAGGGGCAGCCAGAGCCCCCCGGCTGGGCAGCACTCAGTGCCTGCCTCTCCCAGGGACAGTTTTACAAAGATTGTTAAAGATAGACTTAGTATGCCTGGCAGTTTTTCTCTGTGTTTTAGTTTGTGTTGATCCTGCCTTCTTAATTTGTGTTAATTGCGCTTTCTTATGTTAATAAAGAAGGGGAAGATGTGGGAGTATGGCCATGGGGGTCGACAAGCCCCATGGTTGGTGATAACATCGGACTCTTAAGGATGAGACCATCAGGAATTTAAAGAGTTTAGAGGGAACAAAGAAGGGTGATTCAGGTGACACCTTCTTGTCTGGGGTGGCTAGTTCTCCAGCCATTAATGCATGGAAGTGGCTGGGTGTTTGCTGTTGCCGGGCAAAGTTGTTGACCAATGACTAGTTAGTGGAAAGGTACTGCTGTGAGGCGGAAGTTATAGGAAGGGAGCCTTTCCTGAATAAGGGATAGAATGAAGTTGTGCCCTCACTCTGAGAGATGAAGTTATGCCCTCAGTAAGAGAGAGTTCAAGTTATGTCATCAATAATGAGGTAGCAGTTACAGATCCTGAAAGAACCCCGGTGTCCGTGCGGTCTTTACGCCACAAATCGCCCCCAACAGGGACATGAAAACGAACAGGGACGAGAAGAATACAAACAGGGACATGAAGAAGAGGAACAGGGACAGGCAAACAGCACAGGGACAAAAACAAAAAAGGAATGAATAGGGACAGGCAAACGGAACAGGGACAAAAACAGAAAAGGAATGATCAGGTACAGGCTAACAGAACAGGGACGAACAAAAAGAGCTTATGGGAGGGTCACGCTGGCTTACGCAGGACCCACAAACAAGGACTCCAGGAGTTGGAGGGGCAGCCAGAGCCCCCCGGCTGGGCAGCACTCAGTGCCTGCCTCTCCCAGGGATGGGGTTGCAAAGTTTGTTAAAGATAGTCTTAGTGTGCCTGGCAGTTTTTCTCTGTGTTTTAGTTTGTGTTGATCCTGCCTTCTTAACTTGTGTTAATTGCGCTTTCTTATGTTAATAAAGAAGGAGGACATGTGGGAGTGTGGCCATGGGGGTCGACAAGCCCCATGGTTGGTGATCACATCCGACTCTTAAAGAGGAGGCCGTGAGGAAAGTAAAGCCTTGCGAGGGAACAAAGAAGGGTGATTCAGGAGACACCTTAAACAGGGACATGAAGAACAGGAACAGGGACAGGCTAACAGAGCAGGGAGAAACAAAAAAGAGCATATGGGAGGGTCCCACTGGCATATGCTGGACCCACAAACAAGGACTCCAGGAGTTGGAGGGGCAGCCAGAGCCCCCCGGCTGGGCAGTACTCAGTGCCTGCCTCTCCCAGGGATGGTTTTACAAAGGTTGTTAAAGATAGACTTAGTATGCCTGGCAGTTTTTCTCTGTGTTTTAGTTTGTGTTGATCCTGCCTTCTAAATTTGTGTTAATTGTGCTTTCTTATGTTAATAAAGAAGGGGAAGATGTGGGAGTGTGGCCATGGGGGTCGACAAGCCCCATGGTTGGTGATAACATTGGACTCTTAATGATGAGACCATCAGGAAAGTAAAGAGTTGAGAGGGAACAAAGAAGGGTGATTCAGGAGACACCATAAACAGGGACATGAAGAACAGGAACAGGGATAGTCTAACAGAACAGGGACAAAAACAAAAAAGGAATGAATAGGGACAGGCTATCAGAACAGGGACAAACAAAAAACAGCGTATGGGAGGGTCTCGCTGGCATAGGCAGGACCCCCAAACAAGGACTCCAGGAGTTGGAGGGGCAGCCAGAGCTCCCCGGCTGGGCAGCACTCAGTGCCTGCCTCTCCCAGGGATGGGGTTACAAAGTTTGTTAAAGATGGAATTAGTATGCCTGGCAGTTTTTCTCTGTGTTTTAGTTTGTGTTAATAGTGCTTTCTTAATTTGTGTTACTCTTGCTTTCTTAATTTCTGTTAATCGCGCCTTCATAATTTGTGTTAAACCTGCTTTCTTAATTTGTGTTAATCGAGCTCTTTTATGTTAATAAAGAAGGGGGAGTTGAAGGAGTGTGGCCATGGGGGTCGACAAGTCCCATGGTTGGTGATAACATCTGACTCTTAAAGATGAGGCCATCAGGAAAGTAAAGAGTTGAGAGGGAACAAAGAAGGGTGATTCAGGAGACACCTTAAACAGGGACATGAAGAACAGGGACAGGCTAACAGAGCAGGGAGAAACAAAAAACAGCATATGGGAGGGTCCCACTGGCATATGCTGGACCCACAAAGAAGGACTCCAGGAGTTGGAGGGGCAGCCAGAGCCCCCCGGCTGGGCAGTACTCAGTGCCTGCCTCTCCCAGGGATGGTTTTACAAAGGTTGTTAAAGATAGACTTAGTATGCCTGGCAGTTTTTCTCTGTGTTTTAGTTTGTGTTGATCCTGCCTTCTTAATTTGTGTTAATCGCGCTTTCTTATGTTAATAAAGAAGGGGAAGATGTGGGAGTGTGGCCATGGGGGTCGACAAGCCCCATGGTTGGTGATAACATCGGACTCGTAAAGTAGAGACCACCAGGAAAGTAAAGCCTTGCGAGGGAACAAAGAAGGGTGATTCAGGAGACACCTTAAGCAGGGACGTGAAGAACAGGAACAGGGACAGGCTAACAGAACAGGGACAAAACAAAAAAGGAATGAATAGGGACATGCTATCAGAACAGGGGCAAACAAAAAACAGCGTATGGGAGGGTCTCGCTGGCATAGGCAGGACCCACAAACAAGGACTCCAGGAGTTGGAGGGGCAGCCAGAGCCCCCCAGCTGGGCAGCACTCAGTGCCTGCCTCTCCCAGGGATGGGGTTACAAAGTTTGTTAAAGATGGAATTAGTATGCCTGGCAGTTTTTCTCTGTATTTTATTTTGTGTTGATAGTGCTTTCTTAATTTGTGTTACTCTTGCTTTCTTAATTTCTGTTAATCGCGCCTTCATAATTTGTGTTAAACCTGCTTTCTTAATTTGTGTTAATCGAGCTCTTTTATGTTAATAAAGAAGGGGGAGTTGTGGGAGCATGGCCATGGGGGTCGACAAGTCCCATGGTTGGTGATAACATCCGACTCTTAAAGATGAGGCCATCAGGAAAGTAAAGAGTTGAGAGGGAGCAAAGAAGGGTGATTCAGGAGACACCTTAAACAGGGACATGAAGAACAGGAACAGGGACAGGCTAACAGAGCAGGGAGAAACAAAAAACAGCATATGGGAGGGTCTCGTTGGCATATGCTGGACCCACAAACAAGGACTCCAGGAGTTGGAGGGGCAGCCAGAGCCCCCCGGCTGGGCAGCACTCAGTGCCTGCCTCTCCCAGGGACGGTTTTACAAAGATTGTTAAAGATAGACTTAGTATTCCTGGGAGTTTTTCTCTGTGTTTTAGTTTGTGTTGATCCTGCCTTCTTAATTTGTGTTACTCGCGCTTTCTTAAGTTAATGAAGAAGGGGAAGATGTGGGAGTGTGGCCATGGGGGTCGGCAAGCCCCATGGTTGGTGATAACATCCGACTCTTAAGGATGAGACCATCAGGAATTTAAAGAGCTGAGAGGGAACAAAGAAGGGTGATTCAGGTGACACCTTAAAAAGGGACATGAAGAACAGGAACAGGGACAGGCTAACAGAGCAGGGAGAAACAAAAAACAGCATAGGGGAGGGTCTCACTGGCATATGCTGGACCCACAAACAAGGACTCCAGGAGTTGGAGGGGCAGCCAGAGCCCCCCGGCTGGGCAGCACTCAGTGCCTGCCTCTCCCAGGGTTGGGGTTACAAAGTTTGTAAAAGATAGAATTAGTATGCCTGGCAGTTTTTCTCTGTGTTTTAGTTTGTGTTGATCCTGCCTTCTTAATTTGTGTTACTCGCGCTTTCTTAAGTTAATGAAGAAGGGGAAGATGTGGGAGTGTGGCCATGGGGGTCGGCAAGCCCCATGGTTGGTGATAACATCCGACTCTTAAGGATGAGACCATCAGGAATTTAAAGAGCTGAGAGGGAACAAAGAAGGGTGATTCAGGTGACACCCTCTTGTGTGGGGTGGCTAGTTCTCCAGCCATTAATGCATGGAAGTGGCTGGGTGTTTGCTGTTGCCGGGCAAAGTTGTTGACCAATGACTAGTTAGTGGAAAGGTACTGCTGTGAGGCGGAAGTTATAGGAAGGGAACCTTTCCTGAATAAGGGATAGAATGAAGTTGTGCCCTCACTCTGAGAGATGAAGTTATGCCCTCAGTAAGAGAGAGTTCAAGTTATGTCATCAATAAAGAGGTAGCAGTTACAGATCCTGAAAGAACCCCGTTGTCCGTGCGGTCTTTACGCCACAAATCGCCCCCCAACAGGGACAAGAAAATGAACAGGGACGAGAAGAAAACAAACAGGGACATGAAGAACAGGAACAGGGACAGGCTAACAGAACAGGGATAAAAACAAAAAAGGAATGAATAGGGACAGGCAAACGGAACAGGAAAAAAAAAAAAAAGGAATGAATCGGTACAGGCTAACAGAACAGGGATGACCAAAAAGAGCTTATGGGAGGGTCACGCTGGCTTACGCAGGACCCACAAACAAGGACTCCAGGAGTTGGAGGGGCAGCCAGAGCCCCCCGGCTGGGCAGCACTCAGTGCCTGCCTCTCCCAGGGATGGGGTTGCAAAGTTTGTTAAAGATAGTCTTAGTATGCCTGGCAGTTTTTCTCTGTGTTTTAGTTTGTGTTGATCCTGCCTTCTTAATTTGTGTTAATTGCGCTTTCCTATGTTAATAAAGAAGGAGGAGATGTGGGAGTGTGGCCATGGGGGTCGACAAGCCCCATGGTTGGTGATCACATCCGACTCTTAAAGATGAGGCCGTGAGGAAAGTAAAGCCTTGCGAGGGAAGAAAGAAGGGTGATTCAGGAGACACCTTAAACAGGGACATGAAGAACAGGAACAGGGACAGGCTAACAGAGCAGGGAGAAACAAAAAAGAGCATATGGGAGGGTCCCACTGGCATATGCTGGACCCACAAACAAGGACTCCAGGAGTTGGAGGGGCAGCCAGAGCCCCCCGGCTGGGCAGTACTCAGTGCCTGCCTCTCCCAGGGATGGTTTTACAAAGGTTGTTAAAGATAGACTTAGTATGCCTGGCAGTTTTTCTCTGTGTTTTAGTTTGTGTTGATCCTGCCTTCTAAATTTGTGTTAATTGTGCTTTCTTATGTTAATAAAGAAGGGGAAGATGTGGGAGTGTGGCCATGGGGGTCGACAAGCCCCATGGTTGGTGATAACATTGGACTCTTAATGATGAGACCATCAGGAAAGTAAAGAGTTGAGAGGGAACAAAGAAGGGTGATTCAGGAGACACCATAAACAGGGACATGAAGAACAGGAACAGGGATAGTCTAACAGAACAGGGACAAAAACAAAAAAGGAATGAATAGGGACAGGCTATCAGAACAGGGACAAACAAAAAACAGCGTATGGGAGGGTCTCGCTGGCATAGGCAGGACCCCCAAACAAGGACTCCAGGAGTTGGAGGGGCAGCCAGAGCTCCCCGGCTGGGCAGCACTCAGTGCCTGCCTCTCCCAGGGATGGGGTTACAAAGTTTGTTAAAGATGGAATTAGTATGCCTGGCAGTTTTTCTCTGTGTTTTAGTTTGTGTTAATAGTGCTTTCTTAATTTGTGTTACTCTTGCTTTCTTAATTTCTGTTAATCGCGCCTTCATAATTTGTGTTAAACCTGCTTTCTTAATTTGTGTTAATCGAGCTCTTTTATGTTAATAAAGAAGGGGGAGTTGTAGGAGTGTGGCCATGGGGGTCGACAAGTCCCATGGTTGGTGATAACATCTGACTCTTAAAGATGAGGCCATCAGGAAAGTAAAGAGTTGAGAGGGAACAAAGAAGGGTGATTCAGGAGACACCTTAAACAGGGACATGAAGAACAGGGACAGGCTAACAGAGCAGGGAGAAACAAAAAACAGCATATGGGAGGGTCCCACTGGCATATGCTGGACCCACAAACAAGGACTCCAGGAGTTGGAGGGGCAGCCAGAGCCCCCCAGCTGGGCAGCACTCAGTGCCTGCCTCTCCCAGGGATGGGGTTACAAAGTTTTTAAAAGATGGAATTAGTATGCCTGGCAGTTTTTCTCTGTGTTTTAGTTTGTGTTGATCCTGCCATCTTAATTTGTGTTAATCGCGCTTTCTTAAGTTAATGAAGAAGGGGAAGATGTGGGAGTGTGGCCATGGGGGTCGACAAGCCCCATGGTTGGTGATAACATCCGACTATTAAAGTAGAGACCATCAGGAAAGTACACCCTTGAGAGGGAACAAAGAAGGGTTATTCAAAAGACACCTTAAACAGGGACATGAAGAACAGGAACAGGGATAGTCTAACAGAACAGGGACAAAAACAAAAAAGTAATGAATAGGGAAAGGCTATCAGAACAGGGACAAACAAAAAACAGCGTATGGGAGGGTCTCGCTGGCATAGGCAGGACCCACAAACAAGGACTCCAGGAGTTGGAGGGGCAGCCAGAGCCCCCCGGCTGGGCAGCACTCAGTGCCTGCCTCTCCCAGGGTTGGGGTTACAAAGTTTGTAAAAGATGGAATTAGTATGCCTGGCAGTTTTTCTCTGTGTTTTAGTTTGTGTTGATCCTGCCTTCTTAATTTGTGTTACTCGCGCTTTCTTAAGTTAATGAAGAAGGGGAAGATGTGGGAGTGTGGCCATGGGGGTCGGCAAGCCCCATGGTTGGTGATAACATCCGACTCTTAAGGATGAGACCATCAGGAATTTAAAGAGCTGAGAGGGAACAAAGAAGGGTGATTCAGGTGACACCCTCTTGTGTGGGGTGGCTAGTTCTCCAGCCATTAATGCATGGAAGTGGCTGGGTGTTTGCTGTTGCCGGGCAAAGTTGTTGACCAATGACTAGTTAGTGGAAAGGTACTGCTGTGAGGCGGAAGTTATAGGAAGGGAACCTTTCCTGAATAAGGGATAGAATGAAGTTGTGCCCTCACTCTGAGAGATGAAGTTATGCCCTCAGTAAGAGAGAGTTCAAGTTATGTCATCAATAAAGAGGTAGCAGTTACAGATCCTGAAAGAACCCCGTTGTCCGTGAGGTCTTTACGCCACAAATCGCCCCCCAACAGGGACAAGAAAACGAACAGGGACGAGAAGAAAACAAACAGGGACATGAAGAACAGGAACAGGGACAGGCTAACAGAGCAGGGAGAAACAAAAAAGAGCATATGGGAGGGTCCCACTGGCATATGCTGGACCCACAAACAAGGACTCCAGGAGTTGGAGGGGCAGCCAGAGCCCCCCGGCTGGGCAGTACTCAGTGCCTGCCTCTCCCAGGGATGGTTTTACAAAGGTTGTTAAAGATAGACTTAGTATGCCTGGCAGTTTTTCTCTGTGCTTTAGTTTGTGTTGATCCTGCCTTCTTAATTTGTGTTAATTGTGCTTTCTTATGTTAATAAAGAAGGGGAAGATGTGGGAGTGTGGCCATGGGGGTCGACAAGCCCCTTGGTTTGTGATAACATCGGACTCGTAAAGTAGAGACCACCAGGAAAGTAAAGCCTTGCGAGGGAACAAAGAAGGGTGATTCAGGAGACACCTTAAGCAGGGACATGAAGAACAGGAACAGGGACAGGCTAACAGAACAGGGACAAAACAAAAAAGGAATGAATAGGGACATGCTATCAGAACAGGGGCAAACAAAAAACAGCGTATGGGAGGGTCTCGCTGGCATAGGCAGGACCCACAAACAAGGACTCCAGGAGTTGGAGGGGCAGCCAGAGCCCCCCAGCTGGGCAGCACTCAGTGCCTGCCTCTCCCAGGGATGGGGTTACAAAGTTTGTTAAAGATGGAATTAGTATGCCTGGCAGTTTTTCTCTGTATTTTATTTTGTGTTGATAGTGCTTTCTTAATTTGTGTTACTCTTGCTTTCTTAATTTCTGTTAATCGCGCCTTCATAATTTGTGTTAAACCTGCTTTCTTAATTTGTGTTAATCGAGCTCTTTTATGTTAATAAAGAAGGGGGAGTTGTGGGAGCATGGCCATGGGGGTCGACAAGTCCCATGGTTGGTGATAACATCCGACTCTTAAAGATGAGGCCATCAGGAAAGTAAAGAGTTGAGAGGGAGCAAAGAAGGGTGATTCAGGAGACACCTTAAACAGGGACATGAAGAACAGGAACAGGGACAGGCTAACAGAGCAGGGAGAAACAAAAAACAGCATATGGGAGGGTCTCGTTGGCATATGCTGGACCCACAAACAAGGACTCCAGGAGTTGGAGGGGCAGCCAGAGCCCCCCGGCTGGGCAGCACTCAGTGCCTGCCTCTCCCAGGGACGGTTTTACAAAGATTGTTAAAGATAGACTTAGTATTCCTGGGAGTTTTTCTCTGTGTTTTAGTTTGTGTTGATCCTGCCTTCTTAATTTGTGTTACTCGCGCTTTCTTAAGTTAATGAAGAAGGGGAAGATGTGGGAGTGTGGCCATGGGGGTCGACAAGCCCCATGGTTGGTGATAACATCCGACTCTTAAGGATGAGACCATCAGGAATTTAAAGAGCTGAGAGGGAACAAAGAAGGGTGATTCAGGTGACACCTTAAAAAGGGACATGAAGAACAGGAACAGGGACAGGCTAACAGAGCAGGGAGAAACAAAAAACAGCATAGGGGAGGGTCTCACTGGCATATGCTGGACCCAAAAACAAGGACTCCAGGAGTTGGAGGGGCAGCCAGAGCCCCCCGGCTGGGCAGCACTCAGTGCCTGCCTCTCCCAGGGATGGTTTTACAAAGATTGTTAAAGATAGACTTAGTATGCCTGGCAGGTTTTCTCTGTGTTTTAGTTTGTGTTGATCCTGCCTTCTTAATTTGTGTTAATTGCGCTTTCTTATGTTAATAAAGAAGGGGAAGATGTGGGAGTGTGGCAATGGGGGTCCTCAAGCCCCATGGTTGGTGATAACATCGGACTCTTAAGGATGAGACCATCAGGAATTTAAAGAGTTGAGAGGGAACAAAGAAGGGTGATTCAGGTGACACCTTCTTGTCTGGGGTGGCTAGTTCTCCAGCCATTAATGCATGGAAGTGGCTGGGTGTTTGCTGTTGCCGGGCAAAGTTGTTGACCAATGACTAGTTAGTGGAAAGGTACTGCTGTGAGACGGAAGTTATAGGAAGGGAGCCTCTCCTGAATAAGGGATAGAATGAAGTTGTGCCCTCACTCTGAGAGATGAAGTTATGCCCTCAGTAAGAGAGAGTTCAAGTTATGTCATCAATAAAGAGGTAGCAGTTACAGATCCTGAAAGAACCCCGTTGTCCGTGCGGTCTTTACGCCACAAATCGCCCCCCAACAGGGACAAGAAAACGAACAGGGACAAGAAGAAAACAAACAGGGACATGAAGAACAGGAACAGGGACAGGCTAACAGAACAGGGACAAAAACAAAAAAGGAATGAATAGGGACAGGCAAACGGAACAGGAAAAAGAAAAAAAAAGGAATGAATAGGTACAGGCTAACAGAACAGGGACGAACAAAAAGAGCTTATGGGAGGGTCACGCTGGCTTACGCAGGACCCACAAACAAGGACTCCAGCAGTTGGAGGGGCAGCCAGAGCCCCCCGGCTGGGCAGCACTCAGTGCCTGCCTCTCCCAGGGATGGGGTTGCAAAGTTTGTTAAAGATAGTCTTAGTATGCCTGGCAGTTTTTCTCTGTGTTTTAGTTTGTGTTGATCCTGCCTTCTTAATTTGTGTTAATTGCGCTTTCTTATGTTAATAAAGAAGGAGGACATGTGGGAGTGTGGCCATGGGGGTCGACAAGCCCCATGGTTGGTGATCACATCCGACTCTTAAAGATGAGGCCATGAGGAAAGTAAAGCCTTGAGAGGGAACAAAGAAGGGTGATTCAGGAGACACCTTAAACAGGGACATGAAGAACAGGAACAGGGATAGTCTAACAGAACAGGGACAAAACCAAAAAAGGAATGAATAGGGACAGGCTATCAGAACAGGGACAAACAAAAAACAGCGTATGGGAGGGTCTCGCTGGCATAGGCAGGACCCACAAACAAGGACTCCAGGAGTTGGAGGGGCAGCCAGAGCCCCCCAGCTGGGAAGCACTCAGTGCCTGCCTCTCCCAGGGATGGGGTTACAAAGTTTGTTAAAGATGGAATTAGTATGCCTGGCAGTTTTTCTCTGTATTTTAGTTTGTGTTAATAGTGCTTTCTTAATTTGTGTTACTCTAGCTATCTTAATTTCTGTTAATCGCGCCTTCTTAATTTGTGTTAAACCTGCTTTCTTAATTTGTGTTAATCGAGCTCTTTTATGTTTATAAAGAAGGGGGAGTTGTAGGAGTGTGGCCATGGGGGTCGACAAGTCCCATGGTTGGTGATAACATCCGACTCTTAAAGATGAGGCCATCAGGAAAGTAAAGAGTTGTGAGGGAACAAAGAAGGGTGATTCAGGAGACACAATAAACAGGGACATGAAGAACAGGAACAGGCTAACAGAGCAGGGAGAAACAAAAAACAGCATATGGGAGGGTCCCACTGGCGTATGCTGGACCCACAAACAAGGACTCCAGGAGTTGGAGGGGCAGCCAGAGCCCCCCGGCTGGGCAGCACTCAGTGCCTGCCTCTCCCAGGGACAGTTTTACAAAGATTGTTAAAGATAGACTTAGTATGCCTGGCAGTTTTTCTCTGTGTTTTAGTTTGTGTTGATCCTGCCTTCTTAATTTGTGTTAATCGCGCTTTCTTATGTTAATAAAAAAGGAGGAGATGTGGGAGTGTGGCCATGGGGGTCGTCAAGCCCCATGGTTGGTAATAACATAGGACTCTTAAGGATGAGACCATCAGGAATTTAAAGAGCTGGGAGGGAACAAAGAAGGGTGATTCAGGTGACACCTTGTTGTCTGGGGTGGCTTGTTCTCCAGCCATTAAAGCATGGAAGTTGCTGGGTGTTTGGTGTTGTCGGGCAAAGTTGTTGACCAATGACTAGTTAGTGGAAAGTTACTGCTGTGAGGCGGAAGTTATAGGAAGGGAGCCTTTCCTGAATAAGGGATAGAATGAAGTTGTGCCCTCACTCTGAGAGATGAAGTTATGCCTTCAGTAAGAGAGAGTTCAAGATATGTCATCAATAAAGAGGTAGCAGTTACAGATCCTGAAAGAACCCCGTTGTCCGTGCGGTCTTTACGCCACAAATCGCCCCCCAACAGGGACATGAAAACAAACAGGGACGAGAAGAAAACAAACAGGGGAATGAAGAACAGGAACAGAGACAGGCAAACAGAACAAGGACAAAAACAAAAAAGGAATGAATAGGGACAGGCAAACGGAACAGGGACAAAAACAGAAAAGGAATGAATAGGTACAGGCTAACAGAACAGGGACGAACAAAAAGAGGGTAAGGGAGGGTCACGCTGGCTTACGCAGGACCCCCAAACAAGGACTCCAGGAGTTGGAGGGGCAGCCAGAGCCCCCCGGCTGGGCAGCACTCAGTGCCTGCCTCTCCCAGGGATGGGGTTACAAAGTTTGTAAAAGATGGAATTAGTATGCCTGGCACTTTTTCTCTGTGTTTTAGTTTGTGTTAATAGTGCTTTCTTAATTTGTGTTACTCTTGCTTTCATAATTTCTGTTAATCGCGCCTTCTTAATTTGTGTTAAACCTGCTTTCTTAATTTGTGTTAATCGAGCTCTTTTATGTTAATAAAGCAGGGGGAGATGTGGGAGCATGGCCATGGGGGTCCACAAGTCCCATGGTTGGTGATAACATCCAACTCTTAAAGATGAGGCCATCAGGAAAGTAAAGAGTTGAGAGGGAACAAAGAAGGGTGATTCAGGAGACACCTTAAACAGGGACATGAAGAACAGGAACAGGGACAGGCTAACGGAGCAGGGAGAAACAAAAAACAGCATATGGGAGAGTCCCACTGGCATATGCTGAACCCACAAACAAGGACTCCAGGAGTTGGAGGGGCAGCCAGAGCCCCCCGGCTGGGCAGCACTTAGTGCCTGCCTCTCCCAGGGACGGTTTTACAAAGATTGTTAAAGATAGACTTAGTATGCCTGGCAGTTTTTCTCTGTGTTTTAGTTTGTGTTGATCCTGCCTTCTTAATTTGTGTTAATCGCGCTTTCTTATGTTAATAAAGAAGGGGAAGATGTGGGAGTGTGGCCATGGTGGTCGACAAGCCCCATGGTTGGTGGTAACGTCCGACTCTTAAAGATGAGGGCATCAGGAAAATAAAGCCTTGAGAGGGAACAAAGAAGGGTTATTCAAAAGACACCTTAACCAGGGACATGAAGAACAGGAACAGGGATAGTCTAACAGAACAGGGACAAAAACAAAAAAGGAATGAATAGGGAAAGGCTATCAGAACAGGGACAAACAAAAAACAGCATATGGGAGGGTCTCGCTGGCAGAGGCAGGACCCACAAAGAAGGACTCCAGGAGTTGGAGGGGCAGCCAGAGCCCCCCGGCTGTGCAGTCCTCATTGCCTGCCTCTCCCAGGGATGGTTTTACAGAGGTTGTTAAAGATAGAATTAGTATGCCTGGCAGTTTTTCTCTGTGTTTTTGTTTGTGTTGATCCTGCCTTCTAAATTTGTGTTAATTGTGCTTTCTTATGTTAATAAAGAAGGGGAAGATGTGGGAGTGTGGCCATGGGGGTCGACAAGCCCCATGGTTGGTGATAACATCGGACTCTTAAGGATGAGACCATCAGGAATGGAAAGCCTTGAGAGGGAACAAAGAAGGGTGATTCAGGAGACACCTTAACCAGGGACATGAAGAACAGGAACAGGGATAGTCTAACAGAACAGGGAGGAAAATAAAAAAGGAATGAATAGGGACAGGCTATCAGAACAGGGACAAACAAAAAACAGCGTATGGGAGGGTCTCGCTGGCATAGGCAGGACCCACAAACAAGGACTCCAGGAGTTGGAGGGGCAGCCAGAGCCCCCCGCTGGGAAGCACTCAGTGCCTGCCTCTCCCAGGGATGGGGTTACAAAGTTTGTTAAAGATGGAATTAGTATGCCTGGCAGTTTTTCTCTGTGTTTTAGTTTGTGTTGATCCTGCCTTCTTAATTTGTGTTAATTGCGCTTTCTTAAGTTAATAAAGAAGGGGAAGATGTGGGAGTGTGGCCATGGGGGTCGACAAGCCCCATGGTTGGTGATAACATCGGACTCTTAAGGATGAGACCATCAGGAATTTAAAGAGTTGAGAGGGAACAAAGAAGGGTGATTCAGGAGACACCTTCTTGTCTGGGGTGGCTTGTTCTCCAGCCATTAAAGCATGGAAGTTGCTGGGTGTTTGCTGTTGCCGGGCAACGTTGTTGACCAATGACTAGTTAGTGGAAAGGTACTGCTGTGAGGCGGAAGTTATAGGAAGGGAGCCTTTCCTGAATAAGGGATAGAATGAAGTTGTGCCCTCACTCTGAGAGATGAAGTTATGCCCTCAGTAAGAGAGAGTTCAAGTTATGCCATCAATAAAGAGGTAGCAGTTACAGATCCTGAAAGAACCCCGTTGTCCGTGCGGTCTTTACGCCACAAATCGCCCCCCAACAGGGACATGAAAACGAACAGGGACAAGAAGAAAACAAACAGGGACATGAAGAACAGGAACAGGGACAGGCTAACAGAACAGGGACAAAAACAAAAAAGGAATGAATAGGGACAGGCAAACGGAACAGGGACAAAAACAGAAAAGGAATGAATAGGTACAGGCTAACAGAACAGGGATGACCAAAAAGAGCTTATGGGAGGGTCACGGTGGTTTACGCAGGACCCCAAAACAAGGACTCCAGGAGTTGGAGGGGCAGCCAGAGCCCCCCGGCTGGGCAGCACTCAGTGCCTGCCTCTCCCAGGGATGGGGTTACAAAGTTTGTTAAAGATGGAATTAGTATGCCTGGCAGTTTTTCTCTGTGTTTTAGTTTGTGTTGATCCTGCCTTCTTAATTTGTGTTAATCGCGCTTTCTTATGTTAATAAAGAAGGGGAAGATGTGGGAGTGTGGCCATTGCGGTCGACAAGCCCCATGGTTGGTGATAACTTCCGTCTCTTAAAGATGAGGCCATCAGGAAAGTAAAGCCTTGAGAGGGAACAAAGAAGGGTGATTCAGGAGACACCTTGAACAGGGACATGAAGAACAGGAACAGGGACAGGCTAACAGAGCAGGGAGAAACAAAAAACAGCATATGGGAGGGTCCCACTGGCATAGGCAGGACCCCCAAACAAGGACTCCAGGAGTTGGAGGGGCAGCCAGAGCCCCCCAGCTGGGAAGCACTCAGTGCCTGCCTCTCCCAGGGATGGGGTTACAAAGTTTGTTAATGATGGAATTAGTATGCCTGGCACTTTTTCTCTGTATTTTAATTTGTGTTAAGAGTGCTTTCTTAATTTGTGTTTCTCTTGCTTTCTTAATTTCTGTTAATCGCGCCTTCTTAATTTGTGTTAAACCTGCTTTCTTAATTTGTGTTAATCGAGCTCTTCTATGTTAATAAAGAAGGGGGAGATGTGGGAGCCTGGCCATGGGGGTCGACAAGTCCCATGGTTGGTGATAACATCCGACTCTTAAAGATGAGGCCATCAGGAAAGGAAAGCCTTGAGAGGGAACAAAGAAAGGTGATTCAGGAGACACCTTAACCAGGGACATGAAGAACAGGAACAGGGATAGTCTAACAGAACAGGGAGGAAAACAAAAAAGGAATGAATAGGGACATGCTATCAGAACAGGGGCAAACAAAAAACAGCGTATGGGAGGGTCTCGCTGGCATAGGCAGGACCCACAAACAAGGACTCCAGGAGTTGGAGGGGCAGCCAGAGCCCCCCAGCTGGGCAGCACTCAGTGCCTGCCTCTCCCAGGGATGGGGTTACAAAGTTTGTTAAAGATGGAATTAGTATGCCTGGCAGTTTTTCTCTGTATTTTATTTTGTGTTGATAGTGCTTTCTTAATTTGTGTTACTCTTGCTTTCTTAATTTCTGTTAATCGCGCCTTCATAATTTGTGTTAAACCTGCTTTCTTAATTTGTGTTAATCGAGCTCTTTTATGTTAATAAAGAAGGGGGAGTTGTGGGAGCATGGCCATGGGGGTCGACAAGTCCCATGGTTGGTGATAACATCCGACTCTTAAAGATGAGGCCATCAGGAAAGTAAAGAGTTGAGAGGGAGCAAAGAAGGGTGATTCAGGAGACACCTTAAACAGGGACATGAAGAACAGGAACAGGGACAGGCTAACAGAGCAGGGAGAAACAAAAAACAGCATATGGGAGGGTCTCGTTGGCATATGCTGGACCCACAAACAAGGACTCCAGGAGTTGGAGGGGCAGCCAGAGCCCCCCGGCTGGGCAGCACTCAGTGCCTGCCTCTCCCAGGGACGGTTTTACAAAGATTGTTAAAGATAGACTTAGTATTCCTGGGAGTTTTTCTCTGTGTTTTAGTTTGTGTTGATCCTGCCTTCTTAATTTGTGTTACTCGCGCTTTCTTAAGTTAATGAAGAAGGGGAAGATGTGGGAGTGTGGCCATGGGGGTCGACAAGCCCCATGGTTGGTGATAACATCCGACTCTTAAGGATGAGACCATCAGGAATTTAAAGAGCTGAGAGGGAACAAAGAAGGGTGATTCAGGTGACACCTTAAAAAGGGACATGAAGAACAGGAACAGGGACAGGCTAACAGAGCAGGGAGAAACAAAAAACAGCATAGGGGAGGGTCTCACTGGCATATGCTGGACCCAAAAACAAGGACTCCAGGAGTTGGAGGGGCAGCCAGAGCCCCCCGGCTGGGCAGCACTCAGTGCCTGCCTCTCCCAGGGATGGTTTTACAAAGATTGTTAAAGATAGACTTAGTATGCCTGGCAGGTTTTCTCTGTGTTTTAGTTTGTGTTGATCCTGCCTTCTTAATTTGTGTTAATTGCGCTTTCTTATGTTAATAAAGAAGGGGAAGATGTGGGAGTGTGGCAATGGGGGTCCTCAAGCCCCATGGTTGGTGATAACATCGGACTCTTAAGGATGAGACCATCAGGAATTTAAAGAGTTGAGAGGGAACAAAGAAGGGTGATTCAGGTGACACCTTCTTGTCTGGGGTGGCTAGTTCTCCAGCCATTAATGCATGGAAGTGGCTGGGTGTTTGCTGTTGCCGGGCAAAGTTGTTGACCAATGACTAGTTAGTGGAAAGGTACTGCTGTGAGACGGAAGTTATAGGAAGGGAGCCTCTCCTGAATAAGGGATAGAATGAAGTTGTGCCCTCACTCTGAGAGATGAAGTTATGCCCTCAGTAAGAGAGAGTTCAAGTTATGTCATCAATAAAGAGGTAGCAGTTACAGATCCTGAAAGAACCCCGTTGTCCGTGCGGTCTTTACGCCACAAATCGCCCCCCAACAGGGACAAGAAAACGATCAGGGACAAGAAGAAAACAAACAGGGACATGAAGAACAGGAACAGGGACAGGCTAACAGAACAGGGACAAAAACAAAAAAGGAATGAATAGGGACAGGCAAACGGAACAGGAAAAAGAAAAAAAAAGGAATGAATAGGTACAGGCTAACAGAACAGGGACGAACAAAAAGAGCTTATGGGAGGGTCACGCTGGCTTACGCAGGACCCACAAACAAGGACTCCAGCAGTTGGAGGGGCAGCCAGAGCCCCCCGGCTGGGCAGCACTCAGTGCCTGCCTCTCCCAGGGATGGGGTTGCAAAGTTTGTTAAAGATAGTCTTAGTATGCCTGGCAGTTTTTCTCTGTGTTTTAGTTTGTGTTGATCCTGCCTTCTTAATTTGTGTTAATTGCGCTTTCTTATGTTAATAAAGAAGGAGGACATGTGGGAGTGTGGCCATGGGGGTCGACAAGCCCCATGGTTGGTGATCACATCCGACTCTTAAAGATGAGGCCATGAGGAAAGTAAAGCCTTGAGAGGGAACAAAGAAGGGTGATTCAGGAGACACCTTAAACAGGGACATGAAGAACAGGAACAGGGATAGTCTAACAGAACAGGGACAAAACCAAAAAAGGAATGAATAGGGACAGGCTATCAGAACAGGGACAAACAAAAAACAGCGTATGGGAGGGTCTCGCTGGCATAGGCAGGACCCACAAACAAGGACTCCAGGAGTTGGAGGGGCAGCCAGAGCCCCCCAGCTGGGAAGCACTCAGTGCCTGCCTCTCCCAGGGATGGGGTTACAAAGTTTGTTAAAGATGGAATTAGTATGCCTGGCAGTTTTTCTCTGTATTTTAGTTTGTGTTAATAGTGCTTTCTTAATTTGTGTTACTCTAGCTATCTTAATTTCTGTTAATCGCGCCTTCTTAATTTGTGTTAAACCTGCTTTCTTAATTTGTGTTAATCGAGCTCTTTTATGTTTATAAAGAAGGGGGAGTTGTAGGAGTGTGGCCATGGGGGTCGACAAGTCCCATGGTTGGTGATAACATCCGACTCTTAAAGATGAGGCCATCAGGAAAGTAAAGAGTTGTGAGGGAACAAAGAAGGGTGATTCAGGAGACACAATAAACAGGGACATGAAGAACAGGAACAGGCTAACAGAGCAGGGAGAAACAAAAAACAGCATATGGGAGGGTCCCACTGGCGTATGCTGGACCCACAAACAAGGACTCCAGGAGTTGGAGGGGCAGCCAGAGCCCCCCGGCTGGGCAGCACTCAGTGCCTGCCTCTCCCAGGGACAGTTTTACAAAGATTGTTAAAGATAGACTTAGTATGCCTGGCAGTTTTTCTCTGTGTTTTAGTTTGTGTTGATCCTGCCTTCTTAATTTGTGTTAATCGCGCTTTCTTATGTTAATAAAAAAGGAGGAGATGTGGGAGTGTGGCCATGGGGGTCGTCAAGCCCCATGGTTGGTAATAACATAGGACTCTTAAGGATGAGACCATCAGGAATTTAAAGAGCTGGGAGGGAACAAAGAAGGGTGATTCAGGTGACACCTTGTTGTCTGGGGTGGCTTGTTCTCCAGCCATTAAAGCATGGAAGTTGCTGGGTGTTTGGTGTTGTCGGGCAAAGTTGTTGACCAATGACTAGTTAGTGGAAAGTTACTGCTGTGAGGCGGAAGTTATAGGAAGGGAGCCTTTCCTGAATAAGGGATAGAATGAAGTTGTGCCCTCACTCTGAGAGATGAAGTTATGCCTTCAGTAAGAGAGAGTTCAAGATATGTCATCAATAAAGAGGTAGCAGTTACAGATCCTGAAAGAACCCCGTTGTCCGTGCGGTCTTTACGCCACAAATCGCCCCCCAACAGGGACATGAAAACAAACAGGGACGAGAAGAAAACAAACAGGGGAATGAAGAACAGGAACAGAGACAGGCAAACAGAACAAGGACAAAAACAAAAAAGGAATGAATAGGGACAGGCAAACGGAACAGGGACAAAAACAGAAAAGGAATGAATAGGTACAGGCTAACAGAACAGGGACGAACAAAAAGAGGGTAAGGGAGGGTCACGCTGGCTTACGCAGGACCCCCAAACAAGGACTCCAGGAGTTGGAGGGGCAGCCAGAGCCCCCCGGCTGGGCAGCACTCAGTGCCTGCCTCTCCCAGGGATGGGGTTACAAAGTTTGTAAAAGATGGAATTAGTATGCCTGGCACTTTTTCTCTGTGTTTTAGTTTGTGTTAATAGTGCTTTCTTAATTTGTGTTACTCTTGCTTTCATAATTTCTGTTAATCGCGCCTTCTTAATTTGTGTTAAACCTGCTTTCTTAATTTGTGTTAATCGAGCTCTTTTATGTTAATAAAGCAGGGGGAGATGTGGGAGCATGGCCATGGGGGTCCACAAGTCCCATGGTTGGTGATAACATCCAACTCTTAAAGATGAGGCCATCAGGAAAGTAAAGAGTTGAGAGGGAACAAAGAAGGGTGATTCAGGAGACACCTTAAACAGGGACATGAAGAACAGGAACAGGGACAGGCTAACGGAGCAGGGAGAAACAAAAAACAGCATATGGGAGAGTCCCACTGGCATATGCTGAACCCACAAACAAGGACTCCAGGAGTTGGAGGGGCAGCCAGAGCCCCCCGGCTGGGCAGCACTTAGTGCCTGCCTCTCCCAGGGACGGTTTTACAAAGATTGTTAAAGATAGACTTAGTATGCCTGGCAGTTTTTCTCTGTGTTTTAGTTTGTGTTGATCCTGCCTTCTTAATTTGTGTTAATCGCGCTTTCTTATGTTAATAAAGAAGGGGAAGATGTGGGAGTGTGGCCATGGTGGTCGACAAGCCCCATGGTTGGTGGTAACGTCCGACTCTTAAAGATGAGGGCATCAGGAAAATAAAGCCTTGAGAGGGAACAAAGAAGGGTTATTCAAAAGACACCTTAACCAGGGACATGAAGAACAGGAACAGGGATAGTCTAACAGAACAGGGACAAAAACAAAAAAGGAATGAATAGGGAAAGGCTATCAGAACAGGGACAAACAAAAAACAGCATATGGGAGGGTCTCGCTGGCAGAGGCAGGACCCACAAAGAAGGACTCCAGGAGTTGGAGGGGCAGCCAGAGCCCCCCGGCTGTGCAGTCCTCATTGCCTGCCTCTCCCAGGGATGGTTTTACAGAGGTTGTTAAAGATAGAATTAGTATGCCTGGCAGTTTTTCTCTGTGTTTTTGTTTGTGTTGATCCTGCCTTCTAAATTTGTGTTAATTGTGCTTTCTTATGTTAATAAAGAAGGGGAAGATGTGGGAGTGTGGCCATGGGGGTCGACAAGCCCCATGGTTGGTGATAACATCGGACTCTTAAGGATGAGACCATCAGGAATGGAAAGCCTTGAGAGGGAACAAAGAAGGGTGATTCAGGAGACACCTTAACCAGGGACATGAAGAACAGGAACAGGGATAGTCTAACAGAACAGGGAGGAAAATAAAAAAGGAATGAATAGGGACAGGCTATCAGAACAGGGACAAACAAAAAACAGCGTATGGGAGGGTCTCGCTGGCATAGGCAGGACCCACAAACAAGGACTCCAGGAGTTGGAGGGGCAGCCAGAGCCCCCCGCTGGGAAGCACTCAGTGCCTGCCTCTCCCAGGGATGGGGTTACAAAGTTTGTTAAAGATGGAATTAGTATGCCTGGCAGTTTTTCTCTGTGTTTTAGTTTGTGTTGATCCTGCCTTCTTAATTTGTGTTAATTGCGCTTTCTTAAGTTAATAAAGAAGGGGAAGATGTGGGAGTGTGGCCATGGGGGTCGACAAGCCCCATGGTTGGTGATAACATCGGACTCTTAAGGATGAGACCATCAGGAATTTAAAGAGTTGAGAGGGAACAAAGAAGGGTGATTCAGGAGACACCTTCTTGTCTGGGGTGGCTTGTTCTCCAGCCATTAAAGCATGGAAGTGGCTGGGTGTTTGCTGTTGCCGGGCAACGTTGTTGACCAATGACTAGTTAGTGGAAAGGTACTGCTGTGAGGCGGAAGTTATAGGAAGGGAGCCTTTCCTGAATAAGGGATAGAATGAAGTTGTGCCCTCACTCTGAGAGATGAAGTTATGCCCTCAGTAAGAGAGAGTTCAAGTTATGCCATCAATAAAGAGGTAGCAGTTACAGATCCTGAAAGAACCCCGTTGTCCGTGCGGTCTTTACGCCACAAATCGCCCCCCAACAGGGACATGAAAACGAACAGGGACAAGAAGAAAACAAACAGGGACATGAAGAACAGGAACAGGGACAGGCTAACAGAACAGGGACAAAAACAAAAAAGGAATGAATAGGGACAGGCAAACGGAACAGGGACAAAAACAGAAAAGGAATGAATAGGTACAGGCTAACAGAACAGGGATGACCAAAAAGAGCTTATGGGAGGGTCACGGTGGTTTACGCAGGACCCCAAAACAAGGACTCCAGGAGTTGGAGGGGCAGCCAGAGCCCCCCGGCTGGGCAGCACTCAGTGCCTGCCTCTCCCAGGGATGGGGTTACAAAGTTTGTTAAAGATGGAATTAGTATGCCTGGCAGTTTTTCTCTGTGTTTTAGTTTGTGTTGATCCTGCCTTCTTAATTTGTGTTAATCGCGCTTTCTTATGTTAATAAAGAAGGGGAAGATGTGGGAGTGTGGCCATTGCGGTCGACAAGCCCCATGGTTGGTGATAACTTCCGTCTCTTAAAGATGAGGCCATCAGGAAAGTAAAGCCTTGAGAGGGAACAAAGAAGGGTGATTCAGGAGACACCTTGAACAGGGACATGAAGAACAGGAACAGGGACAGGCTAACAGAGCAGGGAGAAACAAAAAACAGCATATGGGAGGGTCCCACTGGCATAGGCAGGACCCCCAAACAAGGACTCCAGGAGTTGGAGGGGCAGCCAGAGCCCCCCAGCTGGGAAGCACTCAGTGCCTGCCTCTCCCAGGGATGGGGTTACAAAGTTTGTTAATGATGGAATTAGTATGCCTGGCACTTTTTCTCTGTATTTTAATTTGTGTTAAGAGTGCTTTCTTAATTTGTGTTTCTCTTGCTTTCTTAATTTCTGTTAATCGCGCCTTCTTAATTTGTGTTAAACCTGCTTTCTTAATTTGTGTTAATCGAGCTCTTCTATGTTAATAAAGAAGGGGGAGATGTGGGAGCCTGGCCATGGGGGTCGACAAGTCCCATGGTTGGTGATAACATCCGACTCTTAAAGATGAGGCCATCAGGAAAGGAAAGCCTTGAGAGGGAACAAAGAAAGGTGATTCAGGAGACACCTTAACCAGGGACATGAAGAACAGGAACAGGGATAGTCTAACAGAACAGGGAGGAAAACAAAAAAGGAATGAATAGGGACAGGCTATCAGAACAGGGACAAACAAAAAACAGCGTATGGGAGGGTCTCGCTGGCATAGGCAGGACCTACAAACAAGGACTCCAGGAGTTGGAGGGGCAGCCAGAGCCCCCCAGCTGGGCAGCACTCAGTGCCTGCCTCTCCCAGGGATGGGGTTACAAAGTTTGTAAAAGATGGAATTAGTATGCCTGGCAGTTTTTCTCTGTATTTTAGTTTGTGTTAATAGTGCTTTCTTAATTTGTGTTACTCTTGCTTTCTTAATTTCTGTTAATCGCGCCTTCTTAATTTGTGTTAAACCTGCTTTCTTAATTTGTGTTAATCGAGCTCTTTTATGTTAATAAAGAAGGGGGAGATGTGGGAGCATGGCCATGGGGGTCGACAAGTCCCATGGTTGGTGATAACATCCAACTCTTAAAGATGAGGCCATCAGGAAAGTAAAGAGTTCAGAGGGAACAAAGAAGGGTGATTCAGGAGACACCTTAAACAGGGACATGAAGAACAGGAACAGGGATAGTATAATAGAACAGGGACGAAAACAAAAAAGTAATGAATAGGGAAAGGCTATCAGAACAGGGACAAACAAAAAACAGCGTATGGGAGGGTCTCGCTGGCATAGGCAGGACCCCCAAACAAGGACTCCAGGAGTTGGAGGGGCAGCCAGAGCCCCCCGGCTGGGAAGCACTCAGTGCCTGCCTCTCCCAGGGATGGGGTTACAAAGTTTGTTAAAGATGGAATTAGTATGCCTGGCAGTTTTTCTCTGTATTTTAGTTAGTGTTAATAGTGCTTTCTTAATTTGTGTTACTCTTGCTTTCTTAATTTCTGTTAATCGCGCCTTCATAATTTGTGTTAAACCTGCTTTCTTAATTTGTGTTAATCGAGCTCTTTTATGTTAATAAAGAAGGGGGAGTTGTGGGAGCATGGCCATGGGGGTCGACAAGTCCCATGGTTGGTGATCACATCCGACTCTTAAAGATGAGGCCATCAGGAAAGTAAAGAGTTGAAGGGAACAAAGAAGGGTGATTCAGGAGACACCTTAACCAGGGACATGAAGAACAGGAACAGGGACAGGCTAACAGAGCAGGGAGAAACAAAAAACAGCATATGGGAGGGTCCCACTGGCATATGCTGGACCCACAAACAAGGACTCCAGGAGTTGGAGGGGCAGCCAGAGCCCCCCGGCTGGGCAGCACTCAGTGCCTGCCTCTCCCAGGGACGGTTTTACAAAGATTGTTAAAGATAGACTTAGTATGCCTGGCAGTTTTTCTCTGTGTTTTAGTTTGTGTTGATCCTGCCTTCTTAATTTGTGTTAATCGCGCTTTCTTATGTTAATAAAGAAGAAGGAGATGTGGGAGTGTGGCCATGGGGGTCGACAGGCCCCATGGTTGGTGATAACATCGGACCCTTAAGGATGAGACCATCAGGAATGGAACCCCTTGAGAGGGAACAAAGAAGGGTTATTCAAAAGGCACCTTAACCAAGGACATGAAGAACAGGAACAGGGATAGTCTAACAGAACAGGGACAAAAACAAAAAAGGAATGAATAGGGACAGGCTATCAGAACAGGGGCAAACAAAAAACAGCGTATGGGAGGGTCTCGCTGGCATAGGCAGGACCCACAAACAAGGACTCCAGGAGTTGGAGGGGCAGCCAGAGCCCCCCGGCTGGGCAGCACTCAGTGCCTGCCTCTCCCAGGGACGGTTTTACAAAGATTGTTAAAGATAGACTTAGTATGCCTGGCAGTTTTTCTCTGTGTTTTAGTTTGTGTTGATCCTGCCTTCTTAATTTGTGATAATCGCGCTTTCTTATGTTAATAAAGAAGGGGAAGTTGTGGGAGTGTGGCAATGGGGGTCAACAAGCCCCATGGTTGGTGATAACATCCGACTCTTAAGGATGAGACCATCAGGAATTTAAAGAGTTGAGAGGGAACAAAGAAGGGTGATTCAGGTGAAACCTTCTTGTCTGGGTTGGCTAGTTCTCCAGCCATTAATGCATGGAAGTGGCTGGGTGTTTGCTGTTGCCGGGCAAAGTTGTTGACCAATGACTAGTTAGTGGAAAGGTACTGCTGGGAGGCGGAAATTATAGGAAGGGAGCCTTTCCTGAATAAGGGATAGAATGAAGTTGTGCCCTCACTCTGAGAGATGAAGTTATGCCTTCAGTAAGAGAGAGTTCAAGATATGTCATCAATAAAGAGGTAGCAGTTACAGATCCTGAAAGAACCCCGTTGTCCGTGCGGTCTTTACGCCACAAATCGCCCCCCAACAGGGACATGAAAACGAACAGGGACGAGAAGAAAACAAACAGGGGAATGAAGAACAGGAACAGGGACAGGCTAACAGAACAAGGACAAAAACAGAAAAGGAATGAATAGGTACAGGCTAACAGAACAGGTAAGAACAAAAAGAGGGTATGGGAGGGTCACGCTGGCTTACCCAGGACCCCCAAACAAGGACTCCAGGAGTTGGAGGGGCAGCCAGAGCCCCCCGGCTGGGCAGCACTCAGTGCCTGCCTCTCCCAGGGATGGGGTTACAAAGTTTGTTAAAGATGGAATTAGTATGCCTGGCAGTTTTTCTCTGTATTTTAGTTTGTGTTAATAGTTCTTTCTTAATTTGTGTTACTCTTCCTTTCTTATTTTCTCTTAATCGCGCCTTCTTAATTTGTGTTAAACCTGCTTTCTTAATTTGTGTTAATCAAGCTCTTTTATGTTAATAAAGCAGGGGGAGATGTGGGAGCATGGCCATGGGGGTCGACAAGTCCCATGGTTGGTGATAACATCCAACTCTTAAAGCTGAGGCCATCAGGAAACTAAAGAGTTGAGAGGGAACAAAGTAGGGTGATTCAGGAGACACCTTAAACAGGGACAGGAAGAACAGGAACAGGGATAGTCTAACAGAACAGGGACGAAAACAAAAAAGGAATGAATAGGGACAGGCTATCAGAACAGGGACAAACAAAAAACAGCGTATGGGAGGGTCTCGCTGGCATAGGCAGGACCCACAAACAAGGACTCCAGGAGTTGGAGGGGCAGCCAGAGCCCCCCAGCTGGGCAGCACTCAGTGCCTGCCTCTCCCAGGGATGGGGTTACAAAGTTTGTTAAAGATGGAATTAGTATGCCTGGCAGTTTTTCTCTGTGTTTTAGTTTGTGTTGATCCTGCCTTCTTAATTTGTGTTAATCGCGCTTTCGTATGTTAATAAAGAAGGAGGAGATGTGGGAGTGTGGCCATGGGGGTCGACAAGCCCCATGGTTGGTGATAACATCCAACTGTTAAAGTAGAGACCATCAGGAAAGTAAAGCCTTGAGAGGGAACAAAGAAGGGTGATTCAGGAGACACCTTAAACAGGGACATGAAGAACAGGAACAGGGATAGTCTAACAGAACAGGGACAAAAACAAAAAAGGAATGAATAGGGACAGGCTATCAGAACAGGGACAAACAAAAAACAGCATATGGGAGGGTCTCGCTGGCATAGGCAGGACCCCCAAACAAGGACTCCAGGAGTTGGAGGGGCAGCCAGAGCCCCCCGGCTGGGCAGCACTCAGTACCTACCTCTCCCAGGGATGGGGTTACAAAGTTTGTTAAAGATGGAATTAGTATGCCTGGCAGTTTTTCTCTGTATTTTAGTTAGTGTTAATAGTGCTTTCTTAATTTGTGTTACTCTTGCTTTCTTAATTTCTGTTAATCGCGCCTTCATAATTTGTGTTAAACCTGCTTTCTTAATTTGTGTTAATCGAGCTCTTTCATGTTAATAAAGAAGGGGGAGTTGTGGGAGCATGGCCATGGGGGTCGACAAGTCCCATGGTTGGTGATAACATCCGACTCTTAAAGATGAGGCCATCAGGAAAGTAAAGAGTTGAGAGGGAACAAAGAAGGGTGATTCAGGAGACACCTTAAACAGGGACATGAAGAACAGGAACAGGGATAGTCTAACAGAACAGGGACAAAAACAAAAAGGGAATGAATAGGGACAGGCTATCAGAACAGGGACAAACAAAAAACAGCGTATGGGAGGGTCTCGCTGGCATACGCAGGACCCACAAACAAGGACTCCAGGAGTTGGAGGGGCAGCCAGAGCCCCCTGGCTGGGCAGTACTCAGTGCCTGCCTCTCCCAGGGATGGTTTTACAAAGGTTGTTAAAGATAGACTTAGTATGCCTGGCAGGTTTTCTCTGTGTTTTAGTTTGTGTTGATCCTGCCTTCTTAATTTGTGTTAATCGCGCTTTCTTAAGTTAATAAAGAAGGGGGAGATGTGGGAGTGTGGCCATGGGGGTCGACAGGCCCCATGGTTGGTAATAACATCGGACTCTTAAGGATGAGACCATCAGGAAAGGAAAGCCTTGAGAGGGAACAAAGAAGGGTGATTCAGGTGAAACCTTCTTGTCTGGGGTGGCTAGTTCTCCAGCCATTAATGCATGGAAGTGGCTGGGTGTTTGCTGTTGCCGGGCAAAGTTGTTGACCAATGACTAGTTAGTGGAAAGGTACTGCTGTGAGGCGGAAATTATAGGAAGGGAGCCTTTCCTGAATAAGGGATAGAATGAAGTTGTGCCCTCACTCTGAGAGATGAAGTTATGCCCTCAGTAAGAGAGAGTTCAAGATATGTCATCAATAAAGAGGTAGCAGTTACAGATCCTGAAAGAACCCCGTTGTCCGTGCGGTCTTTACGCCACAAATCGCCCCCCAACAGGGACATGAAAACGAACAGGGACGAGAAGAAAACAAACAGGGGAATGAAGAACAGGAACAGGGACAGGCTAACAGAGCAAGGACAAAAACAAAAAAGGAATGAATAGGGACAGGCAAACGGAACAGGGACAAAAACAGAAAAGGAATGAATAGGTACAGGCTAACAGAACAGGGAAGAACAAAAAGAGGGTATGGGAGGGTCACGCTGGCTTACCCAGGACCCCCAAACAAGGACTCCAGGAGTTGGAGGGGCAGCCAGAGCCCCCCGGCTGGGCAGCACTCAGTGCCTGCCTCTCCCAGGGATGGGGTTACAAAGTTTGTTAAAGATGGAATTAGTATGCCTGGCAGTTTTTCTCTGTATTTTAGTTTGTGTTAATAGTTCTTTCTTAATTTGTGTTACTCTTCCTTTCTTATTTTCTCTTAATCGCGCCTTCTTAATTTGTGTTAAACCTGCTTTCTTAATTTGTGTTAATCAAGCTCTTTTATGTTAATAAAGAAGGGGGAGATGTGGGAGCATGGCCATGGGGGTCGACAAGTCCCATGGTTGGTGATAACATCCAACTCTTAAAGATGAGGCCATCAGGAAACTAAAGAGTTGAGAGGGAACAAAGAAGGGTGATTCAGGAGACACCTTAAACAGGGACATGAAGAACAGGAACAGGGATAGTCTAACAGAACAGGGACAAAAACAAAAAAGGAATGAATAGGGACAGGCTAACAGAGCAGGGAGAAACAAAAAACAGCATATGGGAGGGTCCCACTGGCGTATGCTGGACCCACAAACAAGGACTCCAGGAGTTGGAGGGGCAGCCAGAGCCCCCCGGCTGGGCAGCACTCAGTGCCTGCCTCTCCCAGGGATGGTTTTACAAAGATTGTTAAAGATAGACTTAGTATGCCTGGCAGTTTTTCTCTGTTTTAGTTTGTGTTGATCCTGCCTTTTTAATTAGTGTTAATCGCGCTTTCGTATGTTAATAAAGAAGGAGGAGATGTGGGAGTGTGGCCATGGGGGTCGACAAGCCCCATGGTTGGTGATAACATCCAACTGTTAAAGTAGAGACCATCAGGAAAGTAAAGCCTTGAGAGGGAACAAAGAAGGGTGATTCAGGAGACACCTTAAACAGGGACATGAAGAACAGGAACAGGGATAGTCTAACAGAACAGGGACAAAAACAAAAAAGGAATGAATAGGGACAGGCTATCAGAACAGGGACAAACAAAAAACAGCATATGGGAGGGTCTCGCTGGCATAGGCAGGACCCACAAACAAGGACTCCAGGAGTTGGAGGGGCAGCCAGAGCCCCCCGGCTGGGCAGCACTCAGTGCCTGCCTCTCCCAGGGATGGGGTTACAAAGTTTGTTAAAGATGGAATTAGTATGCCTGGCAGTTTTTCTCTGTATTTTAGTTAGTGTTAATAGTGCTTTCTTAATTTGTGTTACTCTTGCTTTCTTAATTTCTGTTAATCGCGCCTTCATAATTTGTGTTAAACCTGCTTTCTTAATTTGTGTTAATCGAGCTCTTTTATGTTAATAAAGAAGGGGGAGTTGTGGGAGCATGGCCATGGGGGTCGACAAGTCCCATGGTTGGTGATCACATCCGACTCTTAAAGATGAGGCCATCAGGAAAGTAAAGAGTTGAGAGGGAACAAAGAAGGGTGATTCAGGAGACACCTTAACCAGGGACATGAAGAACAGGAACAGGGACAGGCTAACAGAGCAGGGAGAAACAAAAAACAGCATATGGGAGGGTCCCACTGGCATATGCTGGACCCACAAACAAGGACTCCAGGAGTTGGAGGGGCAGCCAGAGCCCCCCGGCTGGGCAGCACTCAGTGCCTGCCTCTCCCAGGGACGGTTTTACAAAGATTGTTAAAGATAGACTTAGTATGCCTGGCAGTTTTTCTCTGTGTTTTAGTTTGTGTTGATCCTGCCTTCTTAATTTGTGTTAATCGCGCTTTCTTAAGTTAATGAAGAAGGGGAAGATGTGGGAGTGTGGCCATGGGGGTCGACAGGCCCCATGGTTGGTGATAACATCGGACTCTTAAGGATGAGACCATCATGAATGGAAACCCTTGAGAGGGAACAAAGAAGGGTTATTCAAAAGGCACCTTAACCAGGGACATGAAGAACAGGAACAGGGATAGTCTAACAGAACAGGGACAAAAACAAAAAAGGAATGAATAGGGAAAGGCTATCAGAACAGGGACAAACAAAAAACAGCATATGGGAGGGTCTCGCTGGCATAGGCAGGACCCACAAACAAGGACTCCAGGAGTTGGAGGGGCAGCCAGAGCTCCCCTGCTGGGAAGCACTCAGTGCCTGCCTCTCCCAGGGATGGGGTTACAAAGTTTGTTAAAGATGGAATTAGTATGCCTGGCAGTTTTTCTCTGTATTTTAGTTTGTGTTAATAGTGCTTTCTTAATTTGTGTTACTCTTGCTTTCTTAATTTCTGTTAATCGCGCCTTCATAATTTGTGTTAAACCCGCTTTCTTAATTTGTGTTAATCGAGCTCTTTTATGTTAATAAAGAAGGGGGAGTTGTAGGAGTGTGGCCATGGGGGTCGACAAGTCCCATGGTTGGTGATAACATCCGACTCTTAAAGATGAAGCCATCAGGAAAGTAAAGAGTTGAGAGGGAACAAAGAAGGGTGATTCAGGAGACACCTTAACCAGGGACATGAAGAACAGGAACAGGGATAGTCTAACAGAACAGGGACGAAAACAAAAAAGGAATGAATAGGGACAGGCTATCAGAACAGGGACAAACAAAAAACAGCATATGGGAGGGTCTCGTTGGCATAGGCAGGACCCACAAACAAGGACTCCAGGAGTTGGAGGGGCAGCCAGAGCCCCCCGGCTGGGCAGCACTCAGTGCCTGCCTCTCCCAGGGATGGTTTTACAAAGATTGTTAAAGATAGACTTAGTATGCCTGGCAGTTTTTCTCTGTGTTTTAGTTTGTGTTGATCCTGCCTTCTTTATTTGTGTTAATTGCGCTTTCTTATGTTAATAATGAAGGGGAAGTTGTGGGAGTGTGGCAATGGGGGTCAACAAGCCCCATGGTTGGTGATAACATCGGACTCTTAAGGATGAGACCATCAGGAATTTAAAGAGTTGAGAGGGAACAAAGAAGGGTGATTCAGGTGAAACCTTCTTGTCTGGGGTGCCTAGTTCTCCAGCCATTAATGCATGGAAGTGGCTGGGTGTTTGCTGTTGCCGGGCAAAGTTGTTGACCAATGACTAGTTAGTGGAAAGGTACTGCTGTGAGGCGGAAATTATAGGAAGGGAGCCTTTCCTGAATAAGGGATAGAATGAAGTTGTGCCCTCACTCTGAGAGATGAACTTATGCCCTCAGTAAGAGAGAGTTCAAGTTATGTCATCAATAAAGAGGTAGCAGTTACAGATCCTGAAAGGACCCCGTTGTCCGTGCGGTCTTTACGCCACAAATCGCCCCCCAACAGGGACATGAAACGAACAGGGACGAGAAGAAAACAAACAGGGACATGAAGAACAGGAACAGGGACAGGCTAACAGAACAGGGACAAAAACAAAAAAGGAATTAATAGGGACAGGCAAACGGAACAGGAAAAAAAAAAAAAGGAATGAATAGGGAAAGCCTATCAGAACAGGGACAAACAAAAAACAGCGTATGGGAGGGTCACGCTGGCATAGGCAGGACCCACAAACAAGGACTCCAGGAGTTGGAGGGGCAGCCAGAGCCCCCCTGCTGGGCAGCACTCAGTGCCTGCCTCTCCCAGGGATGGGGTTACAAAGTTTGTAAAAGATGGAATTAGTATGCCTGGCAGTTTTTCTCTGTGTTTTAGTTTGTGTTGATCCTGCCTTCTTAATTTGTGTTAATCGCGCTTTCTTAAGTTAATGAAGAAGGGGAAGATGTGGGAGTGTGGCCATGGGGGTCGGCAAGCCCCATGGTTGGTGATAACATCCGACTCTTAAAGATGAGGCCATCAGGAAAGTAAAGAGCTGAGAGGGAACAAAGAAGGGTGATTCAGGAGACACCTTAAGCAGGGACATGAAGAACAGGAACAGGGGCAGACTCACAGAGCAAGGAGAAACAAAAAACAGCATATGGGAGGGTCCCGCTGGCGTATGCTGGACCCACAGACAAGGACTCCAGGAGTTGGAGGGGCAGCCAGAGCCCCCTGGCTGGGCAGCACTCAGTGCCTGCCTCTCCCAGGGATGGTTTTGCAAAGGTTGTTAAAGATAGACTTAGTATGCCTGGCAGTTGTTCTCTGTGTTTTAGTTTGTGTTGATCCTGCCTTCTTAATTTGTGATAATCGCGCTTTCTTATGTTAATAAAGAAGGAGGAGATGTGGGAATGTGGCCATGGGGGTCGACAAGCCCCATGGTTGGTAATAACATCCGACTCTTAAGGATGAGACCATCAGGAATTTAAAGAGTTGAGAGGGAACAAAGAAGGGTGATTCAGGTGACACCTTCTTGTCTGGGGTGGCTAGTTCTCCAGCCATTAAAGCATGGAAGTTGCTGGGTGTTTGCTGTTGCCGGGCAAAGTTGTTGACCAATGACTAGTTAGTGGAAAGGTACTGCTCTGAGGCGGAAATTATAGGAAGGGAGCCTTTCCAGAATAAGGGATAGAATGAAGTTGTGCCCTCACTCTTAGAGATGAAGTTATGCCTTCAGTAAGAGAGAGTTCAAGATATGTCGTCAATAAAGAGGTAGCAGTTACAGATCCTGAAAGAACCCCGTTGTCCGTGCGGTCTTTACGCCACAAATCGCCCCCCAACAGGGACATGAAAACGAACAGGGACGAGAAGAAAACAAACAGGGACATGAAGAACAGGAACAGGGACAGGCTAACAGAACAGGGACAAAAACAAAAAAGGAATGAATAGGGACAGGCAAACGGAACAGGGACAAAAACAGAAAAGGAATGAATAGGTACAGGCTAACAGAAATGGGACGAACAAAAAGAGCTTATGGGAGGGTCACGCTGGCTTACGCAGGACCCCCAAACAAGGACTCCAGGAGTTGGAGGGGAAGCCAGAGCCCCCCGGCTGGGCAGCACTCAGTGCCTGCCACTCCCAGGGATGGGGTTGCAAAGTTTGTTAAAGATAGTCTTAGTATGCCTGGCAGCTTTTCTCTGTGTTTTAGTTTGTGTTGATCCTGCCTTCTTAATTTGTGTTAATTGTGCTTTCTTATGTTAATAATGAAGGGGAAGATGTGGGAGTGTGGCCATGGGGGTCGACAAGCCCCATGGTTGGTGATAACAACTGACTCTTAAAGATGAGGGCATCAGGAAAGTAAAGCCTTGAGAGGGAACAAAGAAGGGTGATTCAGGAGACACCTTAAACAGGGACATGAAGAACAGGAACAGGGACAGGCAAACAGAGCAGGGAGAAACAAAAAACAGCATATGGGAGGGTCCCACTGGCATATGCTAGACCCACAAACAAGGACTCCAGGAGTTGGAGGGGCAGCCAGAGCCCCCCGGCTGGGCAGCACTCGGTGCCTGCCTCTCCCAGGGACGGTTTTACAAAGATTGTTAAAGATAGACTTAGTATGCCTGGCAGTTTTTCTCTGTGTTTTAGTTTGTGCTGATCCTGCCTTCTTAATTTGTGTTAATCGCGCTTTCTTATGTTAATAAAGAAGGGGAAGATGTGGGAGTGTGGCCATGGGGGTCGACAAGATCCATGGTTGGTGATAACATCAGACTCTTAATGATGAGACCATCAGGAAAGTAAAGCCTTGAGAGGGAACAAAGAAGGGTGATTCAGGAGACACCTTAAACAGGGACATGAAGAACAGGAACAGGGACAGGCTAACAGAGCAGGGAGAAACATAAATCAGCATATGGGAGGGTCCCACTGGCATAGGCAGGACCCACAAACAAGGACTCCAGGAGTTGGAGGGGCAGCCAGAGCCCCCCAGCTGGGCAGCACTCAGTGCCTGCCTCTCCCAGGGACGGGGTTACAAAGTTTGTTAAAGATGGAATTAGTATGCCTGGCAGTTTTTCTCTGTATTTTAGTTTGTGTTAATAGTGCTTTCTTAATTTGTGTTACTCTTGCTTTCTTAATATCTGTTAATCGCGCCTTCTTCATTTGTGTTAAACCTGCTTTCTTAATTTGTGTTAATCGAGCTCTTTTATGTTAATAAAGGAGGGGGAGATGTGGGAGCCTGGCCATGGGGTTAGACAAGCCCCATGGTTGGTGATAAGATCTGACTAATAAAGTAGAGACCATCAGGAAAGTAAAGCCTTGAGAGGGAACAAAGAAGGGTGATTCAGGAGACACCTTAAACAGGGACATGAAGAACAGGAACAGGGATAGTCTAACAGAACAGGGAGAAACATAAATCAGCATATGGGAGGGTCCCACTGGCATAGGCAGGACCCAAAAACAAGGAGTCCAGGAGTTGGAGGGGCAGCCAGAGCCCCCCGGCTGGGCAGCACTCAGTGCCTGCCTCTCCCAGGGATGGTTTTACAAAGATTGTTAAAGATAGACTTAGTATGCCTGGCAGTTTTTCTCTGTGTTTTAGTTTGTTTTGATCCTGCCTTCTTAATTTGTGTTAATTGCGCTTTCTTATGTTAATAAAGAAGGGGAAGATGTGGGAGTGTGGCAATGGGGGTAGACAAGCCCCATGGTTGGTGATAACATCGGACTCTTAAGGATGAGACCATCAGGAATTTAAAGAGTTGAGAGGGAACAAAGAAGGGTGATTCAGGTGACACCTTCTTGTCTGGGGTGGCTTGTTCTCCAGCCATTAATGCATGGAAGTGGCTGGGTGTTTGCTGTTGCCGGGCAAAGTTGTTGACCAATGACTAGTTAGTGGAAAGGTACTGCTGTGAGGCGGAAGTTATAGGAAGGGAGCCTTTCCTGAATAAGGGATAGAATGAAGTTGTGCCCTCACTCTGAGAGATGAAGTTATGCCCTCAGTAAGAGAGAGTTCAAGTTATGTCATCAATAAAGAGGTAGCAGTTACAGATCCTGAAAGAACCCCGTTCTCCGTGCGGTCTTTACGCCACAAATCGCCCCCCAACAGGGACAAGAAAACGAACAGGGACGAGAAGAAAACAAACAGGGACATGAAGAACAGGAACAGGGACAGGCTAACAGAACAGGGACAAAAACAAAAAAGGAATGAATAGGGACAGGCAAACGGAACAGGAAAAAGAAAAAAAAAAGGAATGAATAGGTACAGGCTAACAGAACAGGGACGAACAAAAAGAGCTTATGGGAGGGTCACGCTGGCTTACGCAGGACCCACAAACAAGGACTCCAGGAGTTGGAGGGGCAGCCAGAGCCCCCCGGCTGGGCAGCACTCAGTGCCTGCCTCTCCCAGGGATGGGGTTACAAAGTTTGTTAAAGATAGAATTAGTATGCCTGGCAGTTTTTCTCTGTGTTTTAGTTTGTGTTGATCCTGCCTTCTTAATTTGTGTTAATCGCGCTTTCTTATGTTAATAATGAAGGGGAAGAAGTGGGAGTGTGGCCATGGGGGTCGACAAGCCCCATGGTTGGTGATAACATCCGACTATTAAAGTAGAGACCATCAGGAAAGTAAAGCCTTGAGAGGGAGCAAAGAAGGGTGATTCAGGAGACACCTTAAACAGGGACATGAAGAACAGGAACAGGGATAGTCTAACAGAACAGGGACAAAAACAAAAAAGGAATGAATAGGGACAGGCTATCAGAACAGGGACAAACAAAAAACAGCATATGGGAGGGTCTCGCTGGCATAGGCAGGACCCCCAAACAAGGACTCCAGGAGTTGGAGGGGCAGCCAGAGCCCCCCGGCTGGGCAGCACTCAGTGCCTGCCTCTCCCAGGGATGGGTTTACAAAGGTTGTTAAAGATAGACTTAGTATGCCTGGCAGTTTTTCTCTGTGTTTTAGTTTGTGCTGTTCCTGCCTTCTGAATTTGTGTTAATCGCGCTTTCTTATGTTAATAAAGAAGGGGAAGATGTGGGAGTGTGGCCATGGGGGTCGACAAGATCCATGGTTGGTGATAACATCAGACTCTTAATGATGAGACCATCAGGAAAGTAAAGCCTTGAGAGGGAACAAAGAAGGGTGATTCAGGAGACACCTTAAACAGGGACATGAAGAACAGGAACAGGGACAGGCTAACAGAGCAGGGAGAAACAAAAAAGAGCATATGGGAGGGTCCCACTGGCATAGGCAGGACCCACAAACAAGGACTCCAGGAGTTGGAGGGGCAGCCAGAGCCCCCGAGCTGGGCAGCACTCAGTGCCTGCCTCTCCCAGGGATGAGGTTGCAAAGTTTGTTAAACATAGACTTAGTATGCCTGGCAGTTTTTCTCTGTGTTTTAGTTTGTGTTGATCCTGCCTTCTTAATTTGTGTTAATCGCGCCTTCTTAATTTGTGTTAAACCTGCTTTCTTAATTTGTGTTAATCGAGCTCTTTTATGTTAATAAAGAAGGGGAAGATGTGGGAGTGTGGCCATGGGGGTCGACAGGCCCCATGGTTGGTAATAACATCCGACTCTTAAGGATGAGACCATCAGGAAAGAAAGCCTTGAGAGGGAACAAAGAAGGGTGATTCAGGGGACACCTTAAACAGGGACATGAAGAACAGGAACAGGGATAGTCTAACAGAACAGGGACAAAAACAAAAAAGGAATGAATAGGGACAGGCTATCAGAACAGGGACAAACAAAAAACAGCGTATGGGAGGGTCTCGCTGGCATAGGCAGGACCCACAAACAAGGACTCCAGGAGTTGGAGGGGCAGCCAGAGCCCCCCGGCTGGGCAGCACTCAGTGCCTGCCTCTCCCAGGGATGGTTTTACAAAGGTTGTTAAACATAGACTTAGTATGCCTGGCAGTTTTTCTCTGTGTTTTAGTTTGTGTTGATCCTGCCTTCTTAATTTGTATTAATCGCGCTTTCTTATGTTAATAAAGAAGGGGGAGATGTGGGAGTGTGGCCATGGGGGTCGACAGGCCCCATGGTTGGTGATAACATCCGACTCTTAAAGATGAGGCCATCAGGAATTTAAAGAGTTGAGAGGGAACAAAGAAGGGTGATTCAGGTGACACCTTCTTGTCTGGGGTGGCTAGTTCTCCAGCCATTAATGCATGGAAGTGGCTGGGTGTTTGCTGTTGCCGGGCAAAGTTGTTGACCAATGACTAGTTAGTGGAAAGGTACTGCTGTGAGGCAGAAATTATAGGAAGGGAGCCTTTCCTGAATAAGGGATAGAATGAAGTTGTGCCCTCACTCTGAGAGATGAAGTTATGCCCTCAATAAGAGAGAGTTCAAGTTATGTCATCAAAAAAAAAGGTAGCAGTTACAGATCCTGAAAGAACCCCGGTGTCCGTGCGGTCTTTACGCCACAAATCGCCCCCCAACAGGGACAAGAAAACGAACAGGGACGAGAAGAAAACAAACAGGGACATGAAGAACAGGAACAGGGACAGGCTAACAGAACAGGGACAAAAACAAAAAAGGAATTAATAGGGACAGGCAAATGGAACAGGGACAAAAACAGAAAAGGAATGATCAGGTACAGGCTAACAGAACAGGGATGACCAAAAAGAGCTTATGGGAGGGTCACGGTGGTGTACGCAGGACCCCCAAACAAGGACTCCAGGAGTTGGAGGGGCAGCCAGAGCCCCCCGGCTGGGCAGCACTCAGTGCCTGCCTCTCCCAGGGATGGGGTTACAAAGTTTGTAAAAGATGGAATTAGTATGCCTGGCAGTTTTTCTCTGTGTTTTAGTTTGTGTTAATAGTGCTTTCTTAATTTGTGTTACTCTTGCTTTCTTAATTTCTGTTAATCGCGCCTTCTTAATTTGTGTTAAACCTGCTTTCTTAATTTGTGTTAATCGAGCTCTTTTATGTTAATAAAGAAGGGGGAGATGTGGGAGCATGGCCATGGGGGTCCACAAGTCCCATGGTTGGTGATAACATCCAACTCTTAAAGATGAGGCCATCAGGAAAGTAAACCCTTGAGAGGGAACAAAGAAGGGTGATTCAGGTGACACCTTAAACAGGGACATGAAGAACAGGAACAGGGACAGGCTAACAGAGCAGGGAGAAAGAAAAAAGGAATGAATAGGGACAGGCTATCAGAACAGGGACAAACAAAAAACAGCGTATGGGAGGGTCCCACTGGCATAGGCAGGACCCACAAACAAGGACTCCAGGAGTTGGAGGGGCAGCCAGAGCCCCCCGGCTGGGCAGCACTCAGTGCCTGCCTCTCCCAGGGATGGTTTTACGAAGATTTTTAAAGATAGACTTAGTATGCCTGGCAGTTTTTCTCTGTGTTTTAGTTTGTGTTGATCCTGCTTTCTTAATTTGTGTTAATTGCGCTTTCTTATGTTAATAAAGAAGGGGAAGATGTGGGAGTGTGGCCATGGGGGTCGACAAGCCCCATGGTTGGTGATCACATCCTACTATTAAAGTAGAGACCATCAGGAAAGTAAAGCCTTGAGAGGGAACAAAGAAGGGTGATTCAGGAGACACCTTAAGCAGGGACATGAAGAACAGGAACAGGGATAGTCTAACAGAACAGGGAGGAAAACAAAAAAGGAATGAATAGGGACAGGCTATCAGAACAGGGACAAACAAAAAACAGCGTATGGGAGGGTCTCGCTGGCATAGGCAGGACCTACAAACAAGGACTCCAGGAGTTGGAGGGGCAGCCAGAGCCCCCCGGCTGGGCAGTACTCAGTGCCTGCCTCTCCCAGGGATGGGGTTACAAAGTTTGTTAAAGATGGAATTAGTATGCCTGGCCGTTTTTCTCTGTATTTTAGTTTGTGTTAATAGTTCTTTCTCAATTTGTGTTACCTTTCCTTTCTTATTTTCTGTTAATCGCGCCTTCATAATTTGTGTTAAACCTGCTTTCTTAATTTGTGTTAATCAAGCTCTTTTATGTTAATAAAGAAGGGGGAGTTGTGGGAGCATGGCCATGGGGGTCGACAAGTCCCATGGTTGGTGATAACATCCGACTCTTAAAGATGAGGCCATCAGGAAAGTAAAGCCTTGAGAGGGAACAAAGAAGGGTGATTCAGGAGACACCTTAAACAGGGACATGAAGAACAGGAACAGGGATAGTCTAATAGAACAGGGACGAAAACAAAAAAGTAATGAATAGGGACAGGCTATCAGAACAGGGACAAACAAAAAACAGCATATGGGAGGGTCTCGCTGGCATAGGCAGGACCCACAAACAAGGACTCCAGGAGTTGGAGGGGCAGCCAGAGCCCCCCGGCTGGGCAGCACTCAGTGCCTGCCTCTCCCAGGGATGGGGTTGCAAAGTTTGTGGAAGATAGACTTAGTATGCCTGGCAGTTTTTCTCTGTGTTTTAGTTTGTGCTGATCCTGCCTTCTTAATTTGTGTTAATCGCGCTTTCTTAAGTTAATAAAGAAGGGGAAGATGTGGGAGTGTGGCCATGGGGGTCGACAAGCCCCATGGTTGGTGATCACATCCGACTCTTAAGGATGAGACCATCAGGAATTTAAAGAGTTGAGAGGGAACAAAGAAGGGTGATTCAGGTGACACCTTGTTGTCTGGGGTAGCTTGTTCTACAGCCATTAAAGCATGGAAGTTGCTGGGTGTTTGCTGTTGCCGGGCAAAGTTGTTGACCAATGACTAGTTAGTGGAAAGGTACTGCTGTGAGGTGGAAGTTATAGGAAGGGAGCCTTTCCTGAATAAGGGATAGAATGAAGTTGTGCCCTCACTCTGAGAGATGAAGTTATGCCCTCAGTAAGAGAGAGTTCAAGTTATGTCATCAATAATGAGGTAGCAGTTACAGATCCTGAAAGAACCCCGGTGTCCGTGCGGTCTTTACGCCACAAATCGCCCCCCAACAGGGACATGAAAACGAACAGGGACGAGAAGAATACAAACAGGGACATGAAGAAGAGGAACAGGGACAGGCAAACAGCACAGGGACAAAAACAAAAAAGGAATGAATAGGGACAGGCAAACGGAACAGGGACAAAAACAGAAAAGGAATGATCAGGTACAGGCTAACAGAACAGGGATGACCAAAAAGAGCATATGGGAGGGTCACGATGGTTTACGCAGGACCCCCAAACAAGGACTCCAGGAGTTGGAGGGGCAGCCAGAGCCCCCCGGCTGGGCAGCACTCAGTGCCTGCCTCTCCCAGGGATGGGGTTACAAAGTTTGTTAAAGATGGAATTAGTATGCCTGGCAGTTTTTCTCTGTATTTTAGTTTGTGTTAATAGTGCTTTCTTAATTTGTGTTACTCTTGCTTTCTTAATTTCTGTTAATCGCGCCTTCTTAATTTGTGTTAAACCTGCTTTCTTAATTTGTGTTAATCGAGCTCTTTTATGTTAATAAAGGAGGGGGAGATGTGGGAGCCTGGCCATGGGGTTAGACAAGCCCCATGGTTGGTGATAAGATCTGACTAATAAAGTAGAGACGTTGAGGAAAGTAAAGCCTTGAGAGGGAACAAAGTAGGGTGATTCAGGAGACACCTTAAACAGGGACTTGAAGAACAGGAACTGGGATAGTCTAACAGAACAGGGACGAAAAAAAAAAAGTAATGAATAGGGACAGGCTATCAGAACAGGGACAAACAAAAAACAGCGTATGGGAGGGTCTCGCTGGCATATGCTGGACCCCCAAACAAGGACTCCAGGAGTTGGAGGGGCAGCCAGAGCCCCCCGGCTGGGCAGCACTCAGTGCCTGCCTCTCCCAGGGATGGGGTTACAAAGTTTGTTAAAGATGGAATTAGTATGCCTGGCCGTTTTTCTCTGTATTTTAGTTTGTGTTAATAGTTCTTTCTCAATTTGTGTTACTTTTCCTTTCTTATTTTCTATTAATCGCGCCTTCTTAATTTGTGTTAAACCTGCTTTCTTAATTTGTGTTAATCAAGATCTTTTATGTTAATAAAGAAGGGGGAGATGTGGGAGCATGGCCATGGGGGTCGACAAGTCCCATGGTTGGTGATAACATCCGACTCTTAAAGATGAGGCCATCAGGAAAGTAACGAGTTGAGAGGGAACAAAGAAGGGTGATTCAGGAGACACCTTAAACAGGGACATGAAGAACAGGAACAGGGACAGGCTAACAGAGCAGGGAGAAACAAAAAACAGCATATGGGAGGGTCCCACTGGCATAGGCAGGACCCACAAACAAGGACTCCAGGAGTTGGAGGGGCAGCCAGAGCCCCCTGGCTGGGCAGTACTAAGTGCCTGCCTCTCCCAGGGATGGTTTTACAAAGATTGTTAAAGATAGACTTAGTATGCCTGGCAGTTTTTCTCTGTGTTTTAGTTTGTGTTGATCCTGCCTTCTTAATTTGTGTTAATCGCGCTTTCTTAAGTTAATAAAGAAGGGGAAGATGTGGGAGTGTGGCCATGGGGGTCGACAGGCCCCATGGTTGGTAATAACATCCGACTGTTAAGGATGAGACCATCAGGAATTTAAAGAGTTGAGAGGGAACAAAGAAGGGTGATTCAGGTGACACCTTGTTGTCTGGGGTGGCTTGTTCTCCAGCCATTAAAGCATGGAAGTTGCTGGGTGTTTGCTGTTGCCGGGCAAAGTTGTTGACCAATGACTAGTTAGTGGAAAGGTACTGCTGTGAGGCGGAAATTATAGGAAGGGAGCCTTTCCTGAATAAGGGATAGAATGAAGTTGTGCCCTCACTCTGAGAGATGAAGTTATGCCCTCAGTAAGAGAGAGTTCAAGTTATGTCGTCAATAAAGAGGTAGCAGTTACAGATCCTGAAAGAACCCCGTTGTCCGTGCGGTCTTTACGCCACAAATCGAACCCCAACAGGGACATGAAAACGAACAGGGACAAGAAGAAAACAAACAGGGAAATGAAGAACAGGAACAGGGACAGGCTAACAGAACAGGGACAAAAACAAAAAAGGAATGAATAGGGACAGGCAAACGGAACAGGGACAAAAACAGAAAAGGAATGAATAAGGACAGGCTAACAGAACAGGGACGAACAAAAAGAGCTTATGGGAGGGTCACGCTGGCTTACGCAGGACCCCCAAACAAGGACTCCAGGAGTTGGAGGGGCAGCCAGAGCCCCCCGGCTGGGCAGCACTCAGTGCCTGCCTCTCCCAGGGATGGTTTCACAAAGATTGTTAAAGATAGACTTAGTATGACTGGCAGCTTTTCTCTGTGTTTTAGTTTGTGTTGATCCTGCCTTCTTAATTTGTGTTAATCGCGCTTTCTTAAGTTAATGAAGAAGGGGAAGATGTGGGAGTGTGGCCATGGGCGTCGACAAGTCCCATGGTTGGTGATAACATCCAACTCTTAAAGATGAGGCCATCAGGAAAGTAAAGAGTTGAGAGGGAACAAAGAAGGGTGATTCAGGAGACACCTTAAACAGGGACATGAAGAACAGGAACAGGGACAGGCTAACAGAGCAGGGAGAAACAAAAAACAGCATATGGGAGGGTCCCACTGGCATAGGCAGGACCCACAAACAAGGACTCCAGGAGTTGGAGGGGCAGCCAGAGCCCCCCAGCTGGGCAGCACTCAGTGCCTGCCTCTCCCAGGGATGGGGTTACAAAGTTTGTAAAAGATGGAATTAGTATGCCTGGCAGTTTTTCTCTGTGTTTTAATTTGTGTTAATAGTGCTTTCTTAATTTGTGTTACTCTTGCTTTCTTAATTTCTGTTAATCGCGCCTTCTTAATTTGTGTTAAACCTGCTTTCTTAATTTGTGTTAATCGAGCTCTTTTATGTTAATAAAGAAGGGGGAGATGTGGGAGCATGGCCATGGGGGTCCACAAGTCCCATGGTTGGTGATAACATCCAACTCTTAAAGATGAGGCCATCAGGAAAGTAAACCCTTGAGAGGGAACAAAGAAGGGTGATTCAGGAGACACCTTAAACAGGGACATGAAGAACAGGAACAGGGACAGGCTAACAGAGCAGGGAGAAACAAAAAACAGCATATGGGAGGGTCCCACTGGCATAGGCAGGACCCACAAACAAGGACTCCAGGAGTTGGAGGGGCAGCCAGAGCCCCCCGGCTGGGCAGCACTCAGTGCCTGCCTCTCCCAGGGATGGTTTTACGAAGATTTTTAAAGATAGACTTAGTATGCCTGGCAGTTTTTCTCTGTGTTTTAGTTTGTGTTGATCCTGCTTTCTTAATTTGTGTTAATCGCGCTTTCTTATGTTAATAAAGAAGGGGAAGATGTGGGAGTGTGGCCATGGGGGTCGACAAGCCCCATGGTTGGTGATCACATCCGACTATTAAAGTAGAGACCATCAGGAAAGTAAAGCCTTGAGAGGGAACAAAGAAGGGTGATTCAGGAGACACCTTAAGCAGGGACATGAAGAACAGGAACAGGGATAGTCTAACAGAACAGGGACAAAAACAAAAAAGGAATGAATAGGGACAGGCTATCAGAACAGGGACAAACAAAAAACAGCGTATGGGAGGGTCTCGCTGGCATAGGCAGGACCCACAAACAAGGACTCCAGGAGTTGGAGGGGCAGCCAGAGCCCCCCAGCTGGGAAGCACTCAGTGCCTGCCTCTCCCAGGGATGGGGTTACAAAGTTTGTTAAAGATGGAATTAGTATGCCTGGCAGTTTTTCTCTGTATTTTAATTTGTGTTAATAGTGCTTTTTTAATTTGTGTTACTCTTGCTTTCTTAATTTCTGTTAATCGCGCCTTCTTAATTTGTGTTAAACTTGCTTTCTTAATTTGTGTTAATCGAGCTCTCTTATGTTAATAAAGAAGGGGGAGATGTGGGAGCGTGGCCATGGGGGTCGACAAGTCCCATGGTTGGTGATCACATCCGACTCTTAAAGATGAGACCATCAGGAATTTAAAGAGCTGAGAGGGAACAAAGAAGGGTGATTCAGGTGACACCTTAAGCAGGGACATGAAGAACAGGAACAGGGATAGTCTAACAGAACAGGGACAAAAACAAAAAAGGAATGAATAGGGACAGGCTATCAGAACAGGGACAAACAAAAAACAGCGTATGGGAGGGTCTCGCTGGCATAGGCAGGACCCACAAACAAGGACTCCAGGAGTTGGAGGGGCAGCCAGAGCCCCCCAGCTGGGAAGCACTCAGTGCCTGCCTCTCCCAGGGATGGGGTTACAAAGTTTGTTAAAGATGGAATTAGTATGCCTGGCAGTTTTTCTCTGTATTTTAATTTGTGTTAATAGTGCTTTTTTAATTTGTGTTACTCTTGCTTTCTTAATTTCTGTTAATCGCGCCTTCTTAATTTGTGTTAAACCTGCTTTCTTAATTTGTGTTAATCGAGCTCTTTTATGTTAATAAAGAAGGGGGAGATGTGGGAGCCTGGCCATGGGGGTCGACAAGTCCCATGGTTGGTGATAACAACCCACTCTTAAAGATGAGGCCATCAGGAAAGTAAAGAGTTGAGAGGGAACAAAGAAGGGTGATTCAGGAGACACCTTAAACAGGGACATGAAGAACAGGAACAGGGACAGGCTAACAGAGCAGGGAGAAACAAAAAACAGCATATGGGAGGGTCCCACTGGCATATGCTGGACCCACAAACAAGGACTCCAGGAGTTGGAGGTGCAGCCAGAGCCCCCCGGCTGGGCAGCACTCAGTGCCTGCCTCTCCCAGGGATGGTTTTACAAAGATTGTTAAAGATAGACTTAGTATGCCTGGCAGTTTTTCTCTGTGTTTTAGTTTGTGTTGATCCTGCCTTCTTAATTTGTGTTAATCGCGCTTTCTTATGTTAATAAAGAAGGGGAAGATGTGGGAGTGTGGCAATGGGGGTCCTCAAGCCCCATGGTTGGTGATAACATCCGACTCTTAAGGATGAGACCATCAGGAATTTAAAGAGTTGAGAGGGAACAAAGAAGGGTGATTCAGGTGACACCTTCTTGTCTGGGGTTGCTAGTTCTCCAGCCATTAATGCATGGAAGTGGCTGGGTGTTTGCTGTTGCCGGGCATAGTTATTGACTAATGACTAGTTAGTGGAAAGGTACTGCTGTGAGGCGGAAGTTATAGGAAGGGAGCCTTTCCTGAATAAGGGATAGAATGAAGTTGTGCCCTCACTCTGAGAGATGAAGTTATGCCCTCAGTAAGAGAGAGTTCAAGTTATGTCATCAATAAAGAGGTAGCAGTTACAGATCCTGAAAGAACCCCGTTGTCCGTGCGGTCTTTATGCCACAAATCGCCCCCCAACAGGGACATGAAAACGAACAGGGACGAGAAAAAAACAAACAGGGACATGAAGAAGAGGAACAGGGACAGGCTAACAGAACAGGGACAAAAACAAAAAAGGAATGAATAGGGACAGGCAAACGGAACAGGGACAAAAACAGAAAAGGAATGAATAGGTACAGGCTAACAGAACAGGGACGAAAAAAAAGAGCGTATGGGAGGGTCACGCTGGCTTACGCAGGACCCACAAACAAGGACTCCAGGAGTTGGAGGGGCAGCCAGAGCCCCCCGGCTGGGCAGCACTCAGTGCCTGCCTCTCCCAGGGATGGGGTTGCAAAGTTTGTTAAAGATAGTCTTAGTATGCCTGGCAGATTTTCTCTGTGTTTTAGTCTGTGTTGATCCTGCCTTCTTAATTTGTGTTAATCGCGCTTTCTTAAGTTAATGAAGAAGGGGAAGATGTGGGAGTGTGGCCATGGGGGTCGGCAAGCCCCATGGTTGGTGATAACATCCGACTCTTAAGGATGAGACCATCAGGAATTTAAAGAGCTGAGAGGGAACAAAGAAGGGTGATTCAGGTGACACCTTAAGCAGGGACATGAAGAACAGGAACAGGGATAGTCTAACAGAACAAGGACAAAAACAAAAAAGGAATGAATAGGGACAGGCTATCAGAACAGGGACAAACAAAAAACAGCGTATGGGAGGGTCTCGCTGGCATAGGCAGGACCCGCAAACAAGGACTCCAGGAGTTGGAGGGGCAGCCAGAGCCCCCCTGCTGGGCAGTACTCAGTGCCTGCCTCTCCCAGGGATGGGGTTACAAAGTTTGTTAAAGATGGAATTAGTATGCCTGGCCGTTTTTCTCTGTATTTTAGTTTGTGTTAATAGTTCTTTCTTAATTTGTGTTACTTTTCCTTTCTTATTTTCTGTTAATCGCGCCTTCTTAATTTGTGTTAAACCTGCTTTCTTAATTTGTGTTAATCAAGCTCTTTTATGTTAATAAAGAAGGGGGAGATGTGGGAGCATGGCCATGGGGGTCGACAAGTCGCATGGTTGGTGATAACATCCCACTCTTAAAGATGAGGCCATCAGGAAAGTAAAGAGTTGAGGGGGAACAAAGAAGGGTGATTCAGGAGACACCTTGTTGTCTGGGGTGGCTTGTTCTCCAGCCATTAAAGCATGGAAGTTGCTGGGTGTTTGGTGTTGCCGGGCAACATGTTGACCAATGACTAGTTAGTGGAAAGGTACTGCTGTGAGGCGGAAGTTATAGGAAGGGAGCCTTTCCTGAATAAGAGATAGAATGAAGTTGTGCCCTCACTCTGAGAGATGAAGTTATGCCTTCAGTAAGAGAGAGTTCAAGTTATGCCATCAATAAAGAGGTAGCAGTTACAGATCCTGAAAGAACCCCGTTGTCCGTGCGGTCTTTACGCCACAAATCGCCCCCCAACAGGGACATGAAAACGAACAGGGACAAGAAGAAAACAAACAGGGACATGAAGAACAGGAACAGGGACAGGCTAACAGCACAGGGACAAAAACAAAAAAGGAATGAATAGGGACAGGCAAACGGAACAGGGACAAAAACAGAAAAGGAATGAATAGGTAGAGGCTAACAGAACAGGGACGAACAAAAAGAGCTTATGGGAGGGTCACGCTGGCTTACGCAGGACCCATAAACAAGGACTCCAGGAGTTGGAGGGGCAGCCAGAGCCCCCCGGCTGGGCAGCACTCAGTGCCTGCCACTCCCAGGGATGGGGTTGCAAAGTTTGTTAAAGATAGTCTTAGTATGCCTGGCAGCTTTACTCTGTGTTTTAGTTTGTGCTGATCCTGCCTTCTTAATTTGTGTTAATCGAGCTCTTTTATGTTAATAAAGAAGGGGGAGATGTGGGAGCGTGGCCATGGGGGTCGACAAGTCCCATGGCTGGTGATAACATCCCACTCTTAAAGATGAGGCCATCAGGAAAGTAAAGCCTTGCGAGGGAACAAAGAAGGGTGATTCAGGAGACACCTTAAGCAGGGACATGAAGAACAGGAACAGGGATAGTCTAACAGAACAGGGACGAAAACAAAAGGGAATGAATAGGGACAGGCTATCGGAACAGGGACAAACAAAAAACAGCGTATGGGAGGGTCCCGCTGGCATAGGCAGGACCCACAAACAAGGACTCCAGGAGTTGGAGGGGCAGCCAGAGCACCCCGGCTGGGCAGCACTCAGTGCCTGCCTCTCCCAGGGATGGTTTACAAAAGTTGTTAAAGATAGACTTAGTATGCCTGGCAGTTTTTCTCTGTGTTTTAGTTTGTGTTGATCCTGCCTTATTAATTTGTGTTAATCGCGCTTTCTTATGTTAATAAAGAAGAAGGAGATGTGGGAGTGTGGCCATGGGGGTCGACTAGCCCCATGGTTGGTGATAACATCCGACTCTTAAAGATGAGGCCATCAGGAAAGTAACGAGTTGAGAGGGAACAAAGAAGGGTGATTCAGGAGACACCTTAAACAGGGACATGAAGAACAGGAACAGGGACAGGCTAACAGAGCAGGGAGAAACAAAAAACAGCATATGGGAGGGTCCCACTGGCATAGGCAGGACCCACAAACAAGGACTCCAGGAGTTGGAGGGGCAGCCAGAGCCCCCTGGCTGGGCAGTACTAAGTGCCTGCCTCTCCCAGGGATGGTTTTACAAAGGTTGTTAAAGATAGACTTAGTATGCCTGGCAGTTTTTCTCTGTGTTTTAGTTTGTGTTGATCCTGCCTTCTTAATTTGTGTTAATCGCGCTTTCTTATGTTAATAAAGAAGGGGAAGATGTGGGAGTGTGGCCATGGGGGTCGACAAGCCCCATGGTTGGTGATCACATCCGACTCTTAAGGATGAGACCATCAGGAATTTAAAGAGTTGAGAGGGAACAAAGAAGGGTGATTCAGGTGACACCTTGTTGTCTGGGGTGGCTTGTTCTACAGCCATTAAAGCATGGAAGTTGCTGGGTGTTTGCTGTTGCCGGGCAAAGTTGTTGACCAATGACTAGTTAGTGGAAAGGTACTGCTGTGAGGTGGAAGTTATAGGAAGGGAGCCTTTCCTGAATAAGGGATAGAATGAAGTTGTGCCCTCACTCTGAGAGATGAAGTTATGCCCTCAGTAAGAGAGAGTTCAAGTTATGTCATCAATAATGAGGTAGCAGTTACAGATCCTGAAAGAACCCCGGTGTCCGTGCGGTCTTTACGCCACAAATCGCCCCCCAACAGGGACATGAAAACGAACAGAGACGAGAAGAATACAAACAGGGACATGAAGAAGAGGAAAAGGGACAGGCAAACAGCACAGGGACAAAAACAAAAAAGGAATGAATAGGGACAGGCAAACGGAACAGGGACAAAAACAGAAAAGGAATGATCAGGTACAGGCTAACAGAACAGGGATGACCAAAAAGAGCATATGGGAGGGTCACGATGGTTTACGCAGGACCCCCAAACAAGGACTCCAGGAGTTGGAGGGGCAGCCAGAGCCCCCCGGCTGGGCAGCACTCAGTGCCTGCCTCTCCCAGGGTTGTGGTTACAAAGTTTGTTAAAGATGGAATTAGTATGCCTGGCAGTTTTTCTCTGTTTTTTAGTTTGTGTTGATCCTGCCTTCTTAATTTGTGTTAATCGCGCTTTCTTATGTTAATAAACAAGGGGAAGATATGGGAGTGTGGCCATGGGGGTCGACAAGCCCCATGGTTGGTGATAACATCGGACTCTTAAAGATGAAACCATCAGGAAAGTAAAGCCTTGAGAGGGAACAAAGAAGGGTGATTCAGGAGACACCTTAAGCAGGGACATGAAGAACAGGAACAGGGACAGGCTAACAGAACAGGGACAAAAGAAAAAAGGAATGAATAGGGACATGCTATCAGAACAGCGACAAACAAAAAACAGCGTATGGGAGGGTCTCGCTGGCATAGGCAGGACCCACAAACAAGGACTCCAGGAGTTGGAGGGGCAGCCAGAGCCCCCCAGCTGGGCAGCACTCAGTGCCTGCCACTCCCCGCGATGGGGTTGCAAAGTTTGTTAAAGATGGAATTAGTATGCCTGGCAGTTTTTCTCTGTATTTTAGTTTGTGTTAATAGTGCTTTCTTAATTTGTGTTACTCTTGCTTTCTTAATTTCTGTTAATCGCGCCTTCTTAATTTGTGTTAAACCTGCTTTCTTAATTTGTGTTAATCGAGCTCTTTTATGTTAATAAAGAAGGGGGAGATGTGGGAGCATGGCCATGGGGGTCGACAAGTCCCATGGTTGGTGATAACATCCAACTCTTAAATATGAGACCATCAGGAAAGTAAAGCCTTGAGAGGGAATAAAGAAGGGTGATTCAGGAGACACCTTAAGCAGGGACATGAAGAACAGGAACAGGGATAGTCTAACAGAACAGGGACGAAAACAAAAAGGTAATGAATAGCGACAGGCTATCAGAACAGGGACAAACAAAAAACAGCCTATGGGAGGGTCTCGCTGGCATAGGCAGGACCCACAAACAAGGACTCCAGGAGTTGGAGGGGCAGCCAGAGCCCCCCGGCTGGGCAGCAGTCAGTGCCTGCCTCTCCCAGGGATGGTTTTACAAAGATTGTTAAAGATAGACTTAGTATGCCTGGCAGTTTTTCTCTGTGTTTTAGTTTGTGTTGATCCTGCCTTCTTAATTTGTGTTAATCGAGCTCTTTTATGTTAATAAAGAAGGAGGACATGTGGGAGTGTGGCCATGGGGGTCGACAAGCCCCATGGTTGGTGATCACATCCGACTCTTAAAGATGAGACCATCAGGAAAGTAAAGCCTTGAGAGGGAACAAAGAAGGGTGATTCAGGAGACACCTTAAGCAGGGACATGAGGAACAGGAACAGGGATAGTCTAACAGAACAGGGACAAAAACAAAAAGGGAATGAATAGGGACAGGTTATCAGAACAGGGACAAACAAAAAACAGCATATGGGAGGGTCACGCTGGTATAGGCAGGACCCACAAACAAGGACTCCAGGAGTTGCAGAGGCAGCCAGAGCCCCCCGGCTGGGCAGCATTCAGTGCCTGCCTCGCCCAGGGATGGTTTTACAAAGATTGTTAAAGATAGAATTAGTATGCCTGGCAGTTTTTCTCTGTGTTTTAGTTTGTGTTGATCCTGCCTTCTTAATTTGTGTTAATCGCGCTTTCTTATGTTAATAAAGAAGGGGAAGATGTGGGAGTGTGGCCATGGGGGTCGACAAGCCCCATGGTTGGTAATAACATCCGACTCTTAAGGATGAGACCATCAGGAATTTAAAGAGTTGAGAGGGAACAAAGAAGGGTGATTCAGGTGACACCTTGTTGTCTGGGGTGGCTTGTTCTCCAGCCATTAAAGCATGGAAGTTGCTGGGTGTTTGCTGTTACCGGGCAAAGTTGTTGACCAATGACTAGTTAGCGCAAAGGTACTGCTGTGAGGCGGAAATTATAGGAAGGGAGCCTTTCCTGAATAAGGGATAGAATGAAGTTGTGCCCTCACTCTGAGAGATGAAGTTATGCCCTCAGTAAGAGAGAGTTCAAGTTATGTCATCAATAAAGAGGTAGCAGTTACAGATCCTGAAAGAACCCCGTTGTCCGTGCGGTCTTTACGCCACAAATCGCCCCCCAACAGGGACATGAAAACGAACAGGGACGAGAAGAAAACAAACAGGGACATGAAGAACAGGAACAGGGACAGGCTAACAGAACAGGGACAAAAACAAAAAAGGAATGAATAGGTACAGGCTAACAGAACAGGGACGAACAAAAAGAGCGTATGGGAGGGTCTCGCTGGCTTACGCAGGACCCCCAAACAAGGACTCCAGGAGTTGGAGGGGCAGCCAGAGCCCCCCGACTGGGCAGCACTCAGTGCCTGCCTCTCCCAGGGTTGGTTTTACAAAGTTTGTTAAAGATGGAATTAGTATGCCTGGCAGTTTTTATCTGTGTTTTAGTTTGTGCTGATCCTGCCTTCTTAATTTGTGTTAATCGCGCTTTCTTAAGTTAATAAAGAAGGGGAAGATGTGGGAGTGTGGCCATGGGGGTCGACAAGCCCCATGGTTGGTGATCACATCCGACTCTTAAAGATGAGTCCATCAGGAAAGTAAAGCCTTGAGAGGGAACAAAGAAGGGTGATTCAGGAGACAACTTAAGCAGGGACATGAAGAACAGGAACAGGGATAGTCTAACAGAACAGGGACAAAAACAAAAAAGGAATGAATAGGGACAGGCTATCAGAACAGGGACAAACAAAAAACAGCGTATGGGAGGGTCTCGCTGGCATAGGCAGGACCCCCAAACAAGGACTCCAGGAGTTGGAGGGGCAGCCAGAGCCCCCCGGCTGGGCAGCACTCAGTGCCTGCCTCTCCCAGGGTTGTGGTTACAAAGTTTGTTAAAGATGGAATTAGTATGCCTGGCAGTTTTTCTCTGTATTTTAATTTGTGTTAATAGTGCTTTCTTAATTTGTGTTTCTCTAGCTTTCTTAATTTCTGTTAATCGCGCCTTCTTAATTTGGGTTAAACCTGCTTTCTTAATTTGTGTTAATCGAGCTCTTTTATGTAAATAAAGAAGGGGGAGATGTGGGAGCCTGGCCATGGGGGTCGACAAGTCCCATGGTTGGTGATAACATCCGACTCTTAAAGATGAGGCCATCAGGAAAGGAAAGCCTTGAGAGGGAACAAAGAAGGGTGATTCAGGAGACACCTTAAACAGGGACATGAAGAACAGGAACAGGGACAGGCTAACAGAGCAGGGAGAAACAAAAAACAGCATATGGGAGGGTCCCACTGGCATATGCTGGACCCACAAACAAGGACTCCAGGAGTTGGAGGGGCAGCCAGAGCCCCCCAGCTGGGAAGCACTCAGTGCCTGCCTCTCCCAGGGATGGGGTTACAAAGTTTGTTAAAGATGGAATTAGTATGCCTGGCACTTTTCCTCTGTATTTTAATTTGTGTTGAGTGCTTTCTTAATTTGTGTTTCTCTTGCTTTCTTAATTTCTGTTAATCGCGCCTTCTTAATTTGTGTTAAACCTGCTTTCTTAATTTGTGTTAATCGAGCTCTTTTATGTTAATAAAGAAGGGGGAGATGTGGGAGCATGGCCATGGGGGTCCACAAGCCCTATGGTTGGTGATAACATCCAACTCTTAAAGATGAGGCCATCAGGAAAGTAAAGAGTTGAGAGGGAACAAAGTAGGGTGATTCAGGAGACACCTTAAACAGGGACATGAAGAACAGGAACAGGGATAGTCTAACAGAACAGGGACGAAAATAAAAAAGTAATGAATAGGGACAGGCTATCAGAACAGGGACAAACAAAAAACAGCGTATGGGAGGGTCTCGCTGGCATAGACAGGACCCCCAAACAAGGACTCCAGGAGTTGGAGGGGCAGCCAGAGCCCCCCGGCTGGGCAGCACTCAGTGCCTGCCTCTCCCAGGGTTGTGGTTACAAAGTTTGTTAAAGATGGAATTAGTATGCCTGGCATTTTTTCTCTGTATTTTAATTTGTGTTAATAGTGCTTCCTTAATTTGTGTTTCTCTAGCTTTCTTAATTTCTGTTAATCGCGCCTTCTTAATTTGTGTTAAACCTGCTTTCTTAATTTGTGTTAATCGAGCTCTTTTATGTTAATAAAGAAGGGGGAGATGTGGGAGCCTGGCCATGGGGGTCGACAAGTCCCATGGTTGGTGATATCATCGGACTCTTAAAGATGAGGCCATCAGGAAAGTAAAGAGTTGAGAGGGAACAAAGAAGGGTGATTCAGGAGACACCTTAAACAGGGACATGAAGAACAGGAACAGGGACAGGCTAACAGAGCAGGGAGAAACAAAAAACAGCATATGGGAGGGTCCCACAGGCGTATGCTGGACCCACAAACAAGGACTCCAGGAGTTGGAGGGGCAGCCAGAGCCCCCCGGCTGGGCAGCACTCAGTGCCTGCCTCTCCCAGGGATGGTTTTACAAAGATTGTTAAAGATAGACTTAGTATGCCTGGCAGTTTTTCTCTGTTTTAGTTTGTGTTGATCCTGCCTTCTTAATTTGTGTTAATCGCGCTTTCTTATGTTAATAAAGAAGAAGGAGATGTGGGAGTGTGGCCATGGGAGTCGACAAGCCCCATGGTTGGTGATAACATAGGACTCTTAAGGATGAGACCATCAGGAATTTAAAGCCTTGAGAGGGAACAAAGAAGGGTGATTCAGGTGACACCTTCTTGTCTGGGGTGGCTAGTTCTCCAGCCATTAATGCATGGAAGTGGCTGGGTGTTTGCTGTTGCCGGGCAAAGTTGTTGACCAATGACTAGTTAGTGGAAAGGTACTGCTGTGAGGCGGAAATTATAGGAAGGGAGCCTTTCCTGAATAAGGGATAGAATGAAGTTGTGCCCTCACTCTGAGAGATGAAGTTATGCCCTCAGTAAGAGAGAGTTCAAGTTATGTCATCAATAATGAGGTAGCAGTTACAGATCCTGAAAGAACCCCGGTGTCCGTGCGGTCTTTACGCCACAAATCGCCCCCCAACAGGGACATGAAAACGAACAGGGACAAGAAGAAAAGAAAGAGGGACATGAAGAACAGGAACAGGGACAGGCTAACAGAACAGGGACAAAAACAAAAAAGGAATGAATAGGGACAGGCAAACGGAACAGGGAAAAAAAAAAAAAAGGAATGAATAGGTACAGGCTAACAGAACAGGGACGAACAAAAAGAGCTTATGGGAGGGTCACGCTGGCTTACGCAGGACCCACAAACAAGGACTCCAGGAGTTGGAGGGGCAGCCAGAGCCCCCCGGCTGGGCAGCACTCAGTGCCTGCCTCTCCCAGGGATGGGGTTGCAAAGTTTGTTAAAGATAGACTTAGTATGCCTGGCAGTTTTTCTCTGTGTTTTAGTTTGTGCTGATCCTGCCTTCTTAATTTGTGTTAATCGCGCTTTCTTAAGTTAATAAAGAAGGGGAAGATGTGGGAGTGTGGCCATGGGGGTCGACAAGCCCCATGGTTGGTGATCACATCCGACTCTTAAAGATGAGACCATCAGGAAAGTAAAGCCTTGCGAGGGAACAAAGAAGGGTGATTCAGGAGACACCTTAAACAGGGACATGAAGAACAGGAACAGGGATAGTCTAACAGAACAGGGACAAAAACAAAAAAGTAATGAATAGGGACAGGCTATCAGAACAGGGACAAACAAAAAACAGCGTATGGGAGGGTCTCGATGGCATAGGCAGGACCCACAACCAAGGACTCCAGGAGTTGGAGGGGCAGCCAGAGCCCCCCGGCTGGGAAGCACTCAGTGCCTGCCTCTCCCAGGGATGGGGTTGCAAAGTTTGTTAAAGATAGTCTTAGTATGCCTGGCAGTTTTTCTCTGTGTTTTAGTTTGTGTTGATCCTGCTTTCTTAATTTGTGTTAATTGTGCTTTCTTACGTTAATAATGAAGGGGAAGATGTGGGAGTGTGGCCATGGGGGTCGACAAGCCCCATGGTTGGTGATAACATCCGACTCTTAAGGATGAGACCATCAGGAAAGGAAAGCCTTGAGAGGGAACAAAGAAGGGTGATTCAGAAGACACCTTAACCAGGGACATGAAGAACAGGAACAGGGATAGTCTAACAGAACAGGGACAAAAACAAAAAAGGAATGAATAGGGACATGCTATCAGAACAGCGACAAACAAAAAACAGCGTATGGGAGGGTCTCGCTGGCATAGGCAGGACACACAAACAAGGACTCCAGGAGTTGGAGGGGCAGCCAGAGCCCCCCAGCTGGGCAGCACTCAGTGCCTGCCTCTCCCAGGGATGGGGTTACAAAGTTTGTTAAAGATGGAATTAGTATGCCTGGCCGTTTTTCTCTGTGTTTTAGTTTGTGTTAATAGTGCTTTCTTAATTTGTGTTACTCTTGCTTTCTTAATTTCTGTTAATCGCGCCTTCTTAATTTGTGTTAAACCTGCTTTCTTAATTTGTGTTAATCGAGCTCTTTTATGTTAATAAAGAAGGGGGAGATGTGGGAGCATGGCCATGGGGGTCGACAAGTCCCATAGTTGGTGATAACATCCGACTATTAAAGTAGAGACCATCAGGAAAGTAAAGAGTTGAGAGGGAACAAAGAAGGGTGATTCAGGAGACACCTTAAACAGGGACATGAAGAACAGGAACAGGGACAGGCTAACAGAGCAGGGAGAAACAAAAAAGAGCATATGGGAGGGTCCCACTGGCATAGGCAGGACCCACAAACAAGGACTCCAGGAGTTGGAGGGGCAGCCAGAGCCCCCTGGCTGGGCAGCACTCAGTGCCTGCCTCTCCCAGGGATGTTTTTACAAAGGTTGTTAAAAGATAGACTTAGTATGCCTGGCAGTTTTTCTCTGTGTTTTAGTTTGTGTTGATCCTGCCTTCTTAATTTGTGTTAATCGCGCCTTCTTAAGTTAATAAAGAAGGGGGAGATGTGGGAGTGTGGCCATGGGGGTCGAAATGCCCCATGGTTGGTGATAACATAGGACTCTTAAGGATGAGACCATCAGGAATTTAAAGAGTTGAGAGGGAACAAAGAAGGGTGATTCAGGTGACACCTTGTTGTCTGGGCTGGCTTGTTCTCCAGCCATTAATGCATGGAAGTGGCTGGGTGTTTGGTGTTGCCGGGCAACGTTGTTGACCAATGACTAGTTAGTGGAAAGGTACTGCTGTGAGGCGGAAATTATAGGAAGGGAGCCTTTCCTGAATAAGGGATAGAATGAAGTTGTGCCCTCACTCTGAGAGATGAACTTATGCCCTCAGTAAGAGAGAGTTCAAGTTATGTCATCAATAAAGAGGTAGCAGTTACAGATCCTGAAAGAACCCCGTTGTCCGTGCGGTCTTTACGCCACAAATCGCCCCCCAACAGGGACATGAAACGAACAGGGACGAGAAGAAAACAAACAGGGGAATGAAGAACAGGAACAGGGACAGGCTAACAGAACAGGGACAAAAACAAAAAAGGAATGAATAGGGACAGGCAAACGGAACAGGGACAAAAACAGAAAAGGAATGAATACGTACAGGCTAACAGAACAGGGACGAACAAAAAGAGCTTATGGGAGGGTCACGCTGGCTTACGCAGGACCCCCAAACAAGGACTCCAGGAGTTGGAGGGGCAGCCAGAGCCCCCCGACTGGGCAGCACTCAGTGCCTGCCTCTCCCAGGGACGGGGTTACAAAGTTTGTTAAAGATGGAATTAGTATGCCTGGCAGTTTTTCTCTGTATTTTAGTTTGTGTTAATAGTGCTTTCTTAATTTGTGTTACTCTTGCTTTCTTAATTTCTGTTAATCGCGCCTTCTTAATTTGTGTTAAACCTGCTTTCTTAATTTGTGTTAATCGAGCTCTTTTATGTTAATAAAGGAGGGGGAGATGTGGGAGCCTGGCCATGGGGTTAGACAAGCCCCATGGTTGGTGATAAGATCTGACTAATAAAGTAGAGACCTTGAGGAAAGTAAAGCCTTGAGAGGGAACAAAGAAGGGTGATTCAGGAGACACCTTAAGCAGGGACATGAAGAGCAGGAACAGGGATAGTCTAACAGAACAGGGACGAAAACAAAAAAGTAATGAATAGGGACAGGCTATCAGAACAGGGACAAACAAAAAACAGCGTATGGGAGGGTCTCGCTGGCATAGGCAGGACCCCCAAACAAGGACTCCAGGAGTTGGAGGGGCAGCCAGAGCCCCCCGGCTGGGCAGCACTCAGTGCCTGCCTCTCCCAGGGATGGGTTTACAAAGGTTGTTAAAGATAGACTTAGTATGCCTGGCAGTTTTTCTCTGTGTTTTAGTTTGTGCTGTTCCTGCCTTCTTAATTTGTGTTAATCGCGCTTTCTTATGTTAATAAAGACGGGGAAGATGTGGGAGTGTGGCCATGGGGGTCGACAAGATCCATGGTTGGTGATAACATCAGACTCTTAATGATGAGACCATCAGGAAAGTAAAGCCTTGAGAGGGAACAAAGAAGGGTGATTCAGGAGACACCTTAAAAAGGGACATGAAGAACAGGAACAGGGACAGGCTAACAGAGCAGGGAGAAACAAAAAACAGCATATGGGAGGGTCCCACTGGCATATGCTGGACCCAAAAACAAGGACTCCAGGAGTTGGAGGGGCAGCCAGAGCCCCCCAGCTGGGCAGCACTCAGTGCCTGCCTCTCCCAGGGATGGGGTTACAAAGTTTGTTAAAGATGGAATTAGTATGCCTGGCAGTTTTTCTCTGTATTTTAGTTTGTGTTAATAGTGCTTTCTTAATTTGTGTTACTCTTGCTTTCTTAATTTCTGTTAATCGCGCCTTCTTAATTTGTGTTAAACCTGCTTTCTTAATTTGTGTTAATCGAGCTCTTTTATGTTAATAAAGAAGGGGGAGATGTGGGAGCATGGCCATGGGGGTCGACAAGTCCCATAGTTGGTGATAACATCCGACTATTAAAGTAGAGACCATCAGGAAAGTAAAGAGTTGAGAGGGAACAAAGAAGGGTGATTCAGGAGACACCTTAAACAGGGACATGAAGAACAGGAACAGGGACAGGCTAACAGAGCAGGGAGAAACAAAAAAGAGCATATGGGAGGGTCCCACTGGCATAGGCAGGACCCACAAACAAGGACTCCAGGAGTTGGAGGGGCAGCCAGAGCCCCCTGGCTGGGCAGCACTCAGTGCCTGCCTCTCCCAGGGATGGGGTTGCAAAGTTTGTTAAACATATACTTAGTATGCCTGGCAGTTTTTCTCTGTGTTTTAGTTTGTGTTGATCCTGCCTTCTTAATTTGTGTTAATCGCGCCTTCTTAATTTGTGTTAAACCTGCTTTCTTAATTTGTGTTAATCGAGCTCTTTTATGTTAATAAAGAAGGGGAAGATGTGGGAGTGTGGCCATGGGGGTCGACAAGCCCCATGGTTGGTAATAACATCCGACTCTTAAGGATGAGACCATCAGGAAAGGAAAGCCTTGAGAGGGAACAAAGAAGGGTGATTCAGGGGACACCTTAAACAGGGACATGAAGAACAGGAACAGGGATAGTCTAACAGAACAGGGACAAAAACAAAAAAGGAATGAATAGGGACAGGCTATCAGAACAGGGACAAACAAAAAACAGCGTATGGGAGGGTCTCGCTGGCATAGGCAGGACCCACAAACAAGGACTCCAGGAGTTGGAGGGGCAGCCAGAGCTCCCCGGCTGGGCAGTACTCAGTGCCTGCCTCTCCCAGGGATGGTTTTACAAAGGTTGTTAAAGATAGACTTAGTATGCCTGGCAGTTTTTCTCTGTGTTTTAGTTTGTGTTGATCCTGCCTTCTTAATTTGTGTTAATCGCGCTTTCTTATGTTAATAAAGAAGGGGAAGATGTGGGAGTGTGGCAATGGGGGTCCACAAGCCCCATGGTTGGTGATAACATCGGACTCTTAAGGATGAGACCATCAGGAATTTAAAGAGTTGAGAGGGAACAAAGAAGGGTGATTCAGGTGACACCTTCTTGTCTGGGGTGGCTAGTTCTCCAGCCATTAATGCATGGAAGTGGCTGGGTGTTTGCTGTTGCCGGGCAAAGTTGTTGACCAGTGACTAGTTAGTGGAAAGGTACTGCTGTGAGGCGGAAGTTATAGGAAGGGAGCCTTTCCTGAATAAGGGATAGAATGAAGTTGTGCCCTCACTCTGAGAGATGAAGTTATGCCCTCAGTAAGAGAGAGTTCAAGTTATGTCATCAATAGAGAGGTAGCAGTTACAGATCCTGAAAGAACCCCGTTGTCTGTGCGGTCTTTACGCCACAAATCGCCCCCCAACAGGGACATGAAAACGAACAGGGACAAGAAGAAAAGAAAGAGGGACATGAAGAACAGGAACAGGGACAGGCTAACAGCACAGGGACAAAAACAAAAAAGGAATGAATAGGGACAGGCAAACGGAACAGGGACAAAAACAGAAAAGGAATGAATAGGGACAGGCTAACAGAACAGGGACGAACAAAAAGAGCTTATGGGAGGGTCACGCTGGCTTACGCAGGACCCCCAAACAAGGACTCCAGGAGTTGGAGGGGCAGCCAGAGCCCCCCGGCTGGGCAGCACTCAGTGCCTGCCTCTCCCAGGGATGGGGTTGCAAAGGTTATTAAAGATAGTCTTAGTATGCCTGGCAGTTTTTCTCTGTGTTTTAGTTTGTTTTGATCCTGCCTTCTTAATTTGTGTTAATCACGCTTTCTTATGTTAATAAAGAAGGGGAAGATGTGGGAGTGTGGCCATGGGGGTCGACAAGCCCCATGGTTGGTGATAACATCAGACTCTTAATGATGAGACCATCAGGAAAGTAAAGCCTTGAGAGGGAACAAAGAAGGGTGATTCAGGAGACACCTTAAACAGGGACATGAAGAACAGGAACAGGGATAGTCTAACAGAACAGGGAGGAAAACAAAAAAGGAATGAATAGGGACAGGCTATCAGAACAGGGACAAACAAAAAACAGCGTATGGGTGGGTCTCGCTGGCATAGGCAGGACCTACAAAAGAGGACTCCAGGAGTTGGAGGGGCAGCCAGAGCCCCCCAGCTGGGCAGCACTCAGTGCCTGCCTCTCCCAGGGATGGGGTTACAAAGTTTGTTAAAGATGGAATTAGTATGCCTGGCCGTTTTTCTCTGTGTTTTAGTTTGTGTTAATAGTGCTTTCTTAATTTGTGTTACTCTTGCTTTCTTAATTTCTGTTAATCGCGCCTTCTTAATTTGTGTTAAACCTGCTTTCTTAATTTGTGTTAATCGAGCTCTTTTATGTTAATAAAGAAGGGGGAGATGTGGGAGCATGGCCATGGGGGTCGACAAGTCCCATGGTTGGTGATAACATCCAACTCTTAAAGATGAGGCCATCAGGAAAGTAAAGAGTTGAGAGGGAACAAAGAAGGGTGATTCAGGAGACACCTTAAACAGGGACATGAAGAACAGGAACAGGGACAGGCTAACAGAGCAGGGAGAAACAAAAAACAGCATATGGGAGGGTCCCACTGGCATAGGCAGGACCCACAAACAAGGACTCCAGGAGTTGGAGGGGCAGCCAGAGCCCCCCAGCTGGGCAGCACTCAGTGCCTGCCTCTCCCAGGGATGGGGTTACAAAGTTTGTTAAAGATGGAATTAGTATGCCTGGCAGTTTTTCTCTGTGTTTTAGTTTGTGTTGATCCTGCCTTCTTAATTTGTGTTAATCGCGCTTTCTTATGTTAATAAAGAAGGGGAAGATGTGGGAGTGTGGCCATGGGGGTCGACAAGCCCCATGGTTGGTGATAAGTTCCGTCTCTTAAAGATGAGGCCATCAGGAAAGTAAAGCCTTGAGAGGGAACAAAGAAGGGTGATTCAGGAGACACCTTGAACAGGGACATGAAGAACAGGAACAGGGATAGGCTAACAGAGCAGGGAGAAACAAAAAACAGCATATGGGAGGGTCCCACTGGCATAGGCAGGACCCACAAACAAGGACTCCAGGAGTTGGAGGGGCAGCCAGAGCCCCCCAGCTGGGAAGCACTCAGTGCCTGCCTCTCCCAGGGATGGGGTTACAAAGTTTGTTAAAGATGGAATTAGTATGCCTGGCAGTTTTTCTCTGTGTTTTAGTTTGTGTTGATCTTGCCTTCTTAATTTGTGTTAATCGCGCTTTCTTAAGTTAATAAAGAAGGGGAAGATGTGGGAGTGTGGCCATGGGGGTCGACAAGCCCCATGGTTGGTGATAACATCGGACTCTTAAAGATGAGGCCATCAGGAAAGGAAAGCCTTGAGAGGGAGCAAAGAAGGGTGATTCAGGAGACACCTTAAACAGGGACATGAAGAACAGGAACAGGGATAGTCTAATAGAACAGGGACGAAAACAAAAAAGTAATGAATAGGGAAAGGCTATCAGAACAGGGACAAACAAAAAACAGCGTATGGGAGGGTCTCGCTGGCATAGGCAGGACCCCCAAACAAGGACTCCAGGAGTTGGAGGGGCAGCCAGAGCCCCCCGGCTGGGCAGCACTCAGTGCCTGCCACTCCCAGGGATGGGGTTGCAAAGGTTATTAAAGATAGTCTTAGTATGCCTGGCAGTTTTTCTCTGTTTTTTAGTTTGTGTTGATCTTGCCTTCTTAATTTGTGTTAATCGCGCTTTCTTAAGTTAATAAAGAAGGGGAAGATGTGGGAGTGTGGCCATGGGGGTCGACAAGCCCCATGGTTGGTGATAACATCGGACTCTTAAAGATGAGGCCATCAGGAAAGGAAAGCCTTGAGAGGGAACAAAGAAGGGTGATTCAGGAGACACCTTAACCAGGGACATGAAGAACAGGAACAGGGATAGTCTAACAGAACAGGGAGGAAAACAAAAAAGGAATGAATAGGGACAGGCTATCAGAACAGGGACAAACAAAAAACAGCGTATGGGAGGGTCTCGCTGGCATAGGCAGGACCTACAAACAAGGACTCCAGGAGTTGGAGGGGCAGCCAGAGCCCCCCAGCTGGGCAGCACTCAGTGCCTGCCTCTCCCAGGGATGGGGTTAAAAAGTTTGTAAAAGATGGAATTAGTATGCCTGGCAGTTTTTCTCTGTTTTTTAGTTTGTGTTAATAGTGCTTTCTTAATTTGTGTTACTCTTGCTTTCTTAATTTCTGTTAATCGCGCCTTCTTAATTTGTGTTAAACCTGCTTTCTTAATTTGTGTTAATCGAGCTCTTTTATGTTAATAAAGAAGGGGGAGATGTGGGAGTGTGGCCATGGGGGTCGACAAGCCCCATGGTTGGTGATCACATCCGACTATTAAAGTAGAGACCATCAGGAAAGTAAAGCCTTGAGAGGGAGCAAAGAAGGGTGATTCAGGAGACACCTTAACCAGGGACATGAAGAACAGGAACAGGGACAGGCTAACAGAGCAGGGAGAAACAAAAAACAGCATATGGGAAGGGCCCCACTGGCATATGCTGGACCCACAAACAAGGACTCCAGGAGTTGGAGGGGCAGCCAGAGCCCCCCGGCTGGGCAGCACTCAGTGCCTGCCTCTCCCAGGGACGGTTTTACAAAGATTGTTAAAGATAGACTTAGTATGCCTGGCAGTTTTTCACTGTGTTTTAGTTTGTGTTGATCCTGCCTTCTTAATTTGTGTTAATCGCGCTTTCTTATGTTAATAAAGAAGGGGAAGTTGTGGGAGTGTGGCAATGGGGGTCAACAAGCCCCATGGTTGGTGATAACATCCGACTCTTAAGGATGAGACCATCAGGAATTTAAAGAGTTGAGAGGGAACAAAGAAGGGTGATTCAGGTGAAACCTTCTTGTCTGGGTTGGCTAGTTCTCCAGCCATTAATGCATGGAAGTGGCTGGGTGTTTGCTGTTGCCGGGCAAAGTTGTTGACCAATGACTAGTTAGTGGAAAGGTACTGCTGTGAGGCGGAAATTATAGGAAGGGAGCCTTTCCTGAATAAGGGATAGAATGAAGTTGTGCCCTCACTCTGAGAGATGAAGTTATGCCTTCAGTAAGAGAGAGTTCAAGATATGTCATCAATAAAGAGGTAGCAGTTACAGATCCTGAAAGAACCCCGTTGTCCGTGCGGTCTTTACGCCACAAATCGCCCCCCAACAGGGACATGAAAACGAACAGGGACCAGAAGAAAACAAACAGGGACATGAAGAACAGGAACAGGGACAGGCTAACAGAACAGGGACAAAAACAAAAAAGGAATGAATAGGGACAGGCAAACGGAACAGGGACAAAAACAGAAAAGGAATGAATAGGTACAGGCTAACAGAACAGGGAAGAACAAAAAGAGGGTATGGGAGGGTCACGCTGGCTTACCCAGGACCCCCAAACAAGGACTCCAGGAGTTGGAGGGGCAGCCAGAGCCCCCCGGCTGGGCAGCACTCAGTGCCTGCCTCTCCCAGGGATGGTTTTACAAAGATTGTTAAAGATAGACTTAGTATGCCTGGCAGTTTTTCTCTGTTTTAGTTTGTGTTGATCCTGCCTTTTTAATTTGTGTTAATCGCGCTTTCTTATGTTAATAAAGAAGGAGGAGATGTGGGAGTGTGGCCATGGGGGTCGACAAGCCCCATGGTTGGTGATAACATCCAACTGTTAAAGTAGAGACCATCAGGAAAGTAAAGCCTTGAGAGGGAACAAAGAAGGGTGATTCAGGAGACACCTTAAACAGGGACATGAAGAACAGGAACAGGGATAGTCTAACAGAACAGGGACAAAAACAAAAAAGGAATGAATAGGGACAGGCTATCAGAACAGGGACAAACAAAAAACAGCATATGGGAGGGTCTCGCTGGCATAGGCAGGACCCCCAAACAAGGACTCCAGGAGTTGGAGGGGCAGCCAGAGCCCCCCGGCTGGGCAGCACTCAGTGCCTGCCTCTCCCAGGGATGGGGTTACAAAGTTTGTTAAAGATGGAATTAGTATGCCTGGCAGTTTTTCTCTGTATTTTAGTTAGTGTTAATAGTGCTTTCTTAATTTGTGTTACTCTTGCTTTCTTAATTTCTGTTAATCGCGCCTTCTTAATTTGTGTTAAACCTGCTTTCTTAATTTGTGTTAATCGAGCTCTTTTATGTTAATAAAGAAGGGGGAGTTGTGGGAGCATGGCCATGGGGGTCGACAAGTCCCATGGTTGGTGATCACATCCGACTCTTAAAGATGAGGCCATCAGGAAAGTAACGAGTTGAGAGGGAACAAAGAAGGGTGATTCAGGAGACACCTTAACCAGGGACATGAAGAACAGGAACAGGGACAGGCTAACAGAGCAGGGAGAAACAAAAAACAGCATATGGGAGGGTCCCACTGGCATATGCTGGACCCACAAACAAGGACTCCAGGAGTTGGAGGGGCAGCCAGAGCCCCCCGGCTGGGCAGCACTCAGTGCCTGCCTCTCCCAGGGACGGTTTTACAAAGATTGTTAAAGATAGACTTAGTATGCCTGGCAGTTTTTCTCTGTGTTTTAGTTTGTGTTGATCCTGCCTTCTTAATTTGTGTTAATCGCGCTTTCTTAAGTTAATGAAGAAGGGGAAGATGTGGGAGTGTGGCCATGGGGGTCGACAGGCCCCATGGTTGGTGATAACATCGGACTCTTAAGGATGAGACCATCAGGAATGGAAACCCTTGAGAGGGAACAAAGAAGGGTTATGCAAAAGGCACCTTAACCAGGGACATGAAGAACAGGAACAGGGATAGTCTAACAGAACAGGGACAAAAAGAAAAAAGGAATGAATAGGGAAAGGCTATCAGAACAGGGACAAACAAAAAACAGCATATGGGAGGGTCTCGCTGGCATAGGCAGGACCCCCAAACAAGGACTCCAGGAGTTGGAGGGGCAGCCAGAGCCCCCCTGCTGGGAAGCACTCAGTGCCTGCCTCTCCCAGGGATGGGGTTACAAAGTTTGTTAAAGATGGAATTAGTATGCCTGGCAGTTTTTCTCTGTATTTTATTTTGTGTTAATAGTGCTTTCTTAATCTGTGTTACTCTTGCTTTCTTAATTTCTGTTAATCGCGCCTTCTTAATTTGTGTTAAACCTGCTTTCTTAATTTGTGTTAATCGAGCTCTTTTATGTTAATAAAGAAGGGGGAGATGTGGGAGCGTGGCCATGGGGGTCGACAGGCCCCATGGTTGGTAATAACATCCGACTCTTAAGGATGAGACCATCAGGAAAGGAAAGCCTTGAGAGGGAACAAAGAAGGGTGATTCAGGAGACACCTTAACCAGGGACATGAAGAACAGGAACAGGGATAGTCTAACAGAACAGGGACAAAAACAAAAAAGGAATGAATAGGGACAGGCTATCAGAACAGGGGCAAACAAAAAACAGCGTATGGGAGGGTCTCGCTGGCATAGGCAGGACCCACAAACAAGGACTCCAGGAGTTGGAGGGGCAGCCAGAGCCCCCCGGCTGGGCAGCACTCAGTGCCTGCCTCTCCCAGGGACGGTTTTACAAAGATTGTTAAAGATAGACTTAGTATGCCTGGCAGTTTTTCTCTGTGTTTTAGTTTGTGTTGATCCTGCCTTCTTAATTTGTGTTAATCGCGCTGTCTTATGTTAATAAAGAAGGGGAAGATGTGGGAGTGTGGCCATGGGGGTCGACAAGTCCCATGGTTGGTGATAACATCCGACTCTTAAGGATGAGACCATCAGGAATTTAAAGAGTTGAGAGGGAACAAAGAAGGGTGATTCAGGTGACACCTTGTTGTCTGGGGTGGCTAGTTCTCCAGCCATTAATGCATGGAAGTGGCTGGGTGTTTGGTGTTGCCGGGCAAAGTTGTTGACCTATGACTAGTTAGTGGAAAGGTACTGCTGTGAGGCGGAAGTTATAGGAAGGGAGCCTTTCCTGAATAAGGGATAGAATGAAGTTGTGCCCTCACTCTGAGAGATGAAGTTATGCCCTCAGTAAGAGAGAGTTCAAGTTATGTCATCAATAAAGAGGTAGCAGTTACAGATCCTGAAAGGACCCCGTTGTCCGTGCGGTCTTTACGCCACAAATCGCCCCCCAACAGGGACATGAAAACGAACAGGGACGAGAAGAAAACAAACAGGGACATGAAGAACAGGAACAGGGACAGGCTAACAGAACAGGGACAAAAACAAAAAAGGAATTAATAGGGACAGGCAAACGGAACAGGAAAAAAAAAAAAAGGAATGAATAGGTACAGGCTAACAGAACAGGGACGAACAAAAAGAGCTTATGGGAGGGTCACGCTGGCTTACGCAGGACCCACAAACAAGGACTCCAGGAGTTGGAGGGGCAGCCAGAGCCCCCCGGCTGGGCAGCACTCAGTGCCTGCCTCTCCCAGGGATGGGGTTGCAAAGTTTGTTAAAGATAGTCTTAGTATGCCTGGCAGTTTTTCTCTGTGTTTTAGTTTGTGTTGATCCTGCCTTCTTAATTTGTGTTACTCGCGCTTTCTTAAGTTAATGAAGAAGGGGAAGATGTGGGAGTGTGGCCATGGGGGTCGACAAGCCCCATGGTTGGTAATAATATCCGACTCTTAAGGATGAGACCATCAGGAATTTAAAGAGTTGAGAGGGAACAAAGAAGGGTGATTCAGGTGACTTCTTGTTGTCTGGGGTGGCTTGTTCTCCAGCCATTAAAGCATGGAAGTTGCTGGGTGTTTGCTGTTGCCGGGCAAAGTTGTTGACCAATGACTAGATAGTGGAGAGGTACTGCTGTGAGGCGGAAATTATAGGAAGGGAGCCTTTCCTGAATAAGGGATAGAATGAAGTTGTGCCCTCACTCTGAGAGATGAAGTTATGCCCTCAGTAAGAGAGAGTTCAAGTTATGTCATCAATAAAGAGGTAGCAGTTACAGATCCTGAAAGAACCCCGTTGTCCGTGCGGTCTTTACGCCACAAATCGCCCCCCAACAGGGACATGAAAACGAACAGGGACAAGAAGAAAACAAACAGGGACATGAAGAACAGGAACAGGGACAGGCTAACAGCACAGGGACAAAAACAAAAAAGGAATGAATAGGGACAGGCAAACGGAACAGGGACAAAAACAGAAAAGGAATGAATAGGTACAGGCTAACAGAACAGGGACGAACAAAAAGAGCTTATGGGAGGGTCACGCTGGCTTACGCAGGACCCCCAAACAAGGACTCCAGGAGTTGGAGGGGCAGCCAGAGCCCCCCGGCTGGGCAGCACTCAGTGCCTGCCTCTCCCAGGGATGGGGTTGCAAAGTTTGTTAAACGTAGACTTAGTATGCCTGGCAGTTTTTCTCTGTGTTTTAGTTTGTGTTGATCCTGCCTTCTTAATTTGTGTTAATCGCGCTTTCTTGTGTTAATAAAGAAGGGGAAGATGTGGGAGTGTGGCCATGGGGGTCGACAAGCCCCATGGTTGGTGATAACATCGGACTCTTAAAGATGAGACCATGAGGAAAGTAAAGCCTTGAGAGGGAACAAAGAAGGGTGATTCAGGAGACACCTTAAACAGGGACATGAAGAACAGGAACAGGGACGGGCTAACAGAGCAGGGAGAAACAAAAAACAGCATATGGGAGGGTCCCACTGGCATAGGCAGCACCCACAAACAAGGACTCCAGGAGTTGGAGGGGCAGCCAGAGCCCCCCGGCTGGGCACCACTCAGTGCCTGCCTCTCCCAGGGATGGTTTTACAAAGGTTGTTAAACATAGACTTAGTATGCCTGGCAGTTATTCTCTGTGTTTTAGTTTGTGTTGATCCTGCCTTCTTATTTTGTGTTAATCGCGCTTTCTTATGTTAATAAAGAAGGGGGAGATGTGGGAGTGTGGCCATGGGGGTCGACAGGCCCCATGGTTGGTGATAACATCCAACTCTTAAAGATGAGGCCATCAGGAATTTAAAGAGTTGAGAGGGAACAAAGAAGGGTGATTCAGGTGACACCTTCTTGTCTGGGGTGGCTAGTTCTCCAGCCATTAATGCATGGAAGTGGCTGGGTGTTTGCTGTTGCCGGGCAAAGTTGTTGACCAATGACTAGTTAGTGGAAAGTTACTGCTGTGAGGCGGAAGTTATAGGAAGGGAGCCTTTCCTGAATAAGGGATAGAATGAAGTTGTGCCCTCACTCTGAGAGATGAAGTTATGCCCTCAGTAAGAGAGAGTTCAAGTTATGTCATCAATAAAGAGGTAGCAGTTACAGATCCTGAAAGAACCCCGTTGTCCGTGCGGTCTTTACGCCACAAATCGCCCCCCAACAGGGACATGAAAACGAACAGGGACGAGAAGAAAACAAACAGGGACATGAAGAACAGGAACAGGGACAGGCTAACAGAACAGGGACAAAAACAAAAAAGGAATGAATAGGGACAGGCAAACGGAACAGGGACAAAAACAGAAAAGGAATGAATAGGTACAGGCTAACAGAACAGGGACGAACAAAAAGAGCTTATGGGAGGGTCACGCTGGCTTACGCAGGACCCACAAACAAGGACTCCAGGAGTTGGAGGGGCAGCCAGAGCCCCCCGGCTGGGCAGCACTCAGTGCCTGCCTCTCCCAGGGATGGTTTTACAAAGGTTGTTAAAGATAGACTTAGTATGCCTGGCAGTTTTTCTCTGTGTTTTAGTTTGTGTTGATCCTGCCTTCTTAATTTGTGTTACTCGCGCTTTCTTAAGTTAATAAAGAAGGAGGAGATGTGGGAGTGTGGCCATGGGGGTCGACAAGCCCCATGGTTGGTGATCACATCCGACTCTTAAAGATGAGGCCATGAGGAAAGTAAAGCCTTGAGAGGGAACAAAGAAGGGTGATTCAGGAGACACCTTAAACAGGGACATGAAGAACAGGAACAGGGATAGTCTAACAGAACAGGGACAAAAACAAAAAAGGAATGAATAGGGACAGGCTAACAGAACAGGGAGAAACAAAAAACAGCCTATGGGAGGGTCTCGCTGGCATAGGCAGGACCCACAAACAAGGACTCCAGGAGTTGGAGAGGCAGCTAGAGCCCCCCCGGCTGGGCAGCACTCAGTGCCTGCCACTCCCAGGGATGGGGTTGCAAAGTTTGTTAAAGATAGTCTTAGTATGCCTGGCAGTTTTTCTCTGTGTTTTAGTTTGTGTTGATCCTGCCTTCTTAATTTGTGTTAATTGTGCTTTCTTATGTTAATAAAGAAGGAGGAGATGTGGGAGTGTGGCCATGGGGGTCGACAAGCCCCATGGTTGGTGATCACATCCGACTCTTAAAGATGAGACCATCAGGAAAGTAAAGCCTTGAGAGGGAACAAAGAAGGGTGATTCAGGAGACACCTTAACCAGGGACATGAAGAACAGGAACAGGGACAGGCTAACAGAACAGGGACAAAAACAAAAAAGTAATGAATAGGGACAGGCTATCAGAACAGCGACAAACAAAAAACAGCGTATGGGAGGGTCTCGCTGGCATAGGCAGGACCCACAAACAAGGACTCCAGGAGTTGGAGGGGCAGCCAGAGCCCCCCAGCTGGGCAGCACTCAGTGCCTGCCTCTCCCAGGGATGGGGTTACAAAGTTTGTTAAAGATGGAATTAGTATGCCTGGCAGTTTTTCTCTGTATTTTAGTTTGTGTTAATAGTGCTTTCTTAATTTGTGTTACTCTTGCTTTCTTAATTTCTGTTAATCACGCCTTCATAATTTGTGTTAAACCTGCTTTCTTAATTTGTGTTAATCGAGCTCTTTTATGTTAATAAAGAAGGGGGAGTTGTGGGAGCATGGCCATGGGGGTCGACAAGTCCCATGGTTGGTGATAACATCCGACTCTTAAAGATGAGGCCATCAGGAAAGTAAAGAGTTGAGAGGGAACAAAGAAGGGTGATTCAGGAGACACCTTAAGCAGGGACATGAAGAACAGGAACAGGGACGGGCTAACAGAGCAGGGAGAAACAAAAAACAGCATATGGGAGGGTCCCACTGGCATATGCTGGACCCACAAACAAGGACTCCAGTAGTCGGAGGGGCACCCAGAGCCCCCCGGCTGGGCACCACTCAGTGCCTGCCTCTCCCAGGGATGGTTTTACAAAGATTGTTAAAGATAGACTTAGTATGCCTGGCAGTTTTTCTCTGTGTTTTAGTTTGTGTTGATCCTGCCTTCTTAATTTGTGTTAATCGCGCTTTCTTATGTTAATAAAGAAGGGGAAGATGTGGGAGTGTGGCAATAGGGGTCGACAAGCCCCACGGTTGGTGATCACATCCGACTCTTAAAGATGAGACCATGACGAAAGTAAAGCCTTGCGAGGGAACAAAGAAGGGTGATTCAGGTGACACCTTCTTGTCTGGGGTGGCTAGTTCTCCAGCCATTAATGCATGGAAGTGGCTGGGTGTTTGCTGTTGCCGGGCAAAGTTGTTGACCAATGACTAGTTAGTGGAAAGTTACTGCCGTGAGGCGGAAGTTATAGGAAGGGAGACTTTCCTGAATAAGGGATAGAATGAAGTTGTGCCCTCACTCTGAGAGATGAAGTTATGCCCTCAGTAAGAGAGAGTTCCAGTTATGTCATCAATAAAGAGGTAGCAGTTACAGATCCTGAAAGAACACCGTTGTCCGTGCGGTCTTTACGCCACAAATCGCCCCCCAACAGGGACATGAAAACGAACAGGGACGAGAAGAAAACAAAGAGGGACATGAAGAACAGGAACAGGGACAGGCTAACAGAACAGGGACAAAAACAAAAAAGGAATGAATAGGGACAGGCAAAGGGAACAGGGAAAAAAAAAAAAAAGAATGAATAGGTACAGGGTAACAGAACAGGGACGAACAAAAAGAGCTTATGGGAGGGTCACGCTGGCTTACGCAGGACCCACAAACAAGGACTCCAGTAGTCGGAGGGGCAGCCAGAGCCCCCCGGCTGGGCAGTACTCAGTGCCTGCCTCTCCCAGGGATGGTTTTACAAAGGTTGTTAAAGATAGACTTAGTATGCCTGGCAGCTTTTCTCTGTGTTTTAGTTTGTGTTGATCCTGCCTTCTTAATTTGTGTTAATCGTGCTTCCTTAAGTTAATAAAGAAGGGGAAGATGTGGGAGTGTGGCCATGGGGGTCGACAAGCCCCATGGTTGGTGATCACATCCGACTATTAAAGATGAGACCATCAGGAAAGTAAAGCCTTGAGAGGGAACAAAGAAGGGTGATTCAGGAGACACCTTAAACAGGGACATGAAGAACAGGAACAGGGATAGTCTAACAGAACAGGGACGAAAACAAAAAAGTAATGAATAGGGACAGGCTATCAGAACAGGGACAAACAAAAAACAGCCTATGGGAGGGTCTCGCTGGCAGAGGCAGGACCCCCAAACAAGGACTCCAGGAGTTGGAGGGGCAGCCAGAGCCCCCCGGCTGGGCAGCACTCAGTGCCTGCCTCTCCCAGGGATGAGGTTACAAAGTTTGTTAAAGATGGAATTAGTATGCCTGGCAGTTTTTCTCTGTATTTTACTTAGTGTTAATAGTGCTTTCTTAATTTGTGTTACTCTTCCTTTCTTAATTTCTGTTAATCGTGCCTTCTTAATTTGTGTTAAACCTGCTTTCTTAATTTGTGTTAATCGAGCTCTTTTATGTTAATAAAGAAGGGGGAGATGTGGGAGCATGGCCATGGGGGTCGACAAGTCCCATGGTTGGTGATAACATCCGACTCTTAAAGATGAGACCATCAGGAAAGGAAAGCCTTGAGAGGGAACAAAGAAGGGTGATTCAGGAGACACCTTAAACAGGGACATGAAGAACAGGAACAGGGACAGGCTAACGGAGCAGGGAGAAACAAAAAACAGCATATGGGAGGGTCCCACTGGCATATGCTGGACCCACAAACAAGGACTCCAGGAGTTGGAGGGGCAGCCAGAGCCCCCCGGCTGGGCAGCACTCAGTGCCTGCCTCTCCCAGGGATGGGTTTACAAAGGTTGTTAAAGATAGACTTAGTATGCCTGGCAGTTTTTCTCTGTGTTTTAGTTTGTGCTGATCCTGCCTTCTTAATTTGTGTTAATCGCGCTTTCTTATGTTAATAAAGAAGGGGAAGATGTGGGAGTGTAGCCATGGGGGTCGACAAGATCCATGGTTGGTGATAACATCAGACTCTTAATGATGAGACCATCAGGAAAGTAAAGCCTTGAGAGGGAACAAAGAAGGGTGAATCAGGAGACACCTTAAAAAGGGACATGAAGAACAGGAACAGGGACAGGCTAACAGAGCAGGGAGAAACAAAAAACAGCATATGGGAGGGTCCCACTGGCATATGCTGGACCCAAAAACAAGGACTCCAGGATTTGGAGGGGCAGCCAGAGCCCCCGGCTGGGCAGCACTCAGTGCCTGCCTCTCCCAGGAATGGGGTTACAAAGTTTGTTAAAGATGGAATTAGTATGCCTGGCAGTTTTTCTCTGTATTTTAGTTTGTGTTAATAGTGCTTTCTTAATTTGTGTTACTCTTGCTTTCTTAATTTCTGTTAATCGCGCCTTCTTAATTTGTGTTAAACCTGCTTTCTTAATTTGTGTTAATCGAGCTCTTTTATGTTAATAAAGAAGGGGGAGATGTGGGAGCATGGCCATGGGGGTCGACAAGTCCCATGGTTGGTGATAACAACCGACTCTTAAAGATGAGGCCATCAGGAAAGTAAAGAGTTGAGAGGGAACAAAGAAGGGTGATTCAGGAGACACCTTAAACAGGGACATGAAGAACAGGAACAGGGACAGGCTAACAGAGCAGGGAGAAACAAAAATCAGCATATGGGAGGGTCCCACTGGCATAGGCAGGACCCACAAACAAGGACTCCAGGAGTTGGAGGGGCAGCCAGAGCCCCCCAGCTGGGCAGCACTCAGTGCCTGCCTCTCCCAGGGACGGGGTTACAAAGTTTGTTAAAGATGGAATTAGTACGCCTGGCAGTTTTTCTCTGTATTTTAGTTTGTGTTGATCCTGCCTTCTTAATTTGTGTTACTCTTGCTTTCTTAATTTCTGTTAATCGCGCCTTCTTAATTTGTGTTAAACCTGCTTTCTTAATTTGTGTTAATCGAGCTCTTTTATGTTAGTAAAGGAGGGGGAGATGTGGGAGCCTGGCCATGGGGTTAGACAAGCCCCATGGTTGGTGATAAGATCTGACTAATAAAGTAGAGACCATCAGGAAAGTAAAGCCTTGAGAGGGAACAATGAAGGGTGATTCAGGAGACACCTTAAACAGGGACATGAAGAACAGGAACAGGGATAGTCTAACAGAACAGGGACGAAAACAAAAAAGTAATGAATAGGGACAGGCTATCAGAACAGGGACAAACAAAAAACAGCGTATGGGAGGGTCTCGCTGGCATAGGCAGGACCCACAAACAAGGACTCCAGGAGTTGGAGGGGCAGCCAGAGCCCCCCAGCTGGGCAGCACTCAGTGCCTGACTCTCCCAGGGATGGGGTTACAAAGTATGTTAAAGATGGAATTAGTATGCCTGGCAGTTTTTCTCTGTGTTTTAGTTTCTGTTGATCCTGCCTTCTTAATTTGTGTTAATCGCGCTTTCTTATGTTAATAAAGAAGGGGAAGATGTGGGAGTGTGGCCATGGGGGTCGACAAGCCCCATGGTTGGTAATAATATCCGACTCTTAAGGATGAGACCATCAGGAATTTAAAGAGTTGAGAGGGAACAAAGAAGGGTGATTCAGGTGACACCTTCTTGTCTGGGCTGGCTTGTTCTCCAGCCATTAATGCATGGAAGTGGCTGGGTGTTTGGTGTTGCCGGGCAAAGTTGTTGACCAATGACTAGTTAGTGGAAAGGTACTGCTGTGAGGCGGAAATTATAGGAAGGGAGCCTTTCCTGAATAAGGGATAGAATGAAGTTGTGCCCTCACTCTGAGAGATGAACTTATGCCCTCAGTAAGAGAGAGTTCAAGTTATGTCATCAATAAAGAGGTAGCAGTTACAGATCCTGAAAGAACCCCGTTGTCCGTGCGGTCTTTACGCCACAAATCGCCCCCCAACAGGGACATGAAACGAACAGGGACGAGAAGAAAACAAACAGGGGAATGAAGAACAGGAACAGGGACAGGCTAACAGAACAGGCACAAAAACAAAAAAGGAATGAATAGGGACAGGCAAACGGAACAGGGACAAAAACAGAAAAGGAATGAATACGTACAGGCTAACAGAACAGGGACGAACAAAAAGAGCTTATGGGAGGGTCACGCTGGCTTACGCAGGACCCCCAAACAAGGACTCCAGGAGTTGGAGGGGCAGCCAGAGCCCCCCGACTGGGCAGCACTCAGTGCCTGCCTCTCCCAGGGTTGGGGTTACAAAGTTTGTTAAAGATAGACTTAGTATGCCTGGCAGCTTTTCTCTGTGTTTTAGTTTGTGCTGATCCTGCCTTCTTAATTTGTGTTAATCGCGCTTTCTTAAGTTAATAAAGAAGGGGAAGATGTGGGAGTGTGGCCATGGGGGTCGACAAGCCCCATGGTTGGTGATCACATCCGACTATTAAAGTAGAGACCATCAGGAAAGTAAAGCCTTGAGAGGGAACAAAGAAGGGTGATTCAGGAGACACCTTAAACAGGGACATGAAGAACAGGAACAGGGATAGTCTAACAGAACAGGGACGAAAACAAAAAAGTAATGAATAGGGACATGCTATCAGAACAGGGACAAACAAAAAACAGCCTATGGGAGGGTCTCGCTGGCATAGGCAGGACCCACAAACAAGGACTCCAGGAGTTGGAGGGGCAGCCAGAGCCCCCCGGCTGGGCAGCACTCAGTGCCTGCCTCTCCCAGGGATGGTTTTACAAAGGTTGTTAAAGATAGACTTAGTATGCCTGGCAATTTTTCTCTGTGTTTTAGTTTCTGTTGATCCTGCCTTCTTAATTTGTGTTAATCGCGCTTTCTTATGTTAATAAAGAAGGGGAAGATGTGGGAGTGTGGCCATGGGGGTCGACAAGCCCCATGGTTGGTAATAATATCCGACTCTTAAGGATGAGACCATCAGGAATTTAAAGAGTTGAGAGGGAACAAAGAAGGGTGATTCAGGAGACACCTTAAACAGGGACATGAAGAACAGGAACAGGGACAGGCTAACAGAGCAGGGAGAAACAAAAAACAGTATATGGGAGGGTCCCACTGGCATAGGCAGGACCCACAAACAAGGACTCCAGGAGTTGGAGGGGCAGCCAGAGCCCCCCGGCTGGGCAGTACTCAGTGCCTGCCTCTCCCAGGGATGGTTTTACAAAGGTTGTTAAAGGTAGACTTAGTATGCCTGGCAGTTTTTCTCTGTGTTTTAGTTTCTGTTGATCCTGCCTTCTTAATTTGTGTTAATCGCGCTTTCTTAAGTTAATAAAGAAGGGGAAGATGTGGGAGTGTGGCCATGGGGGTCGACAAGCCCCATGGTTGGTGATCACATCCGACTATTAAAGTAGAGACCATCAGGAAAGTAAAGCCTTGAGAGGGAACAAAGAAGGGTGATTCAGGAGACACCTTAAACAGGGACATGAAGGACAGGAACAGGGATAGTCTAATAGAACAGGGACGAAAACAAAAAAGTAATGAATAGGGACAGGCTATCAGAACAGGGACAAACAAAAAACAGCCTATGGGAGGGTCTCGCTGGCATAGGCAGGACCCACAAACAAGGACTCCAGGAGTTGGAGGGGCAGCCAGAGCCCCCCGGCTGGGCAGCACTCAGTGCCTGCCTCTCCCAGGGATGGTTTTACAAAGGTTGTTAAAGATAGACTTAGTATGCCTGGCAGTTTTTCTCTGTGTTTTAGTTTCTGTTGATCCTGCCTTCTTAATTTGTGTTAATCGCGCTTTCTTATGTTAATAAAGAAGGGGAAGATGTGGGAGTGTGGCCATGGGGGTCGACAAGCCCCATGGTTGGTAATAATATCCGACTCTTAAGGATGAGACCATCAGGAATTTAAAGAGTTGAGAGGGAACAAAGAAGGGTGATTCAGGAGACACCTTAAACAGGGACATGAAGAACAGGAACAGGGACAGGCTAACAGAGCAGGGAGAAACAAAAAACAGCATATGGGAGGGTCCCACTGGCATAGGCAGGACCCACAAACAAGGACTCCTAGAGTTGGAGGGGCAGCCAGAGCCCCCCGGCTGGGCAGTACTCAGGTCCTGCCTCTCCCAGGGACGGGGTTACAAAGTTTGTTAAAGATGAAATTAGTATGCCTGGCAGTTTCTCCCTGTGTTTTAGTTTGTGTTGATCCTGCCTTCTTAATTTGTGTTAATCGCGCTTTCTTATGTTAATAAAGAAGGGGAAGATGTGGGAGTGTGGCCATGGGGGTCGACAAGCCCCTTGGTTTGTGATAACATCGGACTCTTAAAGTAGAGACCACCAGGAAAGTAAAGCCTTGACAGGGAACAAAGAAGGGTGATTCAGGAGACACCTTAAGCAGCGACATGAAGAACAGGAACAGGGACAGGCTAACAGAACAGGGACAAAACAAAAAAGGAATGAATAGGGACATGCTATCAGAACAGGGGCAAACAAAAAACAGCGTATGGGAGGGTCTCGCTGGCATAGGCAGGACCCCCAAACAAGGACTCCAGGAGTTGGAGGGGCAGCCAGAGCCCCCCAGCTGGGAAGCACTCAGTGCCTGCCTCTCCCAGGGATGGGGTTACAAAGTTTGTTAAAGATGGAATTAGTATGCCTGGCAGTTTTTCTCTGTATTTTATTTTGTGTTAATAGTGCTTTCTTAATTTGTGTTACTCTTGCTTTCTTAATTTCTGTTAATCGCGCCTTCATAATTTGTGTTAAACCTGCTTTCTTAATTTGTGTTAATCGAGCTCTTTTATGTTAATAAAGAAGGGGGAGTTGTGGGAGTGTGGCCATGGGGGTCGACAAGCCCCTTGGTTTGTGATAACATCGGACTCTTAAAGTAGAGACCACCAGGAAAGTAAAGCATTGACAGGGAACACAGAAGGGTGATTCAGGAGACACCTTAAGCAGGGACATGAAGAACAGGAACAGGGACAGGCTAACAGAGCAGGGAGAAACAAAAAACAGCATATGGGAGAGTCCCACTGGCATATGCTGAACCCACAAACAAGGACTCCAGGAGTTGGAGGGGCAGCCAGAGCCCCCCAGCTGGGCAGCACTCAGTGCCTGCCTCTCCCAGGGACGGGGTTACAAAGTTTGTTAAAGATGAAATTAGTATGCCTGGCAGTTTCTCTCTGTGTTTTAGTTTGTGTTGATCCTGCCTTCTTAATTTGTGTTAATTGCGCTTTCTTATGTTAATAAAGAAGGGGAAGATGTGGGAGTGTGGCCATGGGGGTCGACAAGCCCCTTGGTTTGTGATAACATCGGACTCTTAAAGTAGAGACCACCAGGAAAGTAAAGCCTTGACAGGGAACAAAGAAGGGTGATTCAGGAGACACCTTAAGCAGGGACATGAAGAACAGGAACAGGGACAGGCTAACAGAACAGGGACAAAACAAAAAAGGAATGAATAGGGACATGCTATCAGAACAGGGGCAAACAAAAAACAGCGTATGGGAGGGTCTCGCTGGCATAGGCAGGACCCCCAAACAAGGACTCCAGGAGTTGGAGGGGCAGCCAGAGCCCCCCAGCTGGGAAGCACTCAGTGCCTGCCTCTCCCAGGGATGGGGTTACAAAGTTTGTTAAAGATGGAATTAGTATGCCTGGCAGTTTTTCTCTGTATTTTATTTTGTGTTAATAGTGCTTTCTTAATTTGTGTTACTCTTGCTTTCTTAATTTCTGTTAATCGCGCCTTCATAATTTGTGTTAAACCTGCTTTCTTAATTTGTGTTAATCGAGCTCTTTTATGTTAATAAAGAAGGGGGAGTTGTGGGAGTGTGGCCATGGGGGTCGACAAGCCCCTTGGTTTGTGATAACATCGGACTCTTAAAGTAGAGACCACCAGGAAAGTAAAGCATTGACAGGGAACAAAGAAGGGTGATTCAGGAGACACCTTAAGCAGGGACATGAAGAACAGGAACAGGGACAGGCTAACAGAGCAGGGAGAAACAAAAAACAGCATATGGGAGAGTCCCACTGGCATATGCTGAACCCACAAACAAGGACTCCAGGAGTTGGAGGGGCAGCCAGAGCCCCCCAGCTGGGCAGCACTCAGGTCCTGCCTCTCCCAGGGACGGGGTTACAAAGTTTGTTAAAGATGAAATTAGTATGCCTGGCAGTTTCTCTCTGTGTTTTAGTTTGTGTTGATCCTGCCTTCTTAATTTGTGTTAATCGCGCTTTCTTATGTTAATAAAGAAGGGGAAGATGTGGGAGTGTGGCCATGGGGGTCGACAAGCCCCTTGGTTTGTGATAACATCGGACTCTTAAAGTAGAGACCACCAGGAAAGTAAAGCCTTGACAGGGAACAAAGAAGGGTGATTCAGGAGACACCTTAAGCAGGGACATGAAGAACAGGAACAGGGACAGGCTAACAGAACAGGGACAAAACAAAAAAGGAATGAATAGGGACATGCTATCAGAACAGGGACAAACAAAAAACAGCGTATGGGAGGGTCTCGCTGGAATAGGCAGGACCCCCAAACAAGGACTCCAGGAGTTGGAGGGGCAGCCAGAGCCCCCCAGCTGGGAAGCACTCAGTGCCTGCCTCTCCCAGGGATGGGGTTTCAAAGTTTGTTAAAGATGGAATTAGTATGCCTGGCAGTTTTTCTCTGTATTTTATTTTGTGTTAATAGTGCTTTCTTAATTTGTGTTACTCTTGCTTTCTTAATTTCTGTTAATCGCGCCTTCATAATTTGTGTTAAACCTGCTTTCTTAATTTGTGTTAATCGAGCTCTTTTATGTTAATAAAGAAGGGGGAGTTGTGGGAGCATGGCCATGGGGGTCGACAAGTCCCATGTTTGGTGATAACATCCGACTGTTAAAGTAGAGACCATCAGGAAAGTAAAGAGTTGAGAGGGAACAAAGAAGGGTGATTCAGGAGACACCTTAAACAGGGACATGAAGAACAGGAACAGGGACAGGCTAACAGAGCAGGGAGAAACAAAAAACAGCATATGGGAGGGTCTCGTTGGCATATGCTGGACCCACAAACAAGGACTCCAGGAGTTGGAGGGGCAGCCAGAGCCCCCCGGCTGGGCAGCACTCAGTGCCTGCCTCTCCCAGGGACGGTTTTACAAAGATTGTTAAAGATAGACTTAGTATTCCTGGGAGTTTTTCTCTGTGTTTTAGTTTGTGTTGATCCTGCCTTCTTAATTTGTGTTACTCGCGCTTTCTTAAGTTAATGAAGAAGGGGAAGATGTGGGAGTGTGGCCATGGGGGTCGGCAAGCCCCATGGTTGGTGATAACATCCGACTCTTAAGGATGAGACCATCAGGAAAGGAAAGCCTTGAGAGGGAACAAAGAAGGGTGATTCAGGTGACACCCTCTTGTCTGGGGTGGCTAGTTCTCCAGCCATTAATGCATGGAAGTGGCTGGGTGTTTGCTGTTGCCGGGCAAAGTTGTTGACCAATGACTACTTAGTGGAAAGGTACTGCTGTGAGGCGGAAGTTATAGGAAGGGAGCCTTTCCTGAATAAGGGATAGAATGAAGTTGTGCCCTCACTCTGAGAGATGAAGTTATGCCCTCAGTAAGAGAGAGTTCAAGTTATGTCATCAATAAAGAGGTAGCAGTTACAGATCCTGAAAGAACCCCGTTGTCCGTGCGGTCTTTACGCCACAAATCGCCCCCCAACAGGGACATGAAAACGAACAGGGACGAGAAGAAAACAAACAGGGAAATGAAGAACAGGAACAGAGACAGGCAAACAGAACAAGGACAAAAACAAAAAAGGAATGAATAGGGACAGGCAAACGGAAAAGGAAAAAAAAAAAAAGGAATTAATAGGTACAGGCTAACAGAACAGGGACGAACAAAAAGAGCTTATGGGAGGGTCACGCTGGCTTACGCAGGACCCACAAACAAGGACTCCAGGAGTTGGAGGGGCAGCCAGAGCCCCCCGTCTGGGCAGCACTCAGTTCCTGCCTCTCCCAGGGATGGTTTTACAAAGGTTGTTAAAGATAGACTTAGTATGCCTGGCAGTTTTTCTCTGTGTTTTAGTTTGTGTTGATCCTGCCTTCTAAATTTGTGTTAATCGTGCTTTCTTATTTTAATAAAGAAGGGGGAGATGTGGGAGTGTGGCCATGGGGGTCGAAAAGCCCCATGGTTGGTGATAACATCCGACTCTTAAAGATGAGGCCATCAGGAAAGGAAAGCCTTGAGAGGGAACAAAGAAGGGTGATTCAGGAGACACCTTAAGCAGGGACATGAAGAACAGGAACAGGGATAGTCTAACAGAACAGGGACGAAAACAAAAAGGGAATGAATAGGGACAGGCTATCAGAACAGGGACAAACAAAAAACAGCGTATGGGAGGGTCTCGCTGGCATAGGCAGGACCCACAAACAAGGACTCCAGGAGTTGGAGGGGCAGCCAGAGCCCCCCGGCTGGGCAGCACTCAGTGCCTGCCTCTCCCAGGGATGGTTTTACAAAGGTTGTTAAAGATAGACTTAGTATGCCTGGCAGTTTTTCTCTGTGTTTTAGTTTCTGTTGATCCTGCCTTCTTAATTTGTGTTAATCGCGATTTCTTATGTTAATAAAGAAGGGGAAGATGTGGGAGTGTGGCCATGGGGGTCGACAAGCCCCTTGGTTTGTGATAACATCGGACTCTTAAAGTAGAGACCACCAGGAAAGTAAAGCCTTGACAGGGAACAAAGAAGGGTGATTCAGGAGACACCTTAAGCAGGGACATGAAGAACAGGAACAGGGACAGGCTAACAGAACAGGGACAAAACAAAAAAGGAATGAATAGGGACATGCTATCAGAACAGGGGCAAACAAAAAACAGCGTATGGGAGGGTCTCGCTGGCATAGGCAGGACCCCCAAACAAGGACTCCAGGAGTTGGAGGGGCAGCCAGAGCCCCCCAGCTGGGAAGCACTCAGTGCCTGCCTCTCCCAGGGATGGGGTTACAAAGTTTGTTAAAGATGGAATTAGTATGCCTGGCAGTTTTTCTCTGTATTTTATTTTGTGTTAATAGTGCTTTCTTAATTTGTGTTACTCTTGCTTTCTTAATTTCTGTTAATCGCGCCTTCATAATTTGTGTTAAACCTGCTTTCTTAATTTGTGTTAATCGAGCTCTTTTATGTTAATAAAGAAGGGGGAGTTGTGGGAGTGTGGCCATGGGGGTCGACAAGCCCCTTGGTTTGTGATAACATCGGACTCTTAAAGTAGAGACCACCAGGAAAGTAAAGCCTTGACAGGGAACAAAGAAGGGTGATTCAGGAGACACCTTAAGCAGGGACATGAAGAACAGGAACAGGGACAGGCTAACAGAACAGGGACAAAACAAAAAAGGAATGAATAGGGACATGCTATCAGAACAGGGGCAAACAAAAAACAGCGTATGGGAGGGTCTCGCTGGCATAGGCAGGACCCCCAAACAAGGACTCCAGGAGTTGGAGGGGCAGCCAGAGCCCCCCAGCTGGGAAGCACTCAGTGCCTGCCTCTCCCAGGGATGGGGTTACAAAGTTTGTTAAAGATGGAATTAGTATGCCTGGCAGTTTTTCTCTGTATTTTATTTTGTGTTAATAGTGCTTTCTTAATTTGTGTTACTCTTGCTTTCTTAATTTCTGTTAATCGCGCCTTCATAATTTGTGTTAAACCTGCTTTCTTAATTTGTGTTAATTGAGCTCTTTTATGTTAATAAAGAAGGGGGAGTTGTGGGAGTGTGGCCATGGGGGTCGACAAGCCCCTTGGTTTGTGATAACATCGGACTCTTAAAGTAGAGACCACCAGGAAAGTAAAGCATTGACAGGGAACAAAGAAGGGTGATTCAGGAGACACCTTAAGCAGGGACATGAAGAACAGGAACAGGGACAGGCTAACAGAGCAGGGAGAAACAAAAAACAGCATATGGGAGAGTCCCACTGGCATATGCTGAACCCACAAACAAGGACTCCAGGAGTTGGAGGGGCAGCCAGAGCCCCCCAGCTGGGCAGCACTCAGGTCCTGCCTCTCCCAGGGACGGGGTTACAAAGTTTGTTAAAGATGAAATTAGTATGCCTGGCAGTTTCTCTCTGTGTTTTAGTTTGTGTTGATCCTGCCTTCTTAATTTGTGTTAATCGCGCTTTCTTATGTTAATAAAGAAGGGGAAGATGTGGGAGTGTGGCCATGGGGGTCGACAAGCCCCTTGGTTTGTGATAACATCGGACTCTTAAAGTAGAGACCACCAGGAAAGTAAAGCCTTGACAGGGAACAAAGAAGGGTGATTCAGGAGACACCTTAAGCAGGGACATGAAGAACAGGAACAGGGACAGGCTAACAGAACAGGGACAAAAGAAAAAAGGAATGAATAGGGACATGCTATCAGAACAGGGACAAACAAAAAACAGCGTATGGGAGGGTCTCGCTGGCATAGGCAGGACCCCCAAACAAGGACTCCAGGAGTTGGAGGGGCAGCCAGAGCCCCCCAGCTGGGAAGCACTCAGTGCCTGCCTCTCCCAGGGATGGGGTTACAAAGTTTGTTAAAGATGGAATTAGTATGCCTGGCAGTTTTTCTCTGTATTTTATTTTGTGTTAATAGTGCTTTCTTAATTTGTGTTACTCTTGCTTTCTTAATTTCTGTTAATCGCGCCTTCATAATTTGTGTTAAACCTGCTTTCTTAATTTGTGTTAATCGAGCTCTTTTATGTTAATAAAGAAGGGGGAGTTGTGGGAGCATGGCCATGGGGGTCGACAAGTCCCATGTTTGGTGATAACATCCGACTGTTAAAGTAGAGACCATCAGGAAAGTAAAGAGTTGAGAGGGAACAAAGAAGGGTGATTCAGGAGACACCTTAAACAGGGACATGAAGAACAGGAACAGGGACAGGCTAACAGAGCAGGGAGAAACAAAAAACAGCATATGGGAGGGTCTCGTTGGCATATGCTGGACCCACAAACAAGGACTCCAGGAGTTGGAGGGGCAGCCAGAGCCCCCCGGCTGGGCAGCACTCAGTGCCTGCCTCTCCCAGGGACGGTTTTACAAAGATTGTTAAAGATAGACTTAGTATTCCTGGGAGTTTTTCTCTGTGTTTTAGTTTGTGTTGATCCTGCCTTCTTAATTTGTGTTACTCGCGCTTTCTTAAGTTAATGAAGAAGGGGAAGATGTGGGAGTGTGGCCATGGGGGTCGGCAAGCCCCATGGTTGGTGATAACATCCGACTCTTAAGGATGAGACCATCAGGAATTTAAAGAGCTGAGAGGGAACAAAGAAGGGTGATTCAGGTGACACCCTCTTGTGTGGGGTGGCTAGTTCTCCAGCCATTAATGCATGGAAGTGGCTGGGTGTTTGCTGTTGCCGGGCAAAGTTGTTGACCAATGACTACTTAGTGGAAAGGTACTGCTGTGAGGCGGAAGTTATAGGAAGGGAGCCTTTCCTGAATAAGGGATAGAATGAAGTTGTGCCCTCACTCTGAGAGATGAAGTTATGCCCTCAGTAAGAGAGAGTTCAAGTTATGTCATCAATAAAGAGGTAGCAGTTACAGATCCTGAAAGAACCCCGTTGTCCGTGCGGTCTTTACGCCACAAATCGCCCCCCAACAGGGACATGAAAACGAACAGGGACGAGAAGAAAACAAACAGGGAAATGAAGAACAGGAACAGAGACAGGCAAACAGAACAAGGACAAAAACAAAAAAGGAATGAATAGGGACAGGCAAACGGAACAGGAAAAAAAAAAAAAGGAATTAATAGGTACAGGCTAACAGAACACGGACGAACAAAAAGAGCTTATGGGAGGGTCACGCTGGCTTACGCAGGACCCACAAACAAGGACTCCAGGAGTTGGAGGGGCAGCCAGAGCCCCCCGTCTGGGCAGCACTCAGTTCCTGCCTCTCCCAGGGATGGTTTTACAAAGGTTGTTAAAGATAGACTTAGTATGCCTGGCAGTTTTTCTCTGTGTTTTAGTTTGTGTTGATCCTGCCTTCTAAATTTGTGTTAATCGTGCTTTCTTATTTTAATAAAGAAGGGGGAGATGTGGGAGTGTGGCCATGGGGGTCGAAAAGCCCCATGGTTGGTGATAACATCCGACTCTTAAAGATGAGGCCATCAGGAAAGGAAAGCCTTGAGAGGGAACAAAGAAGGGTGATTCAGGAGACACCTTAAGCAGGGACATGAAGAACAGGAACAGGGATAGTCTAACAGAACAGGGACGAAAACAAAAAGGGAATGAATAGGGACAGGCTATCAGAACAGGGACAAACAAAAAACAGCGTATGGGAGGGTCTCGCTGGCATAGGCAGGACCCACAAACAAGGACTCCAGGAGTTGGAGGGGCAGCCAGAGCCCCCCGGCTGGGCAGCACTCAGTGCCTGCCTCTCCCAGGGATGGTTTTACAAAGGTTGTTAAAGATAGACTTAGTATGCCTGGCAGTTTTTCTCTGTGTTTTAGTTTCTGTTGATCCTGCCTTCTTAATTTGTGTTAATCGCGCTTTCTTATGTTAATAAAGAAGGGGAAGATGTGGGAGTGTGGCCATGGGGGTCGACAAGCCCCTTGGTTTGTGATAACATCGGACTCGTAAAGTAGAGACCACCAGGAAAGTAAAGCCTTGCGAGGGAACAAAGAAGGGTGATTCAGGAGACACCTTAAACAGGGACATGAAGAACAGGAACAGGGACAGGCTAACAGAGCAGGGAGAAACAAAAAACAGCATATGGGAGGGTCCCACTGGCATAGGCAGGACCCACAAACAAGGACTCCAGGAGTTGGAGGGGCAGCCAGAGCCCCCCGGCTGGGCAGTACTCAGTGCCTGCCTCTCCCAGGGATGGTTTTACAAAGGTTGTTAAAGATAGACTTAGTATGCCTGGCAGTTTTTCTCTGTGTTTTAGTTTGTGTTGATCCTGCCTTCTTAATTTGTGTTAATCGCGCTTTCTTAAGTTAATAAAGAAGGGGAAGATGTGGGAGTGTGGCCATGGGGGTCGACAAGCCCCATGGTTGGTAATAATATCCGACTCTTAAGGATGAGACCATCAGGAATTTAAAGAGTTGAGAGGGAACAAAGAAGGGTGATTCAGGTGACACCTTGTTGTCTGGGGTGGCTTGTTCTCCAGCCATTAAAGCATGGAAGTTGCTGGGTGTTTGCTGTTGCCGGGCAAAGTTGTTGACCAATGACTAGTTAGTGGAAAGGTACTGCTGTGAGGCAGAAGTTATAGGAAGGGAGCCTTTCCTGAATAAGGGATAGAATGAAGTTGTGCCCTCACTCTGAGAGATGAAGTTATGCCCTCAGTAAGAGAGAGTTCAAGTTATGTCATCAATAATGAGGTAGCAGTAACAGATCCTGAAAGAACCGCGTTGTCCGTGCGGTCTTTACGCCACAAATCGCCCCCCAACAGGGACATGAAAACTAACAGGGACCAGAAGAAAACAAACAGGGACATGAAGAAGAGGAACAGGGACAGGCAAACAGAACAGGGGCAAAAACAAAAAAGGAATGAATAGGGACAGGCAAACGGAACAGGGACAAAAACAGAAAAGGAATGATCAGGTACAGGCTAACAGAACAGGGATGACCAAAAAGAGCATATGGGAGGGTCACGATGGTTTACGCAGGACCCCCAAACAAGGACTCCAGGAGTTGGAGGGGCAGCCTAAGCCCCCCAGCTGGGCAGCACTCAGTGCCTGCCTCTCCCAGGGATGGGTTTACAAAGGTTGTTAAAGATAGACTTAGTATGCCTGGCAGTTTTTCTCTGTGTTTTAGTTTGTGCTGATCCTGCCTTCTTAATTTGTGTTAATCGCGCTTTCTTATGTTAATAAAGAAGGGGAAGATGTGGGAGTGTGGCCATGGGGGTCGACAAGCCCCATGGTTGGTGATAACATCAGACTCTTAATAACGAGACCATCAGGAAAGTAAAGCCTTGAGAGGGAACAAAGAAGGGTGATTCAGGAGACACCTTAAACAGGGACATGAAGAACAGGAACAGGGACAGGCTAACAGAGCAGGGAGAAACAAAAATCAGCATATGGGAGGGTCCCACTGGCATAGGCAGGACCCACAAACAAGGACTCCAGGAGTTGGAGGGGCAGCCAGAGCCCCCCAGCTGGGCAGCACTCAGTGCCTGCCTCTCCCAGGGACGGGGTTACAAAGTTTGTTAAAGATGGAATTAGTATGCCTGGCAGTTTTTCTCTGTATTTTAGTTTGTGTTAATAGTGCTTTCTTAATTTGTGTTACTCTTGCTTTCTTAATTTCTGTTAATCGCGCCTTCTTAATTTGTGTTAAACCTGCTTTCTTAATTTGTGTTAATCGAGCTCTTTTATGTTAGTAAAGGAGGGGGAGATGTGGGAGCCTGGCCATGGGGTTAGACAAGCCCCATGGTTGGTGATAAGATCTGACTAATAAAGTAGAGACCATCAGGAAAGTAAAGCCTTGAGAGGGAACAAAGAAGGGTGATTCAGGAGACACCTTAAACAGGGACATGAAGAACAGGAACAGGGATAGTCTAACAGAACCGGGACGAAAACAAAAAAGTAATGAATAGGGACAGGCTATCAGAACAGGGACAAACAAAAAACAGCGTATGGGAGGGTCTCGCTGGCATAGGCAGGACCCACAAACAAGGACTCCAGGAGTTGGAGGGGCAGCCAGAGCCCCCCAGCTGGGCAGCACTCAGTGCCTGCCTCTCCCAGGGATGGGGTTACAAAGTTTGTTAAAGATGGAATTAGTATGCCTGGCAGTTTTTCTCTGTGTTTTAGTTTGTGTTGATCCTGCCTTCTTAATTTGTGTTAATCGCGCTTTCTTATGTTAATAAAGAAGGGGAAGATGTGGGAGTGTGGCCATGGGGGTCGACAAGCCCCATGGTTGGTGGTAACATCAGACTCTTAATGATGAGACCATCAGGAAAGTAAAGAGTTGAGAGGGAACAAAGAAGGGTGATTCAGGAGACACCTTAAAAAGGGACATGAAGAACAGGAACAGGGACAGGCTAACGGAGCAGGGAGAAACAAAAAACAGCATAGGGGAGGGTCTCACTGGCATATGCTGGACCCAAAAACAAGGACTCCAGGAGTTGGAGGGGCAGCCAGAGCCCCCCGGCTGGGCAGTACTCACTGCCTGCCTCTCCCAGGGATGGTTTTACAAAGATTGTTAAAGATAGACTTAGTATGCCTGGCAGGTTTTCTCTGTGTTTTAGTTTGTGTTGATCCTGCCTTCTTAATTTGTGTTAATCGCGCTTTCTTATGTTAATAAAGAAGGGGAAGATGTGGGAGTGTGGCAATGGGGGTAGACAAGCCCCATGGTTGGTGATAACATCGGACTCTTAAGGATGAGACCATCAGGAATTTAAAGAGTTGAGAGGGAAAAAAGAAGGGTGATTCAGGTGACACCTTCTTGTCTGGGGTGGCTAGTTCTCCAGCCATTAATGCATGGAAGTGGCTGGGTGTTTGCTGTTGCCGGGCAAAGTTGTTGACCAATGACTAGTTAGTGGAAAGTTACTGCTGTGAGGCGGAAGTTATAGGAAGGGAGCCTTTCCTGAATAAGGGATAGAATGAAGTTGTGCCCTCACTCTGAGAGATGAAGTTATGCCCTCAGTAAGAGAGAGTTCCAGTTATGTCATCAATAAAGAGGTAGCAGTTACAGATCCTGAAAGAACCCCGTTGTCCGTGCGGTCTTTACGCCACAAATCGCCCCCCAACAGGGACATGAAAACGAACAGGGACGAGAAGAAAACAAAGAGGGACATGAAGAACAGGAACAGGGACAGGCTAACAGAACAGGGACAAAAACAAAAAAGGAATGAATAGGGACAGGCAAACGGAACAGGGAAAAAAAAAAAAAAAGAATGAATAGGTACAGGGTAACAGAACAGGGACGAACAAAAAGAGCTTATGGGAGGGTCACGCTGGCTTATGCAGGACCCACAAACAAGGACTCCAGTAGTCGGAGGGGCAGCCAGAGCCCCCCGGCTGGGCAGTACTCAGTGCCTGCCTCTCCCAGGGATGGTTTTACAAAGGTTGTTAAAGATAGACTTAGTATGCCTGGCAGCTTTTCTCTGTGTTTTAGTTTGTGCTGATCCTGCCTTCTTAATTTGTGTTAATTGCGCTTTCTTATTTTAATAAAGAAGGCGAAGATGTGGGAGTGTGGCCATGGGGGTCGACAAGCCCCATGGTTGGTGATCACATCCGACTATTTAAGTAGAGACCATCAGGAAAGTAAAGCCTTGAGAGGGAACAAAGAAGGGTGATTCAGGAGACACCATAAACAGGGACATGAAGAACAGGAACAGGGATAGTCTAACTGAACAGGGACAAAAACAAAAAAGGAATGAATAGGGACAGGCTATCAGAACAGGGACAAACAAAAAAAAGCGTATGGGAGGGTCTCGCTGGCATAGGCAGGACCCACAAACAAGGACTCCAGGAGTTGGAGGGGCAGCCAGAGCTCCCCGGCTGGGCAGCACTCAGTGCCTGCCTCTCCCAGGGATGGGGTTACAAAGTTTGTTAAAGATGGAATTAGTATGCCTGGCAGTTTTTCTCTGTATTTTAGTTTGTGTTAATAGTGCTTTCTTAATTTGTGTTACTCTTGCTTTCTTAATTTCTGTTAATCGCGCCTTCATAATTTGTGTTAAACATGCTTTCTTAATTTGTGTTAATCGAGCTCTTTTATGTTAATAAAGAAGGGGGAGAAGTGGGAGCATGGCCATGGGGGTCGACAAGTCCCATGGTTGGTGATAACATCCGACTCTTAAAGATGAGACCATCAGGAAAGGAAAGCCTTGAGAGGGAACAAAGAAGGGTGATTCAGGAGACACCTTAAACAGGGACATGAAGAACAGGAACAGGGACAAGCTAACGGAGCAGGGAGAAACAAAAAACAGCATATGGGAGGGTCCCACTGGCATATGCTGGACCCACAAACAAGGACTCCAGGAGTTGGAGGGGCAGCCAGAGCCCCCCGGCTGGGCAGCACTCAGTGCCTGCCTCTCCCAGGGATGGTTTTACAAAGATTGTTAAAGATAGACTTAGTATGCCTGGCAGTTTTTCTCTGTGTTTTAGTTTCTGTTGATCCTGCCTTCTTAATTTGTGTTAATCGCGCTTTCTTATGTTAATAAAGAAGGGGAAGATGTGGGAGTGTGGCCATGGGGGTCGACAAGCCCCATGGTTGGTAATAATATCCGACTCTTAAGGATGAGACCATCAGGAATTTAAAGAGTTGAGAGGGAACAAAGAAGGGTGATTCAGGAGACACCTTAAACAGGGACATGAAGAACAGGAACAGGGACAGGCTAACAGAGCAGGGAGAAACAAAAAACAGCATATGGGAGGGTCCCACTGGCATAGGCAGGACCCACAAACAAGGACTCCAGGAGTTGGAGGGGCAGCCAGAGCCCCCCGGCTGGGCAGTACTCAGTGCCTGCCTCTCCCAGGGATGGTTTTACAAAGGTTGTTAAAGATAGACTTAGTATGCCTGGCAGTTTTTCTCTGTGTTTTAGTTTGTGTTGATCCTGCCTTCTTAATTTGTGTTAATCGCGCTTTCTTAAGTTAATAAAGAAGGGGAAGATGTGGGAGTGTGGCCATGGGGGTCGACAAGCCCCATGGTTGGTAATAATATCCGACTCTTAAGGATGAGACCATCAGGAAAGTAAAGCCTTGAGAGGGAACAAAGAAGGGTGATTCAGGAGACACCTTAAAAAGGGACATGAAGAACAGGAACAGGGACAGGCTAACAGAGCAGGGAGAAACAAAAAACAGCATATGGGAGGGTCCCACTGGCATATGCTGGACCCAAAAACAAGGACTCCAGGAGTTGGAGGGGCAGCCAGAGCCCCCCAGCTGGGCAGCACTCAGTGCCTGCCTCTCCCAGGTATGGGGTTACAAAGTTTGTTAAAGATGGAATTAGTATGCCTGGCAGTTTTTCTCTGTATTTTAGTTTGTGTTAATAGTGCTTTCTTAATTTGTGTTACTCTTGCTTTCTTAATTTCTGTTAATCGCGCCTTCTTAATTTGTGTTAAACCTGCTTTCTTAATTTGTGTTAATCGAGCTCTTTTATGTTAATAAAGAAGGGGGAGATGTGGGAGCATGGCCATGGGGGTCGACAAGTCCCATGGTTGGTGATAACAACCGACTCTTAAAGATGAGGCCATCAGGAAAGTAAAGAGTTGAGAGGGAACAAAGAAGGGTGATTCAGGAGACACCTTAAACAGGGACATGAAGAACAGGAACAGGGACAGGCTAACAGAGCAGGGAGAAACAAAAATCAGCATATGGGAGGGTCCCACTGGCATAGGCAGGACCCACAAACAAGGACTCCAGGAGTTGGAGGGGCAGCCAGAGCTCCCCGGCTGGGCAGCACTCAGTGCCTGCCTCTCCCAGGGATGGGGTTACAAAGTTTGTAAAAGATGGAATTAGTATGCCTGGCAGTTTTTCTCTGTATTTTAGTTTGTGTTAATAGTGCTTTCTTAATTTGTGTTACTCTTGCTTTCTTAATTTCTGTTAATCGCGCCTTCATAATTTGTGTTAAACATGCTTTCTTAATTTGTGTTAATCGAGCTCTTTTATGTTAATAAAGAAGGGGGAGATGTGGGAGCGTGGCCATGGGGGTCGACAAGTCCCATGGTTGGTGATAACATCCGACTCTTAAAGATGAGACCATCAGGAAAGGAAAGCCTTGAGAGGGAACAAAGAAGGGTGATTCAGGAGACACCTTAAACAGGGACATGAAGAACAGGAACAGGGACAAGCTAACGGAGCAGGGAGAAACAAAAAACAGCATATGGGAGGGTCCCACTGGCATATGCTGGACCCACAAACAAGGACTCCAGGAGTTGGAGGGGCAGCCAGAGCCCCCCGGCTGGGCAGCACTCAGTGCCTGCCTCTCCCAGGGATGGTTTTACAAAGGTTGTTAAAGATAGACTTAGTATGCCTGGCAGTTTTTCTCTGTGTTTTAGTTTCTGTTGATCCTGCCTTCTTAATTTGTGTTAATCGCGCTTTCTTAAGTTAATAAAGAAGGGGAAGATGTGGGAGTGTGGCCATGGGGGTCGACAAGCCCCATGGTTGGTAATAATATCCGACTCTTAAGGATGAGACCATCAGGAAAGTAAAGCCTTGAGAGGGAACAAAGAAGGGTGATTCAGGAGACACCTTAAAAAGGGACATGAAGAACAGGAACAGGGACAGGCTAACAGAGCAGGGAGAAACAAAAAACAGCATATGGGAGGGTCCCACTGGCATATGCTGGACCCAAAAACAAGGACTCCAGGAGTTGGAGGGGCAGCCAGAGCCCCCCAGCTGGGCAGCACTCAGTGCCTGCCTCTCCCAGGAATGGGGTTACAAAGTTTGTTAAAGATGGAATTAGTATGCCTGGCAGTTTTTCTCTGTATTTTAGTTTGTGTTAATAGTGCTTTCTTAATTTGTGTTACTCTTGCTTTCTTAATTTCTGTTAATCGCGCCTTCTTAATTTGTGTTAAACCTGCTTTCTTAATTTGTGTTAATCGAGCTCTTTTATGTTAATAAAGAAGGGGGAGATGTGGGAGCATGGCCATGGGGGTCGACAAGTCCCATGGTTGGTGATAACAACCGACTCTTAAAGATGAGGCCATCAGGAAAGTAAAGAGTTGAGAGGGAACAAAGAAGGGTGATTCAGGAGACACCTTAAACAGGGACATGAAGAACAGGAACAGGGACAGGCTAACAGAGCAGGGAGAAACAAAAATCAGCATATGGGAGGGTCCCACTGGCATAGGCAGGACCCACAAACAAGGACTCCAGGAGTTGGAGGGGCAGCCAGAGCTCCCCGGCTGGGCAGCACTCAGTGCCTGCCTCTCCCAGGGATGGGGTTACAAAGTTTGTAAAAGATGGAATTAGTATGCCTGGCAGTTTTTCTCTGTATTTTAGTTTGTGTTAATAGTGCTTTCTTAATTTGTGTTACTCTTGCTTTCTTAATTTCTGTTAATCGCGCCTTCATAATTTGTGTTAAACATGCTTTCTTAATTTGTGTTAATCGAGCTCTTTTATGTTAATAAAGAAGGGGGAGTTGTAGGAGTGTGGCCATGGGGGTCGACAAGTCCCATGGTTGGTGATAACATCGGACTCTTAAAGTAGAGACCATCAGGAAAGTAAAGCCTTGAGAGGGAACAAAGAAGGGTGATTCAGGAGACACCTTAAGCAGGGACATGAAGAACAGGAACAGGGACAGCCTAACAGAACAGGGACAAAACAAAAAAGGAATGAATAGGGACATGCTATCAGAACAGCGACAAACAAAAAACAGCGTATGGGAGGGTCTCGCTGACATAGGCAGGACCCACAAACAAGGACTCCAGGAGTTGGAGGGGCAGCCAGAGCCCCCCGGCTGGGCAGCACTCAGTGCCTGCCTCTCCCAGGGACAGTTTTACAAAGATTGTTAAAGATAGACTTAGTATGCCTGGCAGTTTTTCTCTGTTTTTTAGTTTGTGTTGATCCTGCCTTCTTAATTTGTGTTAATCGCGCTTTCTTATGTTAATAAAAAAGGAGGAGATGTGGGAGTGTGGCCATGGGGGTCGTCAAGCCCCATGGTTGGTGATAACATCGGACTCTTAAGGATGAGACCATCAGGAATTTAAAGAGTTGAGAGGGAACAAAGAAGGGTGATTCAGGTGACACCTTCTTGTCTGGGGTGGCTAGTTCTCCAGCCATTAATGCATGGAAGTGGCTGGGTGTTTGCTGTTGCCGGGCAAAGTTGTTGACCAATGACTAGTTAGTGGAAAGGTACTGCTGTGAGGCGGAAGTTATAGGAAGGGAGCCTTTCCTGAATAAGGGATAGAATGAAGTTGTGCGCTCACTCTGAGAGATGAAGTTATGCCCTCAGTAAGAGAGAGTTCAAGTTATGTCATCAATAAAGAGGTAGCAGTTACAGATCCTGAAAGAACCCCGTTGTCCGTGCGGTCTTTACGCCACAAATCGCCCCCCAACAGGGACAAGAAAACGAACAGGGACGAGAAGAAAACAAACAGGGACATGAAGAACAGGAACAGGGACAGGCTAACAGAACAGGGATAAAAACAAAAAAGGAATGAATAGGGACAGGCAAACGGAACAGGAAAAAAAAAAAAAAGGAATGAATCGGTACAGGCTAACAGAACAGGGACGAACAAAAAGAGCTTATGGGAGGGTCACGCTGGCTTACGCAGGACCCCCAAACAAGGACTCCAGGAGTTGGAGGGGCAGCCAGAGCCCCCCGGCTGGGCAGCACTCAGTGCCTGCCTCTCCCAGGGATGGTTTTACAAAGGTTGTTAAAGATAGACTTAGTATGCCTGGCAGTTTTTCTCTGTGTTTTAGTTTGTGCTGATCCTGCCTTCTTAATTTGTGTTAATTGTGCTTTCTTATGTTAATAAAGAAGGGGAAGATGTGGGAGTGTGGCCATGGGGGTCGACAAGCCCCATGGTTGGTGATAACGTTGGACTCTTAATGATGAGACCATCAGGAAAGTAAAGAGTTGAGAGGGAACAAAGAAGGGTGATTCAGGAGACACCATAAACAGGGACATGAAGAACAGGAACAGGGATAGTCTAACAGAACAGGGACAAAAACAAAAAAGGAATGAATAGGGACAGGCTATCAGAACAGGGACAAACAAAAAACAGCATATGGGAGGGTCTCGCTGGCATAGGCAGGACCCACAAACAAGGACTCCAGGAGTTGGAGGGGCAGCCAGAGCTCCCCGGCTGGGCAGCACTCAGTGCCTGCCTCTCCCAGGGACGGGGTTACAAAGTTTGTTAAAGATGGAATTAGTATGCCTGGCAGTTTTTCTCTGTATTTTAGTTTGTGTTAATAGTGCTTTCTTAATTTGTGTTACTCTTGCTTTCTTAATTTGTGTTAATCGCGCCTTCATAATTTGTGTTAAACCTGCTTTCTTAATTTGTGTTAATCGAGCTCTTTTATGTTAATAAAGAAGGGGGAGTTGTAGGAGTGTGGCCATGGGGGTCGACAAGTCCCATGGTTGGTGATAACATCTGACTCTTAAAGATGAGGCCATCAGGAAAGTAAAGAGTTGAGAGGGAACAAAGAAGGGTGATTCAGGAGACACCTTAAACAGGGACATGAAGAACAGGGACAGGCTAACAGAGCAGGGAGAAACAAAAAACAGCATATGGGAGGGTCCCACTGGCATATGCTAGACCCACAAACAAGGACTCCAGGATTTGGAGGGGCAGCCAGAGCCCCCCGGCTGGGCAGCACTCAGTGCCTGCCTCTCCCAGGGATGGGGTTACAAAGTTTTTAAAAGATGGAATTAGTATGCCTGGCAGTTTTTCTCTGTGTTTTAGTTTGTGTTGATCCTGCCTTCTTAATTTGTGTTAATCGCGCTTTCTTAAGTTAATGAAGAAGGGGAAGATGTGGGAGTGTGGCCATGGGGGTCGACAAGCCCCATGGTTGGTGATAACATCCGACTATTAAAGTAGAGACCATCAGGAAAGTACACCCTTGAGAGGGAACAAAGAAGGGTTATTCAAAAGACACCTTAACCAGGGACATGAAGAACAGGAACAGGGATAGTCTAACAGAACAGGGACAAAAACAAAAAAGGAATGAATAGGGACATGCTATCAGAACAGGGACAAACAAAAAACAGCGTATGGGAGGGTCTCGCTGGCATAGGCAGGACCCACAAACAAGGACTCCAGGAGTTGGAGGGGCAGCCAGAGCCCCCCGGCTGGGCAGCACTCAGTGCCTGCCTCTCCCAGGGTTGGGGTTACAAAGTTTGTAAAAGATGGAATTAGTATGCCTGGCAGTTTTTCTCTGTGTTTTAGTTTGTGTTGATCCTGCCTTCTTAATTTGTGTTACTCGCGCTTTCTTAAGTTAATGAAGAAGGGGAAGATGTGGGAGTGTGGCCATGGGGGTCGGCAAGCCCCATGGTTGGTGATAACATCCGACTCTTAAGGATGAGACCATCAGGAATTTAAAGAGCTGAGAGGGAACAAAGAAGGGTGATTCAGGTGACACCCTCTTGTGTGGGGTGGCTAGTTCTCCAGCCATTAATGCATGGAAGTGGCTGGGTGTTTGCTGTTGCCGGGCAAAGTTGTTGACCAATGACTAGTTAGTGGAAAGGTACTGCTGTGAGGCGGAAGTTATAGGAAGGGAACCTTTCCTGAATAAGGGATAGAATGAAGTTGTGCCCTCACTCTGAGAGATGAACTTATGCCCTCAGTAAGAGAGAGTTCAAGTTATGTCATCAATAAAGAGGTAGCAGTTACAGATCCTGAAAGAACCCCGTTGTCCGTGCGGTCTTTACGCCACAAATCGCCCCCCAACAGGGACAAGAAAACGAACAGGGACGAGAAGAAAACAAACAGGGACATGAAGAACAGGAACAGGGACAGGCTAACAGAGCAGGGAGAAACAAAAAAGAGCATATGGGAGGGTCCCACTGGCATATGCTGGACCCACAAACAAGGACTCCAGGAGTTGGAGGGGCAGCCAGAGCCCCCCGGCTGGGCAGTACTCAGTGCCTGCCTCTCCCAGGGATGGTTTTACAAAGGTTGTTAAAGATAGACTTAGTATGCCTGGCAGTTTTTCTCTGTGTTTTAGTTTGTGTTGATCCTGCCTTCTTAATTTGTGTTAATTGTGCTTTCTTATGTTAATAAAGAAGGGGAAGATGTGGGAGTGTGGCCATGGGGGTCGACAAGCCCCTTGGTTTGTGATAACATCGGACTCGTAAAGTAGAGACCACCAGGAAAGTAAAGCCTTGCGAGGGAACAAAGAAGGGTGATTCAGGAGACACCTTAAGCAGGGACATGAAGAACAGGAACAGGGACAGGCTAACAGAACAGGGACAAAACAAAAAAGGAATGAATAGGGACATGCTATCAGAACAGGGGCAAACAAAAAACAGCGTATGGGAGGGTCTCGCTGGCATAGGCAGGACCCACAAACAAGGACTCCAGGAGTTGGAGGGGCAGCCAGAGCCCCCCAGCTGGGAAGCACTCAGTGCCTGCCTCTCCCAGGGATGGGGTACAAAGTTTGTTAAAGATGGAATTAGTATGCCTGGCAGTTTTTCTCTGTATTTTATTTTGTGTTAATAGTGCTTTCTTAATTTGTGTTACTCTTGCTTTCTTAATTTCTGTTAATCGCGCCTTCATAATTTGTGTTAAACCTGCTTTCTTAATTTGTGTTAATCGAGCTCTTTTATGTTAATAAAGAAGGGGGAGTTGTGGGAGCATGGCCATGGGGGTCGACAAGTCCCATGGTTGGTGATAACATCCGACTCTTAAAGATGAGGCCATCAGGAAAGTAAAGAGTTGAGAGGGAACAAAGAAGGGTGATTCAGGAGACACCTTAAACAGGGACATGAAGAACAGGAACAGGGACAGGCTAACAGAGCAGGGAGAAACAAAAAACAGCATATGGGAGGGTCTCGTTGGCATATGCTGGACCCACAAACAAGGACTCCAGGAGTTGGAGGGGCAGCCAGAGCCCCCCGGCTGGGCAGCACTCAGTGCCTGCCTCTCCCAGGGACGGTTTTACAAAGATTGTTAAAGATAGACTTAGTATTCCTGGGAGTTTTTCTCTGTGTTTTAGTTTGTGTTGATCCTGCCTTCTTAATTTGTGTTACTCGCGCTTTCTTAAGTTAATGAAGAAGGGGAAGATGTGGGAGTGTGGCCATGGGGGTCGGCAAGCCCCATGGTTGGTGATAACATCCGACTCTTAAGGATGAGACCATCAGGAATTTAAAGAGTTGAGAGGGAACAAAGAAGGGTGATTCAGGTGACACCTTCTTGTCTGGGGTGGCTAGTTCTTCAGCCATTAATGCATGGAAGTGGCTGGGTGTTTGCTGTTGCCGGGCAAAGTTGTTGACCAATGACTAGTTAGTGGAAAGGTACTGCTGTGAGGCGGAAGTTATAGGAAGGGAGCCTTTCCTGAATAAGGGATAGAATGAAGTTGTGCGCTCACTCTGAGAGATGAAGTTATGCCCTCAGTAAGAGAGAGTTCAAGTTATGTCATCAATAAAGAGGTAGCAGTTACAGATCCTGAAAGAACCCCGTTGTCCGTGCGGTCTTTACGCCACAAATCGCCCCCCAACAGGGACAAGAAAACGAACAGGGACGAGAAGAAAACAAACAGGGACATGAAGAACAGGAACAGGGACAGGCTAACAGAACAGGGATAAAAACAAAAAAGGAATGAATAGGGACAGGCAAACGGAACAGGAAAAAAAAAAAAAAGGAATGAATAGGTACAGGCTAACAGAACAGGGACGAACAAAAAGAGCTTATGGGAGGGTCACGCTGGCTTACGCAGGACCCCCAAACAAGGACTCCAGGAGTTGGAGGGGCAGCCAGAGCCCCCCGGCTGGGCAGCACTCAGAGCCTGCCTCTCCCAGGGATGGTTTTACAAAGGTTGTTAAAGATAGTCTTAGTATGCCTGGCAGTTTTTCTCTGTGTTTTAGTTTGTGTTGATCCTGCCTTCTAAATTTGTGTTAATTGTGCTTTCTTATGTTAATAAAGAAGGGGAAGATGTGAGAGTGTGGCCATGGGGGTCGACAAGCCCCATGGTTGGTGATAACATTGGACTCTTAATGATGAGACCATCAGGAAAGTAAAGAGTTGAGAGGGAACAAAGAAGGGTGATTCAGGAGACACCATAAACAGGGACATGAAGAACAGGAACAGGGATAGTCTAACAGAACAGGGACAAAAACAAAAAAGGAATGAATAGGGACAGGCTATCAGAACAGGGACAAACAAAAAACAGCGTATGGGAGGGTCTCGCTGGCATAGGCAGGACCCACAAACAAGGACTCCAGGAGTTGGAGGGGCAGCCAGAGCTCCCCGGCTGGGCAGCACTCAGTGCCTGCCTCTCCCAGGGATGGGGTTACAAAGTTTGTTAAAGATGGAATTAGTATGCCTGGCAGTTTTTCTCTGTATTTTAGTTTGTGTTAATAGTGCTTTCTTAATTTGTGTTACTCTTCCTTTCTTAATTTCTGTTAATCGTGCCTTCTTAATTTGTGTTAAACCTGCTTTCTTAATTTGTGTTAATCGAGCTCTTTTATGTTAATAAAGAAGGGGGAGTTGTAGGAGTGTGGCCATGGGGGTCGACAAGTCCCATGGTTGGTGATAACATCTGACTCTTAAAGATGAGGCCATCAGGAAAGTAAAGAGTTGAGAGGGAACAAAGAAGGGTGATTCAGGAGACACCTTAAACAGGGACATGAAGAACAGGGACAGGCTAACAGAGCAGGGAGAAACAAAAAACAGCATATGGGAGGGTCCCACTGGCATATGCTAGACCCACAAACAAGGACTCCAGGAGTTGGAGGGGCAGCCAGAGCCCCCCGGCTGGGCAGCACTCAGTGCCTGCCTCTCCCAGGGATGGGGTTACAAAGTTTGTTAAAGATGGAATTAGTATGCCTGGCAGTTTTTCTCTGTGTTTTAGTTTGTGTTAATAGTGCTTTCTTAATTTGTGTTACTCTTGCTTTCTTAATTTCTGTTAATCGCGCCTTCTTAATTTGTGTTAAACCTGCTTTCTTAATTTGTGTTAATCGAGCTCTTTTATGTTAATAAAGAAGGGGGAGATGTGGGAGCATGGCCATGGGGGTCGACAAGTCCCATGGTTGGTGATAACAACCGACTCTTAAAGATGAGGCCATCAGGAAAGTAAAGAGTTGAGAGGGAACAAAGAAGGGTGATTCAGGAGACACCTTAAACAGGGACATGAAGAACAGGAACAGGGACAGGCTAACAGAGCAGGGAGAAACAAAAATCAGCATATGGGAGGGTCCCACTGGCATAGGCAGGACCCACAAACAAGGACTCCAGGAGTTGGAGGGGCAGCCAGAGCCCCCCAGCTGGGCAGCACTCAGTGCCTGCCTCTCCCAGGGACGGGGTTACAAAGTTTGTTAAAGATGGAATTAGTATGCCTGGCAGTTTTTCTCTGTATTTTAGTTTGTGTTAATAGTGCTTTCTTAATTTGTGTTACTCTTGCTTTCTTAATTTCTGTTAATCGCGCCTTCTTAATTTGTGTTAAACCTGCTTTCTTAATTTGTGTTAATCGAGCTCTTTTATGTTAATAAAGGAGGGGGAGATGTGGGAGCCTGGCCATGGGGTTAGACAAGCCCCATGGTTGGTGATAAGATCTGACTAATAAAGTAGAGACCATCAGGAAAGTAAAGCCTTGAGAGGGAACAAAGAAGGGTGATTCAGGAGACACCTTAAACAGGGACATGAAGAACAGGAACAGGGATAGTCTAACAGAACCGGGACGAAAACAAAAAAGTAATGAATAGGGACAGGCTATCAGAACAGGGACAAACAAAAAACAGCGTATGGGAGGGTCTCGCTGGCATAGGCAGGACCCACAAACAAGGACTCCAGGAGTTGGAGGGGCAGCCAGAGCCCCCCAGCTGGGCAGCACTCAGTGCCTGCCTCTCCCAGGGATGGGGTTACAAAGTTTGTTAAAGATGGAATTAGTATGCCTGGCAGTTTTTCTCTGTGTTTTAGTTTGTGTTGATCCTGCCTTCTTAATTTGTGTTAATCGCGCTTTCTTATGTTAATAAAGAAGGTGAAGATGTGGGAGTGTGGCCATGGGGGTCGACAAGCCCCATGGTTGGTGGTAACATCAGACTCTTAATGATGAGACCATCAGGAAAGTAAAGAGTTGAGAGGGAACAAAGAAGGGTGATTCAGGAGACACCTTAAAAAAGGACATGAAGAACAGGAACAGGGACAGGCTAACGGAGCAGGGAGAAACAAAAAACAGCATAGGGGAGGGTCTCACTGGCATATGCTGGACCCAAAAACAAGGACTCCAGGAGTTGGAGGGGCAGCCAGAGCCCCCCGGCTGGGCAGCACTCAGTGCCTGCCTCTCCCAGGGATGGTTTTACAAAGATTGTTACAGATAGACTTAGTATGCCTGGCAGGTTTTCTCTGTGTTTTAGTTTGTTTTGATCCTGCCTTCTTAATTTGTGTTAATTGCGCTTTCTTATGTTAATAAAGAAGGGGAAGATGTGGGAGTGTGGCAATGGGGGTAGACAAGCCCCATGGTTGGTGATAACCTCGGACTCTTAAGGATGAGACCATCAGGAATTTAAAGAGTTGAGAGGGAACAAAGAAGGGTGATTCAGGTGACACCTTCTTGTCTGGGGTGGCTAGTTCTCCAGCCATTAATGCATGGAAGTGGCTGGGTGTTTGCTGTTGCCGGGCAACGTTGTTGACCAATGACTAGTTAGTGGAAAGGTACTGCTGTGAGGCGGAAGTTATAGGAAGGGAGCCTTTCCTGAATAAGGGATAGAATGAAGTTGTGCCCTCACTCTGAGAGATGAAGTTATGCCCTCAGTAAGAGAGAGTTCAAGTTATGTCATCAATAAAGAGGTAGCAGTTACAGATCCTGAAAGAACCCCGTTGTCCGTGCGGTCTTTACGCCACAAATCGCCCCCCAACAGGGACAAGAAAACGAACAGGGACGAGAAGAAAACAAACAGGGGCATGAAGAACAGGAAGAGGGACAGGCTAACAGAACAAGGACAAAAACAAAAAAAAATGAATAGGGACAGGCAAACGGAACAGGGACAAAAACAGAAAAGGAATGAATAGGTACAGGCTAACAGAACAGGGACGAAAAAAAGAGGGTAAGGGAGGGTCACGCTGGCTTACGCAGGACCCCCAAACAAGGACTCCAGGAGTTGGAGGGGCAGCCAGAGCCCCCCAGCTGGGCAGCACTCAGTGCCTGCCTCTCCCAGGGATGGGGTTACAAAGTTTGTAAAAGATGGAATTAGTATGCCTGGCAGTTTTTCTCTGTGTTTTAGTTTGTGTTAATAGTGCTTTCTTAATTTGTGTTACTCTTGCTTTCATAATTTCTGTTAATCGCGCCTTCTTAATTTGTGTTAAACCTGCTTTCTTAATTTGTGTTAATCGAGCTCTTTTATGTTAATAAAGCAGGGGGAGATGTGGGAGCATGGCCATGGGGGTCCACAAGTCCCATGGTTGGTGATAACATCCAACTCTTAAAGATGAGGCCATCAGGAAAGTAAAGAGTTGAGAGGGAACAAAGAAGGGTGATTCAGGAGACACCTTAAACAGGGACATGAAGAACAGGAACAGGGACAGGCTAACGGAGCAGGGAGAAACAAAAAACAGCATATGGGAGAGTCCCACTGGCATATGCTGAACCCACAAACAAGGACTCCAGGAGTTGGAGGGGCAGCCAGAGCCCCCCAGCTGGGCAGCACTCAGGTCCTGCCTCTCCCAGGGACGGGGTTACAAAGTTTGTTAAAGATGAAATTAGTATGCCTGGCAGTTTCTCTCTGTGTTTTAGTTTGTGTTGATCCTGCCTTCTTAATTTGTGTTAATCGCGCTTTCTTATGTTAATAAAGAAGGGGAAGATGTGGGAGTGTGGCCATGGGGGTCGACAAGCCCCTTGGTTTGTGATAACATCGGACTCTTAAAGTAGAGACCACCAGGAAAGTAAAGCCTTGACAGGGAACAAAGAAGGGTGATTCAGGAGACACCTTAAGCAGGGACATGAAGAACAGGAACAGGGACAGGCTAACAGAGCAGGGAGAAACAAAAAACAGCATATGGGAGGGTCCCACTGGCATATGCTGGACCCACAAACAAGGACTCCAGGAGTTGGAGGGGCAGCCAGAGCCCCCCGGCTGGGCAGCACTCAGTGCCTGCCTCTCCCAGGGATGGTTTTACAAAGATTGTTAAAGATAGACTTAGTATGCCTGGCAGTTTTTCTCTGTGTTTTAGTTTGTGTTGATCCTGCCTTCTTAATTTGTGTTAATTGCGCTTTCTTATGTTAATAAAGAAGGGGAAGATGTGGGAGTTTGGCCATGGGGGTCGACAAGCCCCATGGTTGGTGATAACATCGGACTCTTAAGGATGAGACCATCAGGAATTTAAAGAGTTGAGAGGGAACAAAGAAGGGTGATTCAGGTGACACCTTCTTGTCTGGGGTGGCTAGTTCTCCAGCCATTAATGCATGGAAGTGGCTGGGTGTTTGCTGTTGCCGGGCAAAGTTGTTGACCAATGACTAGTTAGTGGAAAGGTACTGCTGTGAGGCGGAAGTTATAGGAAGGGAGCCTTTCCTGAATAAGGGATAGAATGAAGTTGTGCGCTCACTCTGAGAGATGAAGTTATGCCCTCAGTAAGAGAGAGTTCAAGTTATGTCATCAATAAAGAGGTAGCAGTTACAGATCCTGAAAGAACCCCGTTGTCCGTGCGGTCTTTACGCCACAAATCGCCCCCCAACAGGGACAAGAAAACGAACAGGGACGAGAAGAAAACAAACAGGGACATGAAGAACAGGAACAGGGACAGGCTAACAGAACAGGGATAAAAACAAAAAAGGAATGAATAGGGACAGGCAAACGGAACAGGAAAAAAAAAAAAAAGGAATGAATCGGTACAGGCTAACAGAACAGGGACGAACAAAAAGAGCTTATCGGAGGGTCACGCTGGCTTACGCAGGACCCCCAAACAAGGACTCCAGGAGTTGGAGGGGCAGCCAGAGCCCCCCGGCTGGGCAGCACTCAGTGCCTGCCTCTCCCAGGGATGGTTTTACAAAGGTTGTTAAAGATAGACTTAGTATGCCTGGCAGTTTTTCTCTGTGTTTTAGTTTGTGTTGATCCTGCCTTCTAAATTTGTGTTAATTGTGCTTTCTTATGTTAATAAAGAAGGGGAAGATGTGGGAGTGTGGCCATGGGGGTCGACAAGCCCCATGGTTGGTGATAACATTGGACTCTTAATGATGAGACCATCAGGAAAGTAAAGAGTTGAGAGGGAACAAAGAAGGGTGATTCAGGAGACACCATAAACAGGGACATGAAGAACAGGAACAGGGATAGTCTAACAGAACAGGGACAAAAACAAAAAAGGAATGAATAGGGACAGGCTATCAGAACAGGGACAAACAAAAAACAGCATATGGGAGGGTCTCGCTGGCATAGGCAGGACCCACAAACAAGGACTCCAGGAGTTGGAGGGGCAGCCAAAGCTCCCCGGCTGGGCAGCACTCAGTGCCTGCCTCTCCCAGGGATGGGGTTACAAAGTTTGTTAAAGATGGAATTAGTATGCCTGGCAGTTTTTCTCTGTATTTTAGTTTGTGTTAATAGTGCTTTCTTAATTTGTGTTACTCTTGCTTTCTTAATTTCTGTTAATCGCGCCTTCATAATTTGTGTTAAACCTGCTTTCTTAATTTGTGTTAATCGAGCTCTTTTATGTTAATAAAGAAGGGGGAGTTGTAGGAGTGTGGCCATGGGGGTCGACAAGTCCCATGGTTGGTGATAACATCGGACTCTTAAAGATGAGGCCATCAGGAAAGTAAAGAGTTGAGAGGGAACAAAGAAGGGTGATTCAGGAGACACCTTAAACAGGGACATGAAGAACAGGGACAGGCTAACAGAGCAGGGAGAAACAAAAAACAGCATATGGGAGGGTCCCACTGGCATATGCTAGACCCACAAACAAGGACTCCAGGAGTTGGAGGGGCAGCCAGAGCCCCCCGGCTGGGCAGCACTCAGTGCCTGCCTCTCCCAGGGATGGGGTTACAAAGTTTTTAAAAGATGGAATTAGTATGCCTGGCAGTTTTTCTCTGTGTTTTAGTTTGTGTTGATCCTGCCTTCTTAATTTGTGTTAATCGCGCTTTCTTAAGTTAATGAAGAAGGGGAAGATGTGGGAGTGTGGCCATGGGGGTCGACAAGCCCCATGGTTGGTGATAACATCCGACTATTAAAGTAGAGACCATCAGGAAAGTACACCCTTGAGGGGGAACAAAGAAGGGTTATTCAAAAGACACCTTAACCAGGGACATGAAGAACAGGAACAGGGATAGTCTAACAGAACAGGGACAAAAACAAAAAAGGAATGAATAGGGAAAGGCTATCAGAACAGGGACAAACAAAAAACAGCGTATGGGAGGGTCTCGCTGGCATAGGCAGGACCCACAAACAAGGACTCCAGGAGTTGGAGGGGCAGCCAGAGCCCCCCGGCTGGGCAGCACTCAGTGCCTGCCTCTCCCAGGGTTGGGGTTACAAAGTTTGTAAAAGATGGAATTAGTATGCCTGGCAGATTTTCTCTGTGTTTTAGTTTGTGTTGATCCTGCCTTCTTAATTTGTGTTACTCGCGCTTTCTTAAGTTAATGAAGAAGGGGAAGATGTGGGAGTGTGGCCATGGGGGTCGGCAAGCCCCATGGTTGGTGATAACATCCGACTCTTAAGGATGAGACCATCAGGAATTTAAAGAGCTGAGAGGGAACAAAGAAGGGTGATTCAGGTGACACCCTCTTGTGTGGTGTGGCTAGTTCTCCAGCCATTAATGCATGGAAGTGGCTGGGTGTTTGCTGTTGCCGGGCAAAGTTGTTGACCAATGACTAGTTAGTGGAAAGGTACTGCTGTGAGGCGGAAGTTATAGGAAGGGAACCTTTCCTGAATAAGGGATAGAATGAAGTTGTGCCCTCACTCTGAGAGATGAAGTTATGCCCTCAGTAAGAGAGAGTTCAAGTTATGTCATCAATAAAGAGGTAGCAGTTACAGATCCTGAAAGAACCCCGTTGTCCGTGCGGTCTTTACGCCACAAATCGCCCCCCAACAGGGACAAGAAAACGAACAGGGACGAGAAGAAAACAAACAGGGACATGAAGAACAGGAACAGGGACAGGCTAACAGAGCAGGGAGAAACAAAAAAGAGCATATGGGAGGGTCCCACTGGCATATGCTGGACCCACAAACAAGGACTCCAGGAGTTGGAGGGGCAGCCAGAGCCCCCCGGCTGGGCAGTACTCACTGCCTGCCTCTCCCAGGGATGGTTTTACAAAGGTTGTTAAAGATAGACTTAGTATGCCTGGCAGTTTTTCTCTGTGTTTTAGTTTGTGTTGATCCTGCCTTCTTAATTTGTGTTAATTGTGCTTTCTTATGTTAATAAAGAAGGGGAAGATGTGGGAGTGTGGCCATGGGGGTCGACAAGCCCCTTGGTTTGTGATAACATCGGACTCGTAAAGTAGAGACCACCAGGAAAGTAAAGCCTTGCGAGGGAACAAAGAAGGGTGATTCAGGAGACACCTTAAGCAGGGACATGAAGAACAGGAACAGGGACAGGCTAACAGAACAGGGACAAAACAAAAAAGGAATGAATAGGGACATGCTATCAGAACAGGGGCAAACAAAAAACAGCGTATGGGAGGGTCTCGCTGGCATAGGCAGGACCCACAAACAAGGACTCCAGGAGTTGGAGGGGCAGCCAGAGCCCCCCAGCTGGGAAGCACTCAGTGCCTGCCTCTCCCAGGGATGGGGTACAAAGTTTGTTAAAGATGGAATTAGTATGCCTGGCAGTTTTTCTCTGTATTTTATTTTGTGTTAATAGTGCTTTCTTAATTTGTGTTACTCTTGCTTTCTTAATTTCTGTTAATCGCGCCTTCATAATTTGTGTTAAACCTGCTTTCTTAATTTGTGTTAATCGAGCTCTTTTATGTTAATAAAGAAGGGGGAGTTGTGGGAGCATGGCCATGGGGGTCGACAAGTCCCATGGTTGGTGATAACATCCGACTCTTAAAGATGAGACCATCAGGAAAGTAAAGAGTTGAGAGGGAGCAAAGAAGGGTGATTCAGGAGACACCTTAAACAGGGACATGAAGAACAGGAACAGGGACAGGCTAACAGGGCAGGGAGAAACAAAAAACAGCATATGGGAGGGTCTCGTTGGCATATGCTGGACCCACAAACAAGGACTCCAGGAGTTGGAGGGGCAGCCAGAGCCCCCCGGCTGGGCAGCACTCAGTGCCTGCCTCTCCCAGGGACGGTTTTACAAAGATTGTTAAAGATAGACTTAGTATTCCTGGGAGTTTTTCTCTGTGTTTTAGTTTGTGTTGATCCTGCCTTCTTAATTTGTGTTACTCGCGCTTTCTTAAGTTAATGAAGAAGGGGAAGATGTGGGAGTGTGGCCATGGGGGTCGGCAAGCCCCATGGTTGGTGATAACATCCGACTCTTAAGGATGAGACCATCAGGAATTTAAAGAGCTGAGAGGGAACAAAGAAGGGTGATTCAGGTGACACCCTCTTGTGTGGGGTGGCTAGTTGTCCAGCCATTAATGCATGGAAGTGGCTGGGTGTTTGCTGTTGCCGGGCAAAGTTGTTGACCAATGACTACTTAGTGGAAAGGTACTGCTGTGAGGCGGAAGTTATAGGAAGGGAGCCTTTCCTGAATAAGGGATAGAATGAAGTTGTGCCCTCACTCTGAGAGATGAAGTTATGCCCTCAGTAAGAGAGAGTTCAAGTTATGTCATCAATAAAGAGGTAGCAGTTACAGATCCTGAAAGGACCCCGTTGTCCGTGCGGTCTTTACGCCACAAATCGCCCCCCAACAGGGACATGAAAACGAACAGGGACGAGAAGAAAACAAACAGGGAAATGAAGAACAGGAACAGAGACAGGCAAACAGAACAAGGACAAAAACAAAAAAGGAATGAATAGGGACAGGCAAACGGAACAGGAAAAAAAAAAAAGGAATTAATAGGTACAGGCTAACAGAACAGGGACGAACAAAAAGAGCTTATGGGAGGGTCACGCTGGCTTACGCAGGACCCACAAACAAGGACTCCAGGAGTTGGAGGGGCAGCCAGAGCCCCCCGTCTGGGCAGCACTCAGTTCCTGCCTCTCCCAGGGATGGTTTTACAAAGGTTGTTAAAGATAGACTTAGTATGCCTGGCAGTTTTTCTCTGTGTTTTAGTTTGTGTTGATCCTGCCTTCTAAATTTGTGTTAATTGTGCTTTCTTATGTTAATAAAGAAGGGGAAGATGTGGGAGTGTGGCCATGGGGGTCGACAAGCCCCATGGTTGGTGATAACATTGGACTCTTAATGATGAGACCATCAGGAAAGTAAAGAGTTGAGAGGGAACAAAGAAGGGTGATTCAGGAGACACCATAAACAGGGACATGAAGAACAGGAACAGGGATAGTCTAACAGAACAGGGACAAAAACAAAAAAGGAATGAATAGGGACAGGCTATCAGAACAGGGACAAACAAAAAACAGCATATGGGAGGGTCTCGCTGGCATAGGCAGGACCCACAAACAAGGACTCCAGGAGTTGGAGGGGCAGCCAGAGCTCCCCGGCTGGGCAGCACTCAGTGCCTGCCTCTCCCAGGGACGGGGTTACAAAGTTTGTTAAAGATGGAATTAGTATGCCTGGCAGTTTTTCTCTGTATTTTAGTTTGTGTTAATAGTGCTTTCTTAATTTGTGTTACTCTTGCTTTCTTAATTTCTGTTAATCGCGCCTTCATAATTTGTGTTAAACCTGCTTTCTTAATTTGTGTTAATCGAGCTCTTTTATGTTAATAAAGAAGGGGGAGTTGTAGGAGTGTGGCCATGGGGGTCGACAAGTCCCATGGTTGGTGATAACATCGGACTCTTAAAGATGAGGCCATCAGGAAAGTAAAGAGTTGAGAGGGAACAAAGAAGGGTGATTCAGGAGACACCTTAAACAGGGACATGAAGAACAGGGACAGGCTAACAGAGCAGGGAGAAACAAAAAACAGCATATGGGAGGGTCCCACTGGCATATGCTAGACCCACAAACAAGGACTCCAGGAGTTGGAGGGGCAGCCAGAGCCCCCCGGCTGGGCAGCACTCAGTGCCTGCCTCTCCCAGGGATGGGGTTACAAAGTTTTTAAAAGATGGAATTAGTATGCCTGGCAGTTTTTCTCTGTGTTTTAGTTTGTGTTGATCCTGCCTTCTTAATTTGTGTTAATCGCGCTTTCTTAAGTTAATGAAGAAGGGGAAGATGTGGGAGTGTGGCCATGGGGGTCGACAAGCCCCATGGTTGGTGATAACATCCGACTATTAAAGTAGAGACCATCAGGAAAGTACACCCTTGAGAGGGAACAAAGAAGGGTTATTCAAAAGACACCTTAACCAGGGACATGAAGAACAGGAACAGGGATAGTCTAACAGAACAGGGACAAAAACAAAAAAGGAATGAATAGGGAAAGGCTATCAGAACAGGGACAAACAAAAAACAGCGTATGGGAGGGTCTCGCTGGCATAGGCAGGACCCACAAACAAGGACTCCAGGAGTTGGAGGGGCAGCCAGAGCCCCCCGGCTGGGCAGCACTCAGTGCCTGCCTCTCCCAGGGTTGGGGTTACAAAGTTTGTAAAAGATGGAATTAGTATGCCTGGCAGTTTTTCTCTGTGTTTTAGTTTGTGTTGATCCTGCCTTCTTAATTTGTGTTACTCGCGCTTTCTTAAGTTAATGAAGAAGGGGAAGATGTGGGAGTGTGGCCATGGGGGTCGGCAAGCCCCATGGTTGGTGATAACATCCGACTCTTAAGGATGAGACCATCAGGAATTTAAAGAGCTGAGAGGGAACAAAGAAGGGTGATTCAGGTGACACCCTCTTGTGTGGGGTGGCTAGTTCTCCAGCCATTAATGCATGGAAGTGGCTGGGTGTTTGCTGTTGCCGGGCAAAGTTGTTGACCAATGACTAGTTAGTGGAAAGGTACTGCTGTGAGGCGGAAGTTATAGGAAGGGAACCTTTCCTGAATAAGGGATAGAATGAAGTTGTGCCCTCACTCTGAGAGATGAAGTTATGCCCTCAGTAAGAGAGAGTTCAAGTTATGTCATCAATAAAGAGGTAGCAGTTACAGATCCTGAAAGAACCCCGTTGTCCGTGCGGTCTTTACGCCACAAATCGCCCCCCAACAGGGACAAGAAAACGAACAGGGACGAGAAGAAAACAAACAGGGACATGAAGAACAGGAACAGGGACAGGCTAACAGAGCAGGGAGAAACAAAAAAGAGCATATGGGAGGGTCCCACTGGCATATGCTGGACCCACAAACAAGGACTCCAGGAGTTGGAGGGGCAGCCAGAGCCCCCCGGCTGGGCAGTACTCAGTGCCTGCCTCTCCCAGGGATGGTTTTACAAAGGTTGTTAAAGATAGACTTAGTATGCCTGGCAGTTTTTCTCTGTGTTTTAGTTTGTGTTGATCCTGCCTTCTTAATTTGTGTTAATTGTGCTTTCTTATGTTAATAAAGAAGGGGAAGATGTGGGAGTGTGGCCATGGGGGTCGACAAGCCCCTTGGTTTGTGATAACATCGGACTCGTAAAGTAGAGACCACCAGGAAAGTAAAGCCTTGCGAGGGAACAAAGAAGGGTGATTCAGGAGACACCTTAAGCAGGGACATGAAGAACAGGAACAGGGACAGGCTAACAGAACAGGGACAAAACAAAAAAGGAATGAATAGGGACATGCTATCAGAACAGGGGCAAACAAAAAACAGCGTATGGGAGGGTCTCGCTGGCATAGGCAGGACCCACAAACAAGGACTCCAGGAGTTGGAGGGGCAGCCAGAGCCCCCCAGCTGGGAAGCACTCAGTGCCTGCCTCTCCCAGGGATGGGGTACAAAGTTTGTTAAAGATGGAATTAGTATGCCTGACAGTTTTTCTCTGTATTTTATTTTGTGTTAATAGTGCTTTCTTAATTTGTGTTACTCTTGCTTTCTTAATTTCTGTTAATCGCGCCTTCATAATTTGTGTTAAACCTGCTTTCTTAATTTGTGTTAATCGAGCTCTTTTATGTTAATAAAGAAGGGGGAGTTGTGGGAGCATGGCCATGGGGGTCGACAAGTCCCATGGTTGGTGATAACATCCGACTCTTAAAGATGAGGCCATCAGGAAAGTAAAGAGTTGAGAGGTAGCAAAGAAGGGTGATTCAGGAGACACCTTAAACAGGGACATGAAGAACAGGAACAGGGACAGGCTAACAGAGCAGGGAGAAACAAAAAAGAGCATATGGGAGGGTCTCGTTGGCATATGCTGGACCCACAAACAAGGACTCCAGGAGTTGGAGGGGCAGCCAGAGCCCCCCGGCTGGGCAGCACTCAGTGCCTGCCTCTCCCAGGGACGGTTTTACAAAGATTGTTAAAGATAGACTTAGTATTCCTGGGAGTTTTTCTCTGTGTTTTAGTTTGTGTTGATCCTGCCTTCTTAATTTGTGTTACTCGCGCTTTCTTAAGTTAATGAAGAAGGGGAAGATGTGGGAGTGTGGCCATGGGGGTCGGCAAGCCCCATGGTTGGTGATAACATCCGACTCTTAAGGATGAGACCATCAGGAATTTAAAGAGCTGAGAGGGAACAAAGAAGAGTGATTCAGGTGACACCCTCTTGTGTGGGGTGGCTAGTTGTCCAGCCATTAATGCATGGAAGTGGCTGGGTGTTTGCTGTTGCCGGGCAAAGTTGTTGACCAATGACTAGTTAGTGGAAAGGTACTGCTGTGAGGCGGAAGTTATAGGAAGGGAGCCTTTCCTGAATAAGGGATAGAATGAAGTTGTGCCCTCACTCTGAGAGATGAAGTTATGCCCTCAGTAAGAGAGAGTTCAAGTTATGTCATCAATAAAGAGGTAGCAGTTACAGATCCTGAAAGAACCCCGTTGTCCGTGCGGTCTTTACGCCACAAATCGCCCCCCAACAGGGACATGAAAACGAACAGGGACGAGAAGAAAACAAACAGGGAAATGAAGAACAGGAACAGAGACAGGGAAACAGAACAAGGACAAAATCAAAAAAGGAATGAATAGGGACAGGCAAACGGAACAGGAAAAAAAAAAAAGGAATTAATAGGTACAGGCTAACAGAACAGGGACGAACAAAAAGAGCTTATGGAAGGGTCACGCTGGCTTACGCAGGACCCACAAACAAGGACTCCAGGAGTTGGAGGGGCAGCCAGAGCCCCCCGTCTGGGCAGCACTCAGTTCCTGCCTCTCCCAGGGATGGTTTTACAAAGGTTGTTAAAGATAGACTTAGTATGCCTGGCAGTTTTTCTCTGTGTTTTAGTTTGTGTTGATCCTGCCTTCTAAATTTGTGTTAATCGTGCTTTCTTATTTTAATAAAGAAGGGGGAGATGTGGGAGTGTGGCCATGGGGGTCGACAAGCCCCATGGTTGGTGATAACATCCGACTCTTAAAGATGAGGCCATCAGGAAAGGAAAGCCTTGAGAGGGAACAAAGAAGGGTGATTCAGGAGACACCTTAAGCAGGGACATGAAGAACAGGAACAGGGATAGTCTAACAGAACAGGGACGAAAACAAAAAGGGAATGAATAGGGACAGGCTATCAGAACAGGGACAAACAAAAAACAGCGTATGGGAGGGTCTCGCTGGCATAGGCAGGACCCACAAACAAGGACTCCAGGAGTTGGAGGGGCAGCCAGAGCACCCCGGCTGGGCAGCACTCAGTGCCTGCCTCTCCCACGGCTGGTTTTACAAAGGTTGTTAAAGATAGACTTAGTATGCCTGGCAGTTTTTCTCTGTGTTTTAGTTTGTGTTGATCCTGCCTTCTTAATTTGTGTTAATTGTGCTTTCTTATGTTAATAAAGAAGGGGAAGATGTGGGAGTGTGGCCATGGGGGTCGACAAGCCCCTTGGTTTGTGATAACATCGGACTCGTAAAGTAGAGACCACCAGGAAAGTAAAGCCTTGCGAGGGAACAAAGAAGGGTGATTCAGGAGACACCTTAAACAGGGACATGAAGAACAGGAACAGGGACAGGCTAACAGAGCAGGGAGAAACAAAAAACAGCATATGGGAGGGTCCCACTGGCATATGCTGGACCCACAAAGAAGGACTCCAGGAGTTGGAGGGGCAGCCAGAGCCCCCCGGCTGGGCAGCACTCAGTGCCTGCCTCTCCCAGGGATGGGGTTACAAAGTTTGTTAAAGATGGAATTAGTATGCCTGGCAGTTTTTCTCTGTGTTTTAGTTTGTGTTAATAGTGCTTTCTTAATTTGTGTTACTCTTGCTTTCTTAATTTCTGTTAATCGCACCTTCATAATTTGTGTTAAACCTGCTTTCTTAATTTGTGTTAATCGAGCTCTTTTATGTTAATAAAGGAGGGGGAGTTGTGGGAGCATGTCCATGGGGGTCGACAAGTCCCATGGTTGGTGATAACATCCGACTCTTAAAGATGAGGCCATCAGGAATGTAAAGAGTTGAGAGGGAGCAAAGAAGGGTGATTCAGGAGACACCTTAGACAGGGACATGAAGAACAGGAACAGGGACAGGCTAACAGAGCAGGGAGAAACAAAAAACAGCATATGGGAGGGTCTCGTTGGCATATGCTGGACCCACAAACAAGGACTCCAGGAGTTGGAGGGGCAGCCAGAGCCCCCCGGCTGGGCAGCACTCAGTGCCTGCCTCTCCCAGGGACGGTTTTACAAAGATTGTTAAAGATAGACTTAGTATTCCTGGCAGTTTTTCTCTGTGTTTTAGTTTGTGTTGATCCTGCCTTCTTAATTTGTGTTACTCGCGCTTTCTTAAGTTAATGAAGAAGGGGAAGATGTGGGAGTGTGGCCATGGGGGTCGGCAAGCCCCATGGTTGGTGATAACATCCGACTCTTAAGGATGAGACCATCAGGAATTTAAAGAGCTGAGAGGGAACAAAGAAGGGTGATTCAGGTGACACCTTAAGCAGGGACATGAAGAACAGGAACAGGGATAGTCTAACAGAACAGGGACGAAAACAAAAAGGGAATGAATAGGGACAGGTTATCAGAACAGGGACAAACAAAAAACAGCGTATGGGAGGGTCTCGCTGGCATAGGCAGGACCCACAAACAAGGACTCCAGGAGTTGGAGGGGCAGCCAGAGCACCCCGGCTGGGCAGCACTCAGTGCCTGCCTCTCCCACGGCTGGTTTTACAAAGATTGTTAGAGATAGACTTAGTATGCCTGGCAGTTTTTCTCTGTGTTTTAGTTTGTGTTGATCCTGCCTTCTTAATTTGTGTTAATTGCGCTTTCATATGTTAATAAAGAAGGGGAAGATGTGGGAGTGTGGCCATGGGGGTCGACAAGCCCCTTGGTTTGTGATAACATCGGACTCTTAAAGTAGAGACCACCAGGAAAGTAAAGCCTTGCGAGGGAACAAAGAAGGGTGATTCAGGAGACACCTTAAGCAGGGACCTGAAGAACAGGAACAGGGACAGGCTAACAGAACAGGGACAAAATAAAAAAGGAATGAATAGGGACATGCTATCAGAACAGGGGCAAACAAAAAACAGCGTATGGGAGGGTCTCGCTGGCATTGGCAGGACCCACAAACAAGGACTCCAGGAGTTGGAGGGGCAGCCAGAGCCCCCCTGCTGGGCAGCACTCAGTGCCTGCCTCTCCCAGGGATGGGGTTACAAAGTTTGTAAAAGATGGAATTAGTATGCCTGGCAGTTTTTCTCTGTGTTTTAGTTTGTGTTGATCCTGCCTTCTTAATTTGTGTTAATCGCGCTTTCTTAAGTTAATGAAGAAGGGGAAGATGTGGGAGTGTGGCCATGGGGGTCGGCAAGCCCCATGGTTGGTGATAACATCCGACTCTTAAGGATGAGACCATCAGGAATTTAAAGAGCTGAGAGGGAACAAAGAAGGGTGATTCAGGAGACACCTTAAGCAGGGACATGAAGAACAGGAACAGGGATAGTCTAACAGAACAGGGACAAAAACAAAAAAGGAATGAATAGGGACAGGCTATCAGAACAGCGACAAACAAAAAACAGCGTATGGGAAGGTCTCGCTGGCATAGGCAGGACCCCCAAACAAGGACTCCAGGAGTTGGAAGGGCAGCCAGAGCCCCCCGGCTGGGCAGTACTCAGTGCCTGCCTCTCCCAGGGATGGGGTTACAAAGTTTGTTAAAGATGGAATTAGTATGCCTGGCCGTTTTTCTCTGTATTTTAGTTTGTGTTAATAGTTCTTTCTTAATTTGTGTTAATTTTCCTTTCTTATTTTCTGTTAATCGCGCCTTCTTAATTTGTGTTAAACCTGCTTTCTTAATTTGTGTTAATCGAGCTCTTTTATGTTAATAAAGAAGGGGGAGTTCTGGGAGCATGGCCATGGGGGTCGACAAGTCCCATGGTTGGTGATAACATCGGACTCTTAAGGATGAGACCATCAGGAAAGTAAAGCCTTGAGAGGGAATAAAGAAGGGTGATTCAGGAGACACCTTAAGCAGGGACATGAAGAACAGGAACAGGGGCAGGCTCACAGAGCAGGGAGAAACAAAAAACAGCATATGGGAGGGTCCCACTGGCGTATGCTGGACCCACAAACAAGGACTCCAGGAGTTGGAGGGGCAGCCAGAGCCCCCCGGCTGGGCAGCACTCAGTGCCTGCCTCTCACAGGGATGGTTTTACAAAGATTGTTAAAGATAGACTTAGTATGCCTGGCAGTTTTTCTCTGTGTTTTAGTTTGTGTTGATCCTGCCTTCTTAATTTGTGTTAATCGTGCTTTCTTATTTTATTAAAGAAGGGGGAGATGTGGGAGTGTGGCCATGGGGGTCGACAAGCCCCATGGTTGGTGATAACATCCGACTGTTAAAGTAGAGACCATCAGGAAAGTAAAACCTTGAGAGGGAACAAAGAAGGGTGATTCAGGAGACACCTTAAGCAGGGACATGAAGAACAGGAACAGGGATAGTCTAACAGAACAGGGAGGAAAACAAAGAGGGAATGAATAGGGACAGGCTATCAGAACAGGGACAAACAAAAAACAGCGTATGGGAGGGTCTCGCTGGCATACGCAGGACCCTCACAAAAGGACTCCAGGAGTTGGAGGGGCAGCCAGAGCCCCCCGGCTGGGCAGCACTCAGTGCCTGCCTCTCCCAGGGATGGTTTTGCAAAGGTTGTTAAAGATAGACTTAGTATGCCTGGCAGTTTTTCTCTGTGTTTTAGTTTGTGTTGATCCTGCCTTCTTAATTTGTGATAATCGCGCTTTCTTATGTTAATAAAGAAGGAGGAGATGTGGGAATGTGGCCATGGGGGTCGACAAGCCCCATGGTTGGTAATAACATCCGACTCTTAAGGATGAGACCATCAGGAATTTAAAGAGTTGAGAGGGAACAAAGAAGGGTGATTCAGGTGACACCTTCTTGTCTGGGGTGGCTAGTTCTCCAGCCATTAAAGCATGGAAGTTGCTGTGTGTTTGGTGTTGCCGGGCAAAGTTGTTGAGCAATGACTAGTTAGTGGAAAGGTACTGCTGTGAGGCGGAAATTATAGGAAGGGAGCCTTTCCTGAATAAGGGATAGAATGAAGTTGTGCCCTCACTCTGAGAGATGAAGTTATGCCTTCAGTAAGAGAGAGTTCAGGATATGTCGTCAATAAAGACGTGGCAGTTAAAGATCCTGAAAGAACCCCGTTGTCCGTGCGGTCTTTACGCCACAAATCGCCCCCCAACAGGGACATGAAAACGAACAGGGACGAGAAGAAAACAAACAGGGACATGAAGAACAGGAACAGGGACAGGCTAACAGAACAGGGACAAAAACAAAAAAGGAATGAATAGGGACAGGCAAACGGAACAGGGACAAAAACAGAAAAGGAATGAATAGGTACTGCTAACAGAACAGGGACGAACAAAAAGAGCTTATGGGAGGGTCACGCTGGCTTATGCAGGACCCACAAACAAGGACTCCAGGAGTTGGAGGGGCAGCCAGAGCCCCCCGGCTGGGCAGCACTCAGTGCCTGCCACTCCCAGGGATGGGGTTGCAAAGTTTGTTAAAGATAGTCTTAGTATGCCTGGCAGCTTTTCTCTGTGTTTTAGTTTGTGTTCATCCTGCCTTCTTAATTTGTGTTAATTGTGCTTTCTTATGTTAATAAAGAAGGGGAAGATGTGGGAGTGTGGCCATGGGGGTCGACAAGCCCCATGGTTGGTGATAACATCGGACTCTTAAAGTAGAGACCATCAGGAAAGTAAAGCCTTGAGAGGGAACAAAGAAGGGTGATTCAGGAGACACCTTAAGCAGGGACATGAAGAACAGGAACAGGGACAGGCTAACAGAACAGGGACAAAACAAAAAAGGAATGAATAGGGACATGCTATCAGTACAGGGACAAACAAAAAACAGCGTATTGGAGGGTCTCGCTGGCATAGGCAGGACCCACAAACAAGGACTCCAGGAGTTGGAGGGGCAGCCAGAGCCCCCCAGCTGGGCAGCACTCAGTGCCTGGCTCTCCCAGGGATGGGGTTACAAAGTTTGTTAAAGATGGAATTAGTATGCCTGGCAGTTTTTCTCTGTATTTTAGTTTGTGTTAATAGTGCTTTCTTAATTTGTGTTACTCTTGCTTTCTTAATTTCTGTTAATCGCGCCTTCATAATTTCTGTTAAACCTGCTTTCTTAATTTGTGTTAATCGAGCTCTTTTATGTTAATAAAGAAGTGGGAGTTGTGGGAGCATGGCCATGGGGGTCGACAAGTCCCATGGTTGGTGATAACATCTGACTCTTAAAGATGAGGCCATCAGGAAAGTAAAGCCTTGAGAGGGAACAAAGAAGGGTGATTCAGGAGACACCTTAAACAGGGACATGAAGAACAGGAACAGGGGCAGGCAAACAGAGCAGGGAGAAACAAAAAACAGCATATGGGAGGGTCCCACTGGCATATGCTGGACCCACAAACAAGGACTCCAGGAGTTGGAGGGGCAGCCAGAGCCCCCCGGCTGGGCAGCACTCGGTGCCTGCCTCTCCCAGGGACGGTTTTACAAAGATTGTTAAAGATAGACTTAGTATGCCTGGCAGTTTTTCTCTGTGTTTTAGTTTGTGTTGATCCTGCCTTCTTAATTTGTGTTAATCGCACTTTCTTATGTTAATAAAGAAGGGGAAGATGTGGGAGTGTGGCCATGGGGGTTGACAAGCCCCATGCTTGGTGATAACATCCGACTATTAAAGTAGAGACCATCAGGAAAGTAAAGCCTTGAGAGGGAACAAAGAAGGGTGATTCAGGAGACACCATAAACAGGGACATGAAGAACAGGAACAGGGATAGTCTAACAGAACAGGGACAAAAACAAAAAAGGAATGAATAGGGACAGGCTATCAGAACAGGGACAAACAAAAAACAGCGTATGGGAGGGTCTCGCTGGCATAGGCAGGACCCACAAACAAGGACTCCAGGAGTTGGAGGGGCAGCCAGAGCTCCCCGGCTGGGCAGCACTCAGTGCCTGCCTCTCCCAGGGATGGGGTTACAAAGTTTGTTAAAGATGGAATTAGTATGCCTGGCAGTTTTTCTCTGTATTTTAGTTTGTGTTAATAGTGCTTTCTTAATTTGTGTTACTCTTGCTTTCTTAATTTCTGTTAATCGCGCCTTCATAATTTGTGTTAAACCTGCTTTCTTAATTTGTGTTAATCGAGCTCTTTTATGTTAATAAAGAAGGGGGAGTTGTAGGAGTGTGGCCATGGGGGTCGACAAGTCCCATGGTTGGTGATAACATCCGACTCTTAAAGATGAGGCCATCAGGAAAGTAAAGAGTTGAGTGGGAACAAACAAGGGTGATTCAGGAGACACCTTAAACAGGGACATGAAGAACAGGGACAGGCTAACAGAGCAGGGAGAAACAAAAAACAGCATATGGGAGGGTCCCACTGGCATATGCTAGACCCACAAACAAGGACTCCAGGAGTTGGAGGGGCAGCCAGAGCCCCCCGGCTGGGCAGCACACAGTACCTGCCTCTCCCAGGGATGGGTTTACAAAGGTTGTTAAAGATAGACTTAGTATGCCTGGCAGTTTTTCTATGTGTTTTAGTTTGTGTTGATCCTGCCTTCTTAATTTGTGTTAATCGCGCTTTCTTATGTTAATAAAGAAGGGGAAGATGTGGGAGTGTGGCCATGGGGGTCGACAAGCCCCATGGTTGGTGATAACATCCGACTATTAAAGTAGAGACCATCAGGAAAGTAAACCCTTGAGAGGAAACAAAGAAGGGTGATTCAGGAGACACCTTAAGCAGGGACATGAAGAACAGGAACAGGGACAGGCTAACAGAACAGGGACAAAACAAAAAAGGAATGAATAGGGACAAGCTATCAGAACAGGGACAAACAAAAAACAGCGTATGGGAGGGTCTCGCTGGCATAGGCAGGACCCACAAACAAGGACTCCAGGAGTTGGAGGGGCAGCCAGAGCCCCCCAGCTGGGAAGCACTCAGTGCCTGCCTCTCCCAGGGATGGGGTTACAAAGTTTGTTAAAGATGGAATTAGTATGCCTGGCAGTTTTTCTCTGTATTTTAGTTTGTGTTAATAGTGCTTTCTTAATTTGTGTTACTCTTGCTTTCTTAATTTCTGTTAATCGCGCCTTCATAATTTGTGTTAAACCTGCTTTCTTAATTTGTGTTAATCGAGCTCTTTTACGTTAATAAAGAAGGGGGAGTTGTGGGAGCATGGCCATGGGGGTCGACAACTCCCATGGTTGGTGATAACATCTGACTCTTAAAGATGAGGGCATCAGGAAAGTAAAGCCTTGAGAGGGAACAAAGAAGGGTGATTCAGGAGACACCTTAAACAGGGACATGAAGAACAGGAACAGGGATAGTCTAACAGAACAGGGAGGAAAAAAAAAAAGGAATGAATAGGGACAGGCTATCAGAACAGGGACAAACAAAAAACAGCGTATGGGAGGGTCTCGCTGGCATAGGCAGGACCCACAAACAAGGACTCCAGGAGTTGGAGGGGCAGCCAGAGCCCCCCAGCTGGGCAGCACTCAGTGCCTGCCTCTCCCAGGGATGGGGTTACAAAGTTTGTAAAAGATGGAATTAGTATGCCTGGCAGTTTTTCTCTGTGTTTTAGTTTGTGTTAATAGTGCTTTCTTAATTTGTGTTACTCTTGCTTTCATAATTTCTGTTAATCGCGCCTTCTTAATTTGTGTTAAACCTGCTTTCTTAATTTGTGTTAATCGCGCTTTCTTATGTTAATAAAGAAGGGGAAGATGTGGGAGTGTGGCCATGGGGGTCCACAAGCCCCATGGTTGGTGGTAACATCAGACTCTTAATGATGAGACCATCAGGAAAGTAAAGAGTTGAGAGAGAACAAAGAAGGGTGATTCAGGAGACACCTTAAAAAGGGACATGAAGAACAGGAACAGGGACAGGCTAACAGAGCAGGGAGAAACAAAAAACAGCATATGGAAGGGTCCCACTGGCATATGCTGGACCCACAAACAAGGACTCCAGGAGTTGGAGGGGCAGCCAGAGCCCCCCGGCTGGGCAGCACTCAGTGCCTGCCTCTCCCAGGGATGGTTTTACAAAGGTTGTTAAAGATAGACTTAGTATGCCTGGCAGTTTTTCTCTGTTTTAGTTTGTGTTGATCCTGCCTTCTTAATTTGTGTTAATCGCGCTTTCTTAAGTTAATAAAGAAGGGGGAGATGTGGGAGTGTGGCCATGGGGGTCGACAGGCCCCATGGTTGGTGATAACATAGGACTCTTAAGGATGAGACCATCAGGAATTTAAAGAGTTGAGAGGGAACAAAGAAGGGTGATTCAGGTGACACCTTGTTGTCTGGAGTGGCTAGTTCTCCAGCCATTAATGCATGGAAGTGGCTGGGTGTTTGGTGTTGCCGGGCAAAGTTGTTGACCAATGACTAGTTAGTGGAAGGGTACTGCTGTGAGGCGGAAATTATAGGAAGGGAGCCTTTCCTGAATAAGGGATAGAATGAAGTTGTGCCCTCACTCTGAGAGATGAAGTTATGCCCTCAGTAAGAGAGAGTTCAAGTTATGTCATCAATAAAGAGGTAGCAGTTACAGATCCTGAAAGAACCCCGTTGTCCGTGCGGTCTTTACGCCACAAATCGCCCCCCAACAGGGACATGAAACGAACAGGGACGAGAAGAAAACAAACAGGGGAATGAAGAACAGGAACAGGGACAGGCTAACAGAACAGGGACAAAAACAAAAAAGGAATGATCAGGTACAGGCTAACAGAACAGGGACGAACAAAAAGAGCTTATGGGAGGGTCACGCTGGCTTACGCAGGACCCACAAACAAGGACTCCAGGAGTTGGAGGGGCAGCCAGAGCCCCCTGGCTGGGCAGCACTCAGTGCCTGCCTCTCCCAGGGATGGGGTTGCAAAGTTTGTTAAAGATAGACTTAGTATGCCTGGCAGTTTTTCTCTGTGTTTTAGTTTGTGTTGATCCTGCCTTCTTAATTTGTGTTAATCGCGTTTTCTTATGTTAATAAAGAAGGGGAAGATGTGGGAGTGTGGCCATGGGGGTCCACAAGTCCCATGGTTGGTGATAACATCCGACTCTTAAAGATGAGGCCATCAGGAAAGTAAAGAGTTGAGAGGGAACAAAGAAGGGTGATTCAGGAGACACCTTAAACAGGGACATGAAGAACAGGAACAGGGATAGTCTAACAGAACAGGGACGAAAACAAAAAAAGGAATGAATAGGGACAGGCTATCAGAACAGGGACAAACAAAAAACAGCGTATGGGAGGGTCTCGTTGGCATAGGCAGGACCCCCAAACAAGGACTCCAGGAGTTGGAGGGGCAGCCAGAGCCCCCCGGCTGGGCAGCACTCAGTGCCTGCCTCTCCCAGGGATGGTTTTACAAAGATTGTTAAAGATAGACTTAGTATGCCTGGCAGTTTTTCTCTGTGTTTTAGTTTGTGTTGATCCTGCCTTCTTAATATGTGTTAATCGCGCTTTCTTATGTTAATAAAGAAGGGGAAGATGTGGGAGTGTGGCCATGGGGGTCGACAAGCCCCATGGTTGGTGATAACATCGGACTCTTAAGGATGAGACCATCAGGAATTTAAAGAGTAGAGAGGGAACAAAGAAGGGTGATTCAGGTGACACCTTGTTGTCTGGGGTGGCTTGTTCTCCAGCCATTAAAGCATGGAAGTTGCTGGGTGTTTGCTGTTGCCGGGCAACGTTGTTGACCAATGACTAGTTAGTGGAAAGGTACTGCTGTGAGGCAGAAGTTATAGGAAGGGAGCCTTTCCTGAATAAGGGATAGAATGAAGTTGTGCCCTCACTCTGAGAGATGAAGTTATGCCCTCAGTAAGAGAGAGTTCAAGTTATGCCATCAATAAAGAGGTAGCAGTTACAGATCCTGAAAGAACCCCTTTGTCCGTGCGGTTTTTACTCCACAAATCGCCCCCCAAAAGGGACATGAAAACGAACAGGGACCAGAAGAAAACAAACAGGGACATGAAGAACAGGAACAGGGACAGGCTAACAGCACAGGGACAAAAACAAAAAAGGAATGAATAGGGACAGGCTAACAGAACAGGGACGAACAAAAAGAGCTTATGGGAGGGTCACGCTGGCTTACGCAGGACCCACAAACAAGGACTCCAGGAGTTGGAGGGGCAGCCAGAGCCCCCCGGCTGGGCAGCACTCAGGTCCTGCCTCTCCCAGGGATGGGGTTGCAAAGTTTGTTAAAGATAGTCTTAGTATGCCTGGCAGCTTTTCTCTGTGTTTTAGTTTGTGTTGATCCTGCCTTCTTAATTTGTGTTAATCGAGCTCTTTTATGTTAATAAAGAAGGGGGAGATTTGGGAGCGTGGCCATGGGGGTCGACAAGTCCCATGGTTGGTGATAACATCCAACTCTTAAAGATGAGGCCATCAGGAAAGTAAAGCCTTGAGAGGGAACAAAGAAGGGTGATTCAGGAGACACCTTAAACAGGGACATGAAGAACAGGAACAGGGGCAGGCAAACAGAGCAGGGAGAAACAAAAAACAGCATATGGGAGGGTCCCACTGGCATATGCTGGACCCACAAACAAGGACTCCAGGAGTTGGAGGGGCAGCCAGAGCCCCCCAGCTGGGCAGCACTCAGTGCCTGCCTCTCCCAGGGATGGGGTTACAAAGTTTGTAAAAGATGGAATTAGTATGCCTGGCAGTTTTTCTCTGTGTTTTAGTTTGTGTTGATCCTGCCTTCTTAATATGTGTTAATCGCGCTTTCTTAAGTTAATAAAGAAGGGGGAGATGTGGGAGTGTGGCCATGGGGGTCGACAAGCCCCATGGTTGGTGATAACATCAGACTCTTAATGATGAGACCATCAGGAAAGTAAAGCCTTGAGAGGGAACAAAGAAGGGTGATTCAGGAGACACCTTAAACAGGGACATGAAGAACAGGAACAGGGATAGTCTAACAGAACAGGGACAAAAACAAAAAAGGAATGAATAGGGACAGGCTATCAGAACAGGGACAAACAAAAAACAGCGTATGGGAGGGTCTCGCTGGCATAGGCAGGACCCACAAACAAGGACTCCAGGAGTTGGAGGGGCAGCCAGAGCCCCCCAGCTGGGCAGCACTCAGTGCCTGCCACTCCCAGGGACGGGGTTGCAAAGTTTGTTAAAGATGGAATTAGTATGCCTGGCAGCTTTTCTCTGTGTTTTAGTTTGTGTTGATCCTGCCTTCTTAATTTGTGTTAATCGCGCTTTCTTATGTTAATAAAGAAGGGGAAGATGTGGGAGTGTGGCAATGGGAGTCCACAAGCCCCATGGTTGGTGATAACATCCGACTCTTAAGGATGAGACCATCAGGAATTTAAAGAGTTGAGAGGGAACAAAGAAGGGTGATTCAGGTGACACCTTGTTGCCTGGGGTGGCTTGTTCTCCAGCCATTAAAGCATGGAAGTTGCTGGGTGTTTGCTGTTGCCGGGCAAAGTTGTTGACCAATGACTAGTTAGTGGAAAGGTACTGCTGTGAGGCGGAAATTATAGGAAGGGAGCCTTTCCTGAATAAGGGATAGAATGAAGTTGTGCCCTCACTCTGAGAGATGAAGTTATGCCTTCAGTAAGAGAGAGTTCAAGTTATGCCATCAATAAAGAGGTAGCAGTTACAGATCCTGAAAGAACCCCGTTGTCCGTGCGGTCTTTACGCCACAAATCGCCCCCCAAAAGGGACATGAAAACGAACAGGGACCAGAAGAAAACAAACAGGGACATGAAGAACAGGAACAGGGACAGGCTAACAGCACAGGGACAAAAACAAAAAAGGAATGAATAGGGACAGGCTAACAGAACAGGGACGAACAAAAAGAGCTTATGGGAGGGTCACGCTGGCTTACGCAGGACCCCCAAACAAGGACTCCAGGAGTTGGAGGGGCAGCCAGAGCCCCCCGGCTGGGCAGCACTCAGTGCCTGCCACTCCCAGGGATGGGGTTGCAAAGTTTGTTAAAGATAGTCTTAGTATGCCTGGCAGCTTTTCTCTGTGTTTTAGTTTGTGTTGATCCTGCCTTCTTAATTTGTGTTAATAGAGCTTTCTTATGTTAATAAAGAAGGGGAAGATGTGGGAGTGTGGCCATGGGGGTCGACAAGCCCCATGGTTGGTGGTAACATCAGACTCTTAATGATGAGACCATCAGGAAAGTAAAGAGTTGAGAGAGAACAAAGAAGGGTGATTCAGGAGACACCTTAAAAAGGGACATGAAGAACAGGAACAGGGACAGGCTAACAGAACAGGGACAAAAACAAAAAAGTAATGAATCGGGACAGGCTATCAGAACAGGGACAAACAAAAAACAGCGTATGGGAGGGTCTCGTTGGCATACGCAGGACCCACAAACAAGGACTCCAGGAGTTGGAGGGGCAGCCAGAGCCCCCTGGCTTGGCAGTACTCAGTGCCTGCCTCTCCCAGGGATGGTTTTACAAAGGTTGTTAAAGATAGACTTAGTATGCCTGGCAGTTTTTCTCTGTGTTTTAGTTTGTGTTGATCCTGCCTTCTTAATTTGTGTTAATCGCACTTTCTTAAGTTAATAAAGAAGGGGGAGATGTGGGAGTGTGGCCATGGGGGTCGACAGGCCCCATGGTTGGTGATAACATAGGACTCTTAAGGATGAGACCATCAGGAATTTAAAGAGTTGAGAGGGAACAAAGAAGGGTGATTCAGGTGACACCTTGTTGTCTGGGGTGGCTAGTTCTCCAGCCATTAATGCATGGAAGTGGCTGGGTGTTTGCTGTTGCCGGGCAAAGTTGTTGACCAATGACTAGTTAGTGGAAAGGTACTGCTGTGAGGCGGAAATTATAGGAAGGGAGCCTTTCCTGAATAAGGGATAGAATGAAGTTGTGCCCTCACTCTGAGAGATGAAGTTATGCCCTCAGTAAGAGAGAGTTTAAGTTATGTCATCAATAAAGAGGTAGCAGTTACAGATCCTGAAAGAACCCCATTGTCCGTGCAGTCTTTACGCCACAAATCACCCCCCAACAGGGACATGAAAACGAACAGGGACAAGAAGAATACAAACAGGGACATGAAGAATAGGAACAGGGACAGGCTAACAGCACAGGGACAAAAACAAAAAAGGAATGAATAGGGACAGGCAAACGGAACAGGGACAAAAACAGAAAAGGAATGATCAGGTACAGGCTAACAGAACAGGGACGAACAAAAAGAGCTTATGGGAGGGTCACGCTGGCTTACGCAGGACCCACAAACAAGGACTCCAGGAGTTGGAGGCGCAGCCAGAGCCCCCCGGCTGGGCAGCACTCAGTGCCTGCCTCTCCCAGGGATGGGGTTGCAAAGTTTGTTAAAGATAGACTTAGTATGCCTGGCAGTTTTTCTCTGTGTTTTAGTTTGTGTTGATCCTGCCTTCTTAATTTGTGTTAATCGCGTTTTCTTATGTTAATAAAGGAGGTGAAGATGTGGGAGTGTGCCTATGGGGGTCCACAAGCCCCATGGTTGGTGATAACATCCGACTACTAAAGTAGAGACCATCAGGAAAGTAAAGCCTTGAGAGGGAACAAAGAAGGGTGATTCAGGAGACACCATAAACAGGGACATTAAGAACAGGAACAGGGATAGTCTAACAGAACAGGGACAAAAACAAAAAAGGAATGAATAGGGACAGGCTATCAGAACAGGGACAAACAAAAAACAGCGTATGGGAGGGTCTCGCTGGCATAGGCAGGACCCACAAACAAGGACTCCAGGAGTTGGAGGGGCAGCCAGAGCTCCCCGGCTGGGCAGCACTCAGTGCCTGCCTCTCCCAGGGATGGTTTTACAAAGGTTGTTAAAGATAGACTTAGTATGCCTGGCAGTTTTTCTCTGTGTTTTAGTTTGTGTTGATCCTGCCTTCTTAATATGTGTTAATCGCGCTTTCTTAAGTTAATAAAGAAGGGGGAGATGTGGGAGTGTGGCCATGGGGGTCGACAAGCCCCATGGTTGGTGATAACATCAGACTCTTAATGATGAGACCATCAGGAAAGTAAAGCCTTGAGAGGGAACAAAGAAGGGTGATTCAGGAGACACCTTAAACAGGGACATGAAGAACAGGAACAGGGATAGTCTAACAGAACAGGGACAAAAACAAAAAAGGAATGAATAGGGACAGGCTATCAGAACAGGGACAAACAAAAAACAGCGTATGGGAGGGTCTCGCTGGCATAGGCAGGACCCACAAACAAGGACTCCAGGAGTTGGAGGGGCAGCCAGAGCCCCCCAGCTGGGCAGCACTCAGTGCCTGCCACTCCCAGGGACGGGGTTGCAAAGTTTGTTAAAGATGGAATTAGTATGCCTGGCAGCTTTTCTCTGTGTTTTAGTTTGTGTTGATCCTGCCTTCTTAATTTGTGTTAATCGCGCTTTCTTATGTTAATAAAGAAGGGGAAGATGTGGGAGTGTGGCAATGGGAGTCCACAAGCCCCATGGTTGGTGATAACATCCGACTCTTAAGGATGAGACCATCAGGAATTTAAAGAGTTGAGAGGGAACAAAGAAGGGTGATTCAGGTGACACCTTGTTGCCTGGGGTGGCTTGTTCTCCAGCCATTAAAGCATGGAAGTTGCTGGGTGTTTGCTGTTGCCGGGCAAAGTTGTTGACCAATGACTAGTTAGTGGAAAGGTACTGCTGTGAGGCGGAAATTATAGGAAGGGAGCCTTTCCTGAATAAGGGATAGAATGAAGTTGTGCCCTCACTCTGAGAGATGAAGTTATGCCTTCAGTAAGAGAGAGTTCAAGTTATGCCATCAATAAAGAGGTAGCAGTTACAGATCCTGAAAGAACCCCGTTGTCCGTGCGGTCTTTACGCCACAAATCGCCCCCCAAAAGGGACATGAAAACGAACAGGGACCAGAAGAAAACAAACAGGGACATGAAGAACAGGAACAGGGACAGGCTAACAGCACAGGGACAAAAACAAAAAAGGAATGAATAGGGACAGGCTAACAGAACAGGGACGAACAAAAAGAGCTTATGGGAGGGTCACGCTGGCTTACGCAGGACCCCCAAACAAGGACTCCAGGAGTTGGAGGGGCAGCCAGAGCCCCCCGGCTGGGCAGCACTCAGTGCCTGCCACTCCCAGGGATGGGGTTGCAAAGTTTGTTAAAGATAGTCTTAGTATGCCTGGCAGCTTTTCTCTGTGTTTTAGTTTGTGTTGATCCTGCCTTCTTAATTTGTGTTAATAGAGCTTTCTTATGTTAATAAAGAAGGGGAAGATGTGGGAGTGTGGCCATGGGGGTCGACAAGCCCCATGGTTGGTGGTAACATCAGACTCTTAATGATGAGACCATCAGGAAAGTAAAGAGTTGAGAGAGAACAAAGAAGGGTGATTCAGGAGACACCTTAAAAAGGGACATGAAGAACAGGAACAGGGACAGGCTAACAGAACAGGGACAAAAACAAAAAAGTAATGAATCGGGACAGGCTATCAGAACAGGGACAAACAAAAAACAGCGTATGGGAGGGTCTCGTTGGCATACGCAGGACCCACAAACAAGGACTCCAGGAGTTGGAGGGGCAGCCAGAGCCCCCTGGCTTGGCAGTACTCAGTGCCTGCCTCTCCCAGGGATGGTTTTACAAAGGTTGTTAAAGATAGACTTAGTATGCCTGGCAGTTTTTCTCTGTGTTTTAGTTTGTGTTGATCCTGCCTTCTTAATTTGTGTTAATCGCACTTTCTTAAGTTAATAAAGAAGGGGGAGATGTGGGAGTGTGGCCATGGGGGTCGACAGGCCCCATGGTTGGTGATAACATAGGACTCTTAAGGATGAGACCATCAGGAATTTAAAGAGTTGAGAGGGAACAAAGAAGGGTGATTCAGGTGACACCTTGTTGTCTGGGGTGGCTAGTTCTCCAGCCATTAATGCATGGAAGTGGCTGGGTGTTTGCTGTTGCCGGGCAAAGTTGTTGACCAATGACTAGTTAGTGGAAAGGTACTGCTGTGAGGCGGAAATTATAGGAAGGGAGCCTTTCCTGAATAAGGGATAGAATGAAGTTGTGCCCTCACTCTGAGAGATGAAGTTATGCCCTCAGTAAGAGAGAGTTTAAGTTATGTCATCAATAAAGAGGTAGCAGTTACAGATCCTGAAAGAACCCCATTGTCCGTGCAGTCTTTACGCCACAAATCGCCCCCCAACAGGGACATGAAAACGAACAGGGACAAGAAGAATACAAACAGGGACATGAAGAATAGGAACAGGGACAGGCTAACAGCACAGGGACAAAAACAAAAAAGGAATGAATAGGGACAGGCAAACGGAAAAGGGACAAAAACAGAAAAGGAATGATCAGGTACAGGCTAACAGAACAGGGACGAACAAAAAGAGCTTATGGGAGGGTCACGCTGGCTTACGCAGGACCCACAAACAAGGACTCCAGGAGTTGGAGGCGCAGCCAGAGCCCCCCGGCTGGGCAGCACTCAGTGCCTGCCTCTCCCAGGGATGGGGTTGCAAAGTTTGTTAAAGATAGACTTAGTATGCCTGGCAGTTTTTCTCTGTGTTTTAGTTTGTGTTGATCCTGCCTTCTTAATTTGTGTTAATCGCGTTTTCTTATGTTAATAAAGGAGGTGAAGATGTGGGAGTGTGCCTATGGGGGTCCACAAGCCCCATGGTTGGTGATAACATCCGACTACTAAAGTAGAGACCATCAGGAAAGTAAAGCCTTGAGAGGGAACAAAGAAGGGTGATTCAGGAGACACCATAAACAGGGACATGAAGAACAGGAACAGGGATAGTCTAACAGAACAGGGACAAAAACAAAAAAGGAATGAATAGGGACAGGCTATCAGAACAGGGACAAACAAAAAACAGCGTATGGGAGGGTCTCGCTGGCATAGGCAGGACCCACAAACAAGGACTCCAGGAGTTGGAGGGGCAGCCAGAGCTCCCCGGCTGGGCAGCACTCAGTGCCTGCCTCTCCCAGGGATGGGGTTACAAAGTTTGTTAAAGATGGAATTAGTATGCCTGGCAGTTTTTCTCTGTATTTTAGTTAGTGTTAATAGTGCTTTCTTAATTTGTGTTACTCTTGCTTTCTTAATTTCTGTTAATCGCGCCTTCATAATTTGTGTTAAACCTGCTTTCTTAATTTGTGTTAATCGAGCTCTTTTATGTTAATAAAGAAGGGGGAGTTGTAGGAGTGTAGCCATGGGGGTCGACAAGTCCCATGGTTGGTGATAACATCCGACTCTTAAAGATGAGGCCATCAGGAAAGTAAAGAGTTGAGAGGGAACAAAGAAGGGTGATTCAGGAGACACCTTAAACAGGGACATGAAGAACAGGGACAGGCTAACAGAGCAGGGAGAAACAAAAAACAGCATATGGGAGGGTCCCACTGGCATATGCTAGACCCACAAACAAGGACTCCAGGAGTTGGAGGGGCAGCCAGAGCCCCCCGGCTGGGCAGCACTCAGTGCCTGCCTCTCCCAGGGATGGGTTTACAAAGGTTGTTAAAGATAGACTTAATATGCCTGGCAGTTTTTCTATGTGTTTTAGTTTGTGTTGATCCTGCCTTCTTAATTTGTTTTAATTGTGCTTTCTTATGTTAATAAAGAAGGGGAAGATGTGGGAGTGTGGCCATGGGGGTCGACAAGCCCCATGGTTGGTGATAACATCCGACTATTAAAGTAGAGACCATCAGGAAAGTAAAGCCTTGAGTGGGAACAAAGAAGGGTTATTCAAAAGACACCTTAAACAGGGACATGAAGAACAGGAACAGGGATAGTCTAACAGAACAGGGAGGAAAACAAAAAAGGAATGAATAGGGACAGGCTATCAGAACAGGGACAAACAAAAAACAGCGTATGGGAGGGTCTCGCTGGCATAGGCAGGACCCACAAACAAGGACTCCAGGAGTTGGAGGGGCAGCCAGAGCTCCCCGGCTGGGCAGCACTCAGTGCCTGCCTCTCCCAGGGATGGGGTTGCAAAGTTTGTTAAAGATGGAATTAGTATGCCTGGCAGTTTTTCTCTGTATTTTAGTTTGTGTTAATAGTTCTTTCTTAATTTGTGTTACTTTTCCTTTCTTATTTTCTGTTAATCGCGCCTTCATAATTTGTGCTAAACATGCTTTCTTAATTTGTGTTAATCGAGCTCTTTTATGTTAATAAAGAAGGGGGAGTTGTGGGAGCATGGCCATGGGGGTCGACAAGTCCCATGGTTGGTGATAACATCCGACTCTTAAAGATGAGGCCATCAGGAAAGTAAAGAGTTGAGAGGGAACAAAGAAGGGTGATTCAGGAGACACCTTAAACAGGGACATGAAGAACAGGGACAGGCTAACAGAGCAGGGAGAAACAAAAAACAGCATATGGGAGGGTCCCACTGGCATATGCTAGACCCACAAACAAGGACTCCAGGAGTTGGAGGGGCAGCCAGAGCCCCCCGGCTGGGCAGCACTCAGTGCCTGCCTCTCCCAGGGACGGTTTTACAAAGGTTGTTAAAGATAGACTTAGTATGCCTGGCAGTTTTTCTCTTTGTTTTAGTTTGTGTTGATCCTGCCTTCTTAATTTGTGTTAATCGTGCTTTCTTATTTTAATAAAGAAGGGGGAGATGTGGGAGTGTGGCCATGGGGGTCGACAAGCCCCATGGTTGGTGATAACATCCGACTGTTAAAGTAGAGACCATCAGGAAAGTAAAGCCTTGAGAGGGAACAAAGAAGGGTGATTCAGGAGACACCTTAAGCAGGGACATGAAGAACAGGAACAGGGATAGTCTAACAGAACAGGGACGAAAACAAAAAGGGAATGAATAGGGACAGGCTATCAGAACAGGGACAAACAAAAAACAGCGTATGGGAGGGTCTCGCTGGCATAGGCAGGACCCACAAACAAGGACTCCAGGAGTTGGAGGGGCAGCCAGAGCCCCCCGGCTGGGCAGCACTCAGTGCCTGCCTCTCCCAGGGATGGGGTTACAAAGGTTGTTAAAGATGGAATTAGTATGCCTGGCAGTTTTTCTCTGTATTTTAGTTTGTGTTAATAGTGCTTTCTTAATTTGTGTTAATCGCGCTTTCTTATGTTAATAAAGAAGGGGAAGATGTGGGAGTGTGGCAATGGGGGTCAACAAGCCCCATGGTTGGTGATAACATCCGACTCTTAAGGATGAGACCATCAGGAATTTAAAGAGTTGAGAGGGAACAAAGAAGGGTGATTCAGGTGACACCTTCTTGTCTGGGGTGGCTAGTTCTCCAGCCATTAAAGCATGGAAGTTGCTGGGTGTTTGCTGTTGCCGGGCAAAGTTGTTGACCAATGACTAGTTAGTGGAAAGGTACTGCTGTGAGGCGGAAGTTATAGGAAGGGAGCCTTTCCTGAATAAGGGATAGAATGAAGTTGTGCCCTCACTCTGAGAGATGAAGTTATGCCCTCAGTAAGAGAGAGTTCAAGTTATGTCATCAATAATGAGGTAGCAGTTACAGATCCTGAAAGAACCCCGTTGTCCGTGCGGTCTTTACGCCACAAATCGCCCCCCAACAGGGACAAGAAAACGAACAGGGACGAGAAGAAAACAAACAGGGACATGAAGAACAGGAACAGGGACAGGCTAACAGAACAGGGACAAAAACAAAAAAGGAATGAATAGGGACAGGCAAACGGAACAGGAAAAAAAAAAAAAGGAATGAATCGGTACAGGCTAACAGAACAGGGACGAACAAAAAGAGCTTATGGGAGGGTCACGCTGGCTTACGCAGGACCCACAAACAAGGACTCCAGGAGTTGGAGGGGCAGCCAGAGCCCCCCGTCTGGGCAGCACTCAGTGCCTGCCTCTCCCAGGGATGGGGTTACAAAGTTTGTTAAAGATGGAATTAGTATGCCTGGCAGTTTTTCTCTGTATTTTAGTTTGTGTTGATCCTGCCTTCTTAATTTGTGTTAATTGCGCTTTCTTACGTTAATAAAGAAGGAGGAGATGTGGGAGTGTGGCCATGGGGGTCGACAAGCCCCATGGTTGGTGATCACATCCGACTCTTAAAGATGAGGCCATGAGGAAAGTAAAGCCTTGAGAGGGAACAAAGAAGGGTGATTCAGGAGACACCTTAAACAGGGACATGAAGAACAGGAACAGGCTAACAGAGCAGGGAGAAACAAAAAACAGCATATGGGAGGGTCCCACTGGCATATGCTAGACCCACAAACAAGGACTCCAGGAGTTGGAGGGGCAGCCAGAGCCCCCCGGCTGGGCAGCACTCAGTGCCTGCCTCTCCCAGGGACGGTTTTACAAAGGTTGTTAAAGATAGACTTAGTATGCCTGGCAGTTTTTCTCTTTGTTTTAGTTTGTGTTGATCCTGCCTTCTTAATTTGTTTTAATTGTGCTTTCTTATGTTAATAAAGAAGGGGAAGATGTGGGAGTGTGGCCATGGGGGTCGACAAGCCCCATGGTTGGTGATAACATCCGACTATTAAAGTAGAGACCATCAGGAAAGTAAACCCTTGAGTGGGAACAAAGAAGGGTTATTCAAAAGACACCTTAACCAGGGACATGAAGAACAGGAACAGGGATAGTCTAACAGAACAGGGAGGAAAACAAAAAAGGAATGAATAGGGACAGGCTATCAGAACAGGGACAAACAAAAAACAGCGTATGGGAGGGTCTCGCTGGCATAGGCAGGACCCACAAACAAGGACTCCAGGAGTTGGAGGGGCAGCCAGAGCCCCCCGGCTGGGCAGCACTCAGTGCCTGCCTCTCCCAGGGATGGGGTTGCAAAGTTTGTTAAAGATGGAATTAGTATGCCTCGCAGTTTTTCTCTGTATTTTAGTTTGTGTTAATAGTTCTTTCTTAATTTGTGTTACTTTTCCTTTCTTATTTTCTGTTAATCGCGCCTTCATAATTTGTGCTAAACATGCTTTCTTAATTTGTGTTAATCGAGCTCTTTTATGTTAATAAAGAAGGGGGAGTTGTGGGAGCATGGCCATGGGGGTCGACAAGTCCCATGGTTGGTGATAACATCCGACTCTTAAAGATGAGGCCATCAGGAAAGTAAAGAGTTGAGAGGGAACAAAGAAGGGTGATTCAGGAGACACCTTAAACAGGGACATGAAGAACAGGGACAGGCTAACAGAGCAGGGAGAAACAAAAAACAGCATATGGGAGGGTCCCACTGGCATATGCTAGACCCACAAACAAGGACTCCAGGAGTTGGAGGGGCAGCCAGAGCCCCCCGGCTGGGCAGCACTCAGTGCCTGCCTCTCCCAGGGACGGTTTTACAAAGATTGTTAAAGATAGACTTAGTATGCCTGGCAGTTTTTCTCTGTGTTTTAGTTTGTGTTGATCCTGCCTTCTTAATTTGTGTTAATCGTGCTTTCTTATTTTAATAAAGAAGGGGGAGATGTGGGAGTGTGGCCATGGGGGTCGACAAGCCCCATGGTTGGTGATAACATCCGACTATTAAAGTAGAGACCATCAGGAAAGTAAAGCCTTGAGAGGGAACAAAGAAGGGTGATTCAGGAGACACCTTAAGCAGGGACATGAAGAACAGGAACAGGGATAGTCTAACAGAACAGGGACGAAAACAAAAAGGGAATGAATAGGGACAGGCTATCAGAACAGGGACAAACAAAAAACAGCGTATGGGAGGGTCCCACTGGCATATGCTGGACCCACAAACAAGGACTCCAGGAGTTGGAGGGGCAGCCAGAGCCCCCCGGCTGGGCAGCACTCAGTGCCTGCCTCTCCCACGGATGGGGTTACAAAGGTTGTTAAAGATGGAATTAGTATGCCTGGCAGTTTTTCTCTGTATTTTAGTTTGTGTTAATAGTGCTCTCTTAATTTGTGTTACTCTTGCTTTCTTAATTTCTGTTAATCGCGCCTTCATAATTTGTGTTAAACCTGCTTTCTTAATTTGTGTTAATCGAGCTCTTTTATGTTAATAAAGAAGGGGGAGATGTGGGAGCCTGGCCATGGGGGTCGACAAGTCCCATGGTTGGTGATAACATCTGACTCTTAAAGATGAGGCCATCAGGAAAGTAAAGCCTTGAGAGGGAACAAAGAAGGGTGATTCAGGAGACACCTTAAACAGGGACATGAAGAACAGGAACAGGGACAGGCTAACAGAGCAGGGAGAAACAAAAAAGAGCATATGGGAGGGTCCCACTGGCATATGCTGGACCCACAAACAAGGACTCCAGGAGTTGGAGGGGCAGCCAGAGCCCCCCGGCTGGGCAGTACTCAGTGCCTGCCTCTCCCAGGGATGGTTTTACAAAGATTGTTAAAGATAGACTTAGTATGCCTGGCAGTTTTTCTCTGTGTTTTAGTTTGTGTTGATCCTGCCTTCTAAATTTGTGTTAATCGCGCTTTCTTATGTTAATAAAGAAGGGGAAGATGTGGGAGTGTGGCAATGGGGGTCAACAAGCCCCATGGTTGGTGATAACATCCGACTCTTAAGGATGAGACCATCAGGAATTTAAAGAGTTGAGAGGGAACAAAGAAGGGTGATTCAGGTGACACCTTCTTGTCTGGGGTGGCTAGTTCTCCAGCCATTAAAGCATGGAAGTTGCTGGGTGTTTGCTGTTGCCGGGCAAAGTTGTTGACCAATGACTAGTTAGTGGAAAGGTACTGCTGTGAGGCGGAAGTTATAGGAAGGGAGCCTTTCCTGAATAAGGGATAGAATGAAGTTGTGCCCTCACTCTGAGAGATGAAGTTATGCCCTCAGTAAGAGAGAGTTCAAGTTATGTCATCAATAAAGAGGTAGCAGTTACAGATCCTGAAAGAACCCCGTTGTCCGTGCGGTCTTTACGCCACAAATCGCCCCCCAACAAGGACAAGAAAACGAACAGGGACGAGAAGAAAACAAACAGGGACATGAAGAACAGGAACAGGGACAGGCTAACAGAACAGGGACAAAAACAAAAAAGGAATGAATAGGGACAGGCAAACGGAACAGGAAAAAAAAAAAAAGGAATGAATCGGTACAGGCTAACAGAACAGGGACGAACAAAAAGAGCTTATGGGAGGGTCACGCTGGCTTACGCAGGACCCACAAACAAGGACTCCAGGAGTTGGAGGGGCAGCCAGAGCCCCCCGTCTGGGCAGCACTCAGTGCCTGCCTCTCCCAGGGATGGGGTTACAAAGTTTGTTAAAGATGGAATTAGTATGCCTGGCAGTTTTTCTCTGTATTTTAGTTTGTGTTGATCCTGCCTTCTTAATTTGTGTTAATTGCGCTTTCTTACGTTAATAAAGAAGGAGGAGATGTGGGAGTGTGGCCATGGGGGTCGACAAGCCCCATGGTTGGTGATAACATCCGACTCTTAAAGATGAGGCCATGAGGAAAGTAAAGCCTTGAGAGGGAACAAAGAAGGGTGATTCAGGAGACACCTTAAACAGGGACATGAAGAACAGGAACAGGGACAGGCTAACAGAGCAGGGAGAAACAAAAAAGAGCATATGGGAGGGTCCCACTGGCATATGCTGGACCCACAAACAAGGACTCCAGGAGTTGGAGGGGCAGCCAGAGCCCCCCGGCTGGGCAGTACTCAGTGCCTGCCTCTCCCAGGGATGGTTTTACAAAGATTGTTAAAGATAGACTTAGTATGCCTGGCAGTTTTTCTCTGTGTTTTAGTTTGTGTTGATCCTGCCTTCTAAATTTGTGTTAATTGTGCTTTCTTATGTTAATAAAGAAGGGGAAGATGTGGGAGTGTGGCCATGGGGGTCGACAAGCCCCATGGTTGGTGATAACATCGGACTCTTAAGGATGAGACCATCAGGAAAGGAAAGCCTTGAGAGGGAACAAAGAAGGGTGATTCAGGAGACACCTTAACCAGGGACATGAAGAACAGGAACAGGGATAGTCTAACAGAACAGGGACCAAAACAAAAAGGGAATGAATAGGGACAGGCTATCAGAACAGGGACAAACAAAAAACAGCGTATGGGAGGGTCTCGTTGGCATAGGCAGGACCCAAAAACAAAGACTCCGGGAGTTGGAGGGGCAGCCAGAGCCCCCCAGCTGGGAAGCACTCAGTGCCTGCCTCTCCCAGGGATGGGGTTACAAAGTTTGTTAAAGATAGTCTTAGTATGCCTGGCAGTTTTTCTCTGTATTTTATTTTGTGTTAATAGTGCTTTCTTAATTTGTGTTACTCTTGCTTTCTTAATTTCTGTTAATCGCGCCTTCATAATTTGTGTTAAACCTGCTTTCTTAATTTGTGTTAATCGAGCTCTTTTATGTTAATAAAGAAGGGGGAGATGTGGGAGTGTGGCCATGGGGGTCGACAAGCCCCATGGTTGGTGATAACATCCGACTCTTAAAGTAGAGACCATCAGGAAAGTACAGCCTTGAGAGGGAACAAAGAAGGGTGATTCAGGAGACACCTTAACCAGGGACATGAAGAACAGGAACAGGGATAGTCTAACAGAACAGGGACGAAAACAAAAAGGGAATGAATAGGGACAGGCTATCAGAACAGGGACAAACAAAAAACAGCGTATGGGAGGGTCTCGCTGGCATAGGCAGGACCCACAAACAAGGACTCCAGGAGTTGGAGGGGCAGCCAGAGCCCCCCAGCTGGGAAGCACTCAGTGCCTGCCTCTCCCAGGGATGGGGTTACAAAGTTTGTTAAAGATGGAATTAGTATGCCTGGCAGTTTTTCTCTGTATTTTATTTTGTGTTAATAGTGCTTTCTTAATTTATGTTACTCTTGCTTTCTTAATTTCTGTTAATCGCGCCTTCATAATTTGTGTTAAACCTGCTTTCTTAATTTGTGTTAATCGAGCTCTTTTATGTTAATAAAGAAGGGGGAGTTGTGGGAGTGTGGCCATGGGGGTCGACAAGCCCCTTGGTTTGTGATAACATCGGACTCTTAAAGTAGAGACCACCAGGAAAGTAAAGCCTTGAGAGGGAACAAAGAAGGGTGATTCAGGAGACACCTTAAGCAGGGACATGAAGAACAGGAACAGGGACAGGCTAACAGAGCAGGGAGAAACAAAAAACAGCATATGGGAGGGTCCCACTGGCATATGCTGGACCCACAAACAAGGACTCCAGGAGTTGGAGGGGCAGCCAGAGCCCCCCGGCTGGGCAGCACTCAGTGCCTGCCTCTCCCAGGGATGGTTTTACAAAGATTGTTAAAGATAGACTTAGTATGCCTGGCAGTTTTTCTCTGTGTTTTAGTTTGTGTTGATCCTGCCTTCTTAATTTGTGTTAATTGCGCTTTCTTATGTTAATAAAGAAGGGGAAGATGTGGGAGTGTGGCAATGGGGGTCGACAAGCCCCATGGTTGGTGATAACATCGGACTCTTAAGGATGAGACCATCAGGAATTTAAAGAGTTGAGAGGGAACAAAGAAGGGTGATTCAGGTGACACCTTCTTGTCTGGGGTGGCTAGTTCTCCAGCCATTAATGCATGGAAGTGGCTGGGTGTTTGCTGTTGCCGGGCAAAGTTGTTGACCAATGACTAGTTAGTGGAAAGGTACTGCTGTGAGGCGGAAGTTATAGGAAGGGAGCCTTTCCTGAATAAGGGATAGAATGAAGTTGTGCACTCACTGTGAGAGATGAAGTTATGCCCTCAGTAAGAGAGAGTTCAAGTTATGTCATCAATAAAGAGGTAGCAGTTACAGATCCTGAAAGAACCCCGTTGTCCGTGCGGTCTTTACGCCACAAATCGCCCCCCAACAGGGACAAGAAAACGAACAGGGACGAGAAGAAAACAAACAGGGACATGAAGAACAGGAACAGGGACAGGCTAACAGAACAGGGACAAAAACAAAAAAGGAATGAATAGGGACAGGCAAACGGAACAGGAAAAAAAAAAAAAGGAATGAATCGGTACAGGCTAACAGAACAGGGACGAACAAAAAGAGCTTATGGGAGGGTCACGCTGGCTTACGCAGGACCCACAAACAAGGACTCCAGGAGTTGGAGGGGCAGCCAGAGCCCCCCGTCTGGGCAGCACTCAGTGCCTGCCTCTCCCAGGGATGGGGTTACAAAGTTTGTTAAAGATGGAATTAGTATGCCTGGCAGTTTTTCTCTGTATTTTAGTTTGTGTTGATCCTGCCTTCTTAATTTGTGTTAATTGCGCTTTCTTACGTTAATAAAGAAGGAGGAGATGTGGGAGTGTGGCCATGGGGGTCGACAAGCCCCATGGTTGGTGATAACATCCGACTCTTAAAGATGAGGCCATGAGGAAAGTAAAGCCTTGAGAGGGAACAAAGAAGGGTGATTCAGGAGACACCTTAAACAGGGACATGAAGAACAGGAACAGGGACAGGCTAACAGAGCAGGGAGAAACAAAAAAGAGCATATGGGAGGGTCCCACTGGCATATGCTGGACCCACAAACAAGGACTCCAGGAGTTGGAGGGGCAGCCAGAGCCCCCCGGCTGGGCAGTACTCAGTGCCTGCCTCTCCCAGGGATGGTTTTACAAAGATTGTTAAAGATAGTCTTAGTATGCCTGGCAGTTTTTCTCTGTATTTTATTTTTTGTTAATAGTGCTTTCTTAATTTGTGTTACTCTTGCTTTCTTAATTTCTGTTAATCGCGCCTTCATAATTTGTGTTAAACCTGCTTTCTTAATTTGTGTTAATCGAGCTCTTTTATGTTAATAAAGAAGGGGGAGATGTGGGAGTGTGGCCATGGGGGTCGACAAGCCCCATGGTTGGTGATAACATCCGACTCTTAAAGTAGAGACCATCAGGAAAGTAAAGCCTTGAGAGGGAACAAAGAAGGGTGATTCAGGAGACACCTTAACCAGGGACATGAAGAACAGGAACAGGGATAGTCTAACAGAACAGGGACGAAAACAAAAAGGGAATGAATAGGGACAGGCTATCAGAACAGGGACAAACAAAAAACAGCGTATGGGAGGGTCTCGCTGGCATAGGCAGGACCCACAAACAAGGACTCCAGGAGTTGGAGGGGCAGCCAGAGCCCCCCAGCTGGGAAGCACTCAGTGCCTGCCTCTCCCAGGGATGGGGTTACAAAGTTTGTTAAAGATGGAATTAGTATGCCTGGCAGTTTTTCTCTGTATTTTATTTTGTGTTAATAGTGCTTTCTTAATTTATGTTACTCTTGCTTTCTTAATTTCTGTTAATCGCGCCTTCATAATTTGTGTTAAACCTGCTTTCTTAATTTGTGTTAATCGAGCTCTTTTATGTTAATAAAGAAGGGGGAGTTGTGGGAGTGTGGCCATGGGGGTCGACAAGCCCCTTGGTTTGTGATAACATCGGACTCTTAAAGTAGAGACCACCAGGAAAGTAAAGCATTGACAGGGAACAAAGAAGGGTGATTCAGGAGACACCTTAAGCAGGGACATGAAGAACAGGAACAGGGACAGGCTAACAGAGCAGGGAGAAACAAAAAACAGCATATGGGAGGGTCCCACTGGCATATGCTGGACCCACAAACAAGGACTCCAGGAGTTGGAGGGGCAGCCAGAGCCCCCCGGCTGGGCAGCACTCAGTGCCTGCCTCTCCCAGGGATGGTTTTACAAAGATTGTTAAAGATAGACTTAGTATGCCTGGCAGTTTTTCTCTGTGTTTTAGTTTGTGTTGATCCTGCCTTCTTAATTTGTGTTAATTGCGCTTTCTTATGTTAATAAAGAAGGGGAAGATGTGGGAGTGTGGCAATGGGGGTCGACAAGCCCCATGGTTGGTGATAACATCGGACTCTTAAGGATGAGACCATCAGGAATTTAAAGAGTTGAGAGGGAACAAAGAAGGGTGATTCAGGTGACACCTTCTTGTCTGGGGTGGCTAGTTCTCCAGCCATTAATGCATGGAAGTGGCTGGGTGTTTGCTGTTGCCGGGCAAAGTTGTTGACCAATGACTAGTTAGTGGAAAGGTACTGCTGTGAGGCGGAAGTTATAGGAAGGGAGCCTTTCCTGAATAAGGGATAGAATGAAGTTGTGCGCTCACTGTGAGAGATGAAGTTATGCCCTCAGTAAGAGAGAGTTCAAGTTATGTCATCAATAAAGAGGTAGCAGTTACAGATCCTGAAAGAACCCCGTTGTCCGTGCGGTCTTTACGCCACAAATCGCCCCCCAACAGGGACAAGAAAACGAACAGGGACGAGAAGAAAACAAACAGGGACATGAAGAACAGGAACAGGGACAGGCTAACAGAACAAGGACAAAAACAAAAAAGGAATGGATAGGGACAGGCAAACGGAACAGAAAAAAAAAAAAAAGGAATGAATAGGGACAGGCTAACAGAACAGGGACGAACAAAAAGAGCTTATGGGAGGGTCACGCTGGCTTACGCAGGACCCCCAAACAAGGACTCCAGGAGTTGGAGGGGCAGCCAGAGCCCCCCGGCTGGGCAGCACTCAGTGCCTGCCTCTCCCAGGGATGGGGTTGCAAAGTTTGTTAAAGATAGTCTTAGTATGCCTGGCATTTTTTCTCTGTGTTTTAGTTTGTGTTGATCCTGCCTTCTTAATTTGTGTTAATTGTGCTTTCTTATGTTAATAAAGAAGGGGAAGATGTGGGAGTGTGGCCATGGGGGTCGACAAGCCCCATGGTTGGTGATCACATCCGACTCTTAAAGATGAGACCATCAGGAAAGTAAAGCCTTGAGAGGGAACAAAGAAGGGTGATTCAGGAGACACCTTAAACAGGGACATGAAGAACAGGAACAGGGACAGGCTAACAGAGCAGGGAGAAACAAAGAAGAGCATATGGGAGGGTCCCACTGGCATATGCTGGACCCACAAACAAGGACTCCAGGAGTTGGAGGGGCAGCCAGAGCCCCCCGGCTGGGCAGTACTCAGTGCCTGCCTCTCCCAGGGATGGTTTTACAAAGGTTGTTAAAGATAGACTTAGTATGCCTGGCAGTTTTTCTCTGTGTTTTAGTTTGTGTTGATCCTGCCTTCTTAATTTGTGTTAATCGCGCTTTCTTATGTTAATAAAGAAGGGGAAGATGTGGGAGTTTGGCCATGGGGGTCGACAAGCCCCATGGTTGGTGATAACATTGGACTCTTAAGGATGAGACCATCAGGAATTTAAAGAGTTGAGAGGGAACAAAGAAGGGTGATTCAGGTGACACCTTCTTGTCTGGGGTGGCTAGTTCTCCAGCCATTAATGCATGGAAGTGGCTGGGTGTTTGCTGTTGCCGGGCAAAGTTGTTGACCAATGACTAGTTAGTGGAAAGGTACTGCTGTGAGGCGGAAGTTATAGGAAGGGAGCCTTTCCTGAATAAGGGATAGAATGAAGTTGTGCCCTCACTCTGAGAGATGAAGTTATGCCCTCAGTAAGAGAGAGTTCAAGTTATGTCATCAATAAAGAGGTAGCAGTTACAGATCCTGAAAGAACCCCGTTGTCCGTGCGGTCTTTACGCCACAAATCGCCCCCCAACAGGGACAAGAAAACGAACAGGGACGAGAAGAAAACAAACAGGGACATGAAGAACAGGAACAGGGACAGGCTAACAGAACAGGGATAAAAAAAAAAAAGGAATGAATAGGGACAGGCAAACGGAACAGGAAAAAAAAAAAAAAGGAATGAATAGGTACAGGCTAACAGAACAGGGACGAACAAAAAGAGCTTATGGGAGGGTCACGCTGGCTTACGCAGGACCCCCAAACAAGGACTCCAGGAGTTGGAGGGGCAGCCAGAGCCCCCCGGCTGGGCAGCACTCAGTGCCTGCCTCTCCCAGGGATGGGGTTGCAAAGTTTGTTAAAGATAGTCTTAGTATGCCTGGCAGTTTTTCTCTGTGTTTTAGTTTGTGTTGATCCTGCCTTCTAAATTTGTGTTAATTGTGCTTTCTTATGTTAATAAAGAAGGGGAAGATGTGGGAGTGTGGCCATGGGGGTCGACAAGCCCCATGGTTGGTGATAACATCAGACTCTTAATGATGAGACCATCAGGAAAGTAAAGAGTTGAGAGGGAACAAAGAAGGGTGATTCAGGAGACACCATAAACAGGGACATGAAGAACAGGAACAGGGATAGTCTAACAGAACAGGGACAAAAACAAAAAAGGAATGAATAGGGACAGGCTATCAGAACAGGGACAAACAAAAAACAGCGTATGGGAGGGTCTCGCTGGCATAGGCAGGACCCCCAAACAAGGACTCCAGGAGTTGGAGGGGCAGCCAGAGCTCCCCGGCTGGGCAGCACTCAGTGCCTGCCTCTCCCAGGGATGGGGTTACAAAGTTTGTTAAAGATGGAATTAGTATGCCTGGCAGTTTTTCTCTGTGTTTTAGTTTGTGTTAATAGTGCTTTCTTAATTTGTGTTACTCTTGCTTTCTTAATTTCTGTTAATCGCGCCTTCATAATTTGTGTTAAACCTGCTTTCTTAATTTGTGTTAATCGAGCTCTTTTATGTTAATAAAGAAGGGGGAGTTGTAGGAGTGTGGCCATGGGGGTCGACAAGTCCCATGGTTGGTGATAACATCCGACTCTTAAAGATGAGGCCATCAGGAAAGTAAAGAGTTGAGAGGGAACAAAGAAGGGTGATTCAGGAGACACCTTAAACAGGGACATGAAGAACAGGGACAGGCTAACAGAGCAGGGAGAAACAAAAAACAGCATATGGGAGGGTCCCACTGGCATATGCTAGACCCACAAACAAGGACTCCAGGAGTTGGAGGGGCAGCCAGAGCCCCCCGGCTGGGCAGCACTCAGTGCCTGCCTCTCCCAGGGATGGGGTTACAAAGTTTTTAAAAGATGGAATTAGTATGCCTGGCAGTTTTTCTCTGTGTTTTAGTTTGTGTTGATCCTGCCTTCTTAATTTGTGTTAATCGCGCTTTCTTAAGTTAATGAAGAAGGGGAAGATGTGGGAGTGTGGCCATGGGGGTCGACAAGCCCCATGGTTGGTGATAACATCCAACTATTAAAGTAGAGACCATCAGGAAAGTACACCCTTGAGAGGGAACAAAGAAGGGTTATTCAAAAGACACCTTAACCAGGGACATGAAGAACAGGAACAGGGATAGTCTAACAGAACAGGGACAAAAACAAAAAAGGAATGAATAGGGAAAGGCTATCAGAACAGGGACAAACAAAAAACAGCGTATGGGAGGGTCTCGCTGGCATAGGCAGGACCCACAAACAAGGACTCCAGGAGTTGGAGGGGCAGCCAGAGCCCCCCGGCTGGGCAGCACTCAGTGCCTGCCTCTCCCAGGGATGGGGTTACAAAGTTTGTAAAAGATGGAATTAGTATGCCTGGCAGTTTTTCTCTGTGTTTTAGTTTGTGTTGATCCTGCCTTCTTAATTTGTGTTACTCGCGCTTTCTTAAGTTAATGAAGAAGGGGAAGATGTGGGAGTGTGGCCATGGGGGTCGGCAAGCCCCATGGATGGTGATAACATCGGACTCTTAAGGATGAGACCATCAGGAATTTAAAGAGCTGAGAGGGAACAAAGAAGGGTGATTCAGGTGACACCCTCTTGTGTGGGGTGGCTAGTTGTCCAGCCATTAATGCATGGAAGTGGCTGGGTGTTTGCTGTTGCCGGGCAAAGTTGTTGACCAATGACTAGTTAGTGGAAAGGTACTGCTGTGAGGCGGAAGTTATAGGAAGGGAGCCTTTCCTGAATAAGGGATAGAATGAAGTTGTGCCCTCACTCTGAGAGATGAAGTTATGCCCTCAGTAAGAGAGAGTTCAAGTTATGTCATCAATAAAGAGGTAGCAGTTACAGATCCTGAAAGAACCCCGTTGTCCGTGCGGTCTTTACGCCACAAATCGCCCCCCAACAGGGACATGAAAACGAACAGGGACGAGAAGAAAACAAACAGGGAAATGAAGAACAGGAACAGAGACAGGCAAACAGAACAAGGACAAAAACAAAAAAGGAATGAATAGGGACAGGCAAACGGAACAGGAAAAAAAAAATAAAGGAATTAATAGGTACAGGCTAACAGAACAGGGACGAACAAAAAGAGCTTATGGGAGGGTCACGCTGGCTTGCGCAGGACCCACAAACAAGGACTCCAGGAGTTGGAGGGGCAGCCAGAGCCCCCCGTCTGGGCAGCACTCAGTGCCTGCCTCTCCCAGGGATGGTTTTACAAAGTTTGTTAAAGATGGAATTAGTATGCCTGGCAGTTTTTCTCTGTATTTTAATTTGTGTTAATAGTGGTTTCTTAATTTGTGTTTCTCTAGCTTTCTTAATTTCTGTTAATCGCGCCTTCTTAATTTGTGTTAAACCTGCTTTCTTAATTTGTGTTAATCGAGCTCTTTTATGTTAATAAAGAAGGAGGAGATGTGGGAGCGTGGCCATGGGGGTCGACAAGTCCCATGGTTGGTGATAACATCCAACTCTTAAGGATGAGACCATCAGGAATTTAAAGAGTTGAGAGGGAACAAAGAAGGGTGATTCAGGTGACACCTTCTTGTCTGGGGTGGCTAGTTCTCCAGCCATTAATGCATGGAAGTGGCTGGGTGTTTGCTGTTGCCGGGCAAAGTTGTTGACCAATGACTAGTTAGTGGAAAGGTACTGCTGTGAGGCGGAAGTTATAGGAAGGGAGCCTTTCCTGAATAAGGGATAGAATGAAGTTGTGCCCTCACTCTGAGAGATGAAGTTATGCCCTCAGTAAGAGAGAGTTCAAGTTATGTCATCAATAAAGAGGTAGCAGTTACAGATCCTGAAAGAACCCCGTTGTCCGTGCGGTCTTTACGCCACAAATCGCCCCCCAACAGGGACAAGAAAACGAACAGGGACGAGAAGAAAACAAACAGGGACATGAAGAACAGGAACAGGGACAGGCTAACAGAACAGGGACAAAAACAAAAAAGGAATGAATAGGGACAGGCAAACGGAACAGGAAAAAGAAAAAAAAAGGAATGAATAGGTACAGGCTAACAGAACAGGGACGAACAAAGAGAGCTTATGGGAGGGTCACGCTGGCTTACGCAGGACCCCCAAACAAGGACTCCAGGAGTTGGAGGGGCAGCCAGAGCCCCCCAGCTGGGCAGCACTCAGTGCCTTCCTCTCCCAGGGATGGGGTTACAAAGTTTGTTAAAGATGGAATTAGTATGCCTGGCACTTTTTCTCTGTATTTTAATTTGTGTTAATAGTGCTTTCTTAATTCGTGTTTCTCTTGCTTTCTTAATTTCTGTTAATCGCGCCTTCTTAATTTGTGTTAAACCTGCTTTCTTAATTTGTGTTAATCGAGCTCTTTTATGTTAATAAAGAAGGGGGAGATGTGGGAGCCTGGCCATGGGGTTAGACAAGCCCCATGGTTGGTGATAAGATCTGACTAATAAAGTAGAGACCATCAGGAACGTAAAGCCTTGAGAGGGAACAAAGAAGGGTGATTCAGGAGACACCTTAAACAGGGACATGAAGAACAGGAACAGGGATAGTCTAACAGAACAGGGACGAAAATAAAAAAGTAATGAATAGGGACAGGCTATCAGAACAGGGACAAACAAAAAACAGCGTATGGGAGGGTCTCGCTGGCATAGGCAGGACCCCCAAACAAGGACTCCAGGAGTTGGAGGGGCAGCCAGAGCCCCCCGGCTGGGCAGCACTCAGTGCCTGCCTCTCCCAGGATTGTGGTTACAAAGTTTGTTAAAGATGGAATTAGTATGCCTGGCATTTTTTCTCTGTATTTTAATTTGTGTTAATAGTGCTTTCTTAATTTGTGTTTCTCTAGCTTTCTTAATTTCTGTTAATCGTGCCTTCTTAATTTGTGTTAAACCTGCTTTCTTAATTTGTGTTAATCGAGCTCTTTTATGTTAATAAAGAAGGGGGAGATGTGGGAGCCTGGCCATGGGGGTCGACAAGTCCCATGGTTGGTGATAACATCAGACTCTTAAAGATGAGGCCATCAGGAAACTAAAGAGTTGAGAGGGAACAAAGAAGGGTGATTCAGGAGACACCTTAAACAGGGACATGAAGAACAGGAACAGGGATAGTCTAACAGAACAGGGACAAAAACAAAAAAGGAATGAATAGGGACAGGCTATCAGAACAGGGACAAACAAAAAACAGCATATGGGAGGGTTCACTGGCCTATGCTGGACCCACAAACAAGGACTCCAGGAGTTGGAGGGGCAGCCAGAGCCCCCCGGCTGGGCAGCACTCAGTGCCTGCCTCTCCCAGGGATGGTTTTACAAAGGTTGTTAAAGATAGACTTAGTATGCCTGGCAGTTTTTCTCTGTGTTTTAGTTGGTGTTGATCCTGCCTTCTAAATGTGTGTTAATCGCGCTTTCTTATGTTAATAAAGAAGGGGAAGATGTGGGAGTCTGGCCATGGGGGTCGACAAGCCCCATGGTTGGTGATAACATCCCACTCTTAAAGATGAGGCCATCAAGAATTTAAAGAGTTGAGAGGGAACAAAGAAGGGTGATTCAGGTGACACCTTCTTGTCTGGGGTGGCTAGTTCTCCAGCCATTAAAGCATGGAAGTTGCTGGGTGTTTGCTGTTGCCGGGCAAAGTTGTTGACCAATGACTAGTTAGTGGAAAGGTACTGCTGTGAGGCGGAAGTTATAGGAAGGGAGCCTTTCCTGAATAAGGGATAGAATGAAGTTGTGCCCTCACTCTGAGAGATGAAGTTATGCCCTCAGTAAGAGAGAGTTCAAGTTATGTCATCAATAATGAGGTAGCAGTTACAGATCCTGATAGAACCCCGTTGTCCGTGCGGTCTTTACGCCACAAATCGCTCCCCAACAGGGACAAGAAAACGAACAGGGACGAGAAGAAAACAAACAGGGACATGAAGAACAGGAACAGGGACAGGCTAACAGAACAGGGACAAAAACAAAAAAGGAATGAATAGGGACAGGCAAACGGAACAGGAAAAAAAAAAAAAGGAATGAATCGGTACAGGCTAACAGAACAGGGACGAACAAAAAGAGCTTATGGGAGGGTCACGCTGGCTTACGCAGGACCCACAAACAAGGACTCCAGGAGTTGGAGGGGCAGCCAGAGCCCCCCGTCTGGGCAGCACTCAGTGCCTGCCTCTCCCAGGGATGGGGTTACAAAGTTTGTTAAAGATGGAATTAGTATGCCTGGCAGTTTTTCTCTGTATTTTAGTTTGTGTTGATCCTGCCTTCTTAATTTGTGTTAATTGCGCTTTCTTACGTTAATAAAGAAGGAGGAGATGTGGGAGTGTGGCCATGGGGGTCGACAAGCCCCATGGTTGGTGATCACATCCGACTATTAAAGATGAGGCCATCAGGAAAGTAAAGAGTTGAGAGGGAACAAAGAAGGGTGATTCAGGAGACACCTTAAACAGGGACATGAAGAACAGGGACAGGCTAACAGAGCAGGGAGAAACAAAAAAGAGCATATGGGAGGGTCCCACTGGCATATGCTAGACCCACAAACAAGGACTCCAGGAGTTGGAGGGGCAGCCAGAGCCCCCCGGCTGGGCAGCACTCAGTGCCTGCCTCTCCCAGGGACGGTTTTACAAAGATTGTTAAAGATAGACTTAGTATGCCTGGCAGTTTTTCTCTGTGTTTTAGTTTGTGTTGATCCTGCCTTCTTAATTTGTGTTAATCGTGCTTTCTTATTTTAATAAAGAAGGGGGAGATGTGGGAGTGTGGCCATGGGGGTCGACAAGCCCCATGGTTGGTGATAACATCCGACTATTAAAGTAGAGACCAGCAGGAAAGTAAAGCCTTGAGAGGGAACAAAGAAGGGTGATTCAGGAGACACCTTAAGCAGGGACATGAAGAACAGGAACAGGGATAGTCTAACAGAACAGGGACGAAAACAAAAAGGGAATGAATAGGGACAGGCTATCAGAACAGGGACAAACAAAAAACAGCGTATGGGAGGGTCTCGCTGGCTTACGCAGGACCCACAAACAAGGACTCCAGGAGTTGGAGGGGCAGCCAGAGCCCCCCGGCTGGGCAGCACTCAGTGCCTGCCTCTCCCAGGGATGGGGTTACAAAGGTTGTTAAAGATGGAATTAGTATGCCTGGCAGTTTTTCTCTGTATTTTAGTTTGTGTTAATAGTGCTTTCTTAATTTGTGTTACTCTTGCTTTCTTAATTTCTGTTAATCGCGCCTTCTTAATTTGTGTTAAACCTGCTTTCTTAATTTGTGTTAATCGAGCTCTTTTATGTTAATAAAGAAGGGGGAGATGTGGGAGCCTGGCCATGGGGGTCGACAAGTCCCATGGTTGGTGATAACATCTGACTCTTAAAGATGAGGCCATCAGGAAAGTAAAGCCTTGAGAGGGAACAAAGAAGGGTGATTCAGGAGACACCTTAAACAGGGACATGAAGAACAGGGACAGGCTAACAGAGCAGGGAGAAACAAAAAACAGCATATGGGAGGGTCCCACTGGCATATGCTAGACCCACAAACAAGGACTCCAGGAGTTGGAGGGGCAGCCAGAGCCCCCCGGCTGGGCAGCACTCAGTGCCTGCCTCTCCCAGGGATGGTTTTACAAAGATTGTTAAAGATAGACTTAGTATGCCTGGCAGTTTTTCTCTGTGTTTTAGTTTGTGTTGATCCTGCCTTCTTAATTTGTGTTAATTGCGCTTTCTTATGTTAATAAAGAAGGGGAAGATGTGGGAGTGTGGCAATGGGGGTCGACAAGCCCCATGGTTGGTGATAACATCGGACTCTTAAGGATGAGACCATCAGGAATTTAAAGAGTTGAGAGGGAACAAAGAAGGGTGATTCAGGTGACACCTTCTTGTCTGGGGTGGCTAGTTCTCCAGCCATTAATGCATGGAAGTGGCTGGGTGTTTGCTGTTGCCGGGTAAAGTTGTTGACCAATGACTAGTTAGTGGAAAGGTACTGCTGTGAGGCGGAAGTTATAGGAAGGGAGCCTTTCCTGAATAAGGGATAGAATGAAGTTGTGCGCTCACTCTGAGAGATGAAGTTATGCCCTCAGTAAGAGAGAGTTCAAGTTATGTCATCAATAAAGAGGTAGCAGTTACAGATCCTGAAAGAACCCCGTTGTCCGTGCGGTCTTTACGCCACAAATCGCCCCCCAACAGGGACAAGAAAACGAACAGGGACGAAAAGAAAACAAACAGGGACATGAAGAACAGGAACAGGGACAGGCTAACAGAACAAGGACAAAAACAAAAAAGGAATGGATAGGGACAGGCAAACGGAACAGAAAAAAAAAAAAAAGGAATGAATAGGTACAGGCTAACAGAACAGGGACGAACAAAAAGAGCTTATGGGAGGGTCACGCTGGCTTACGCAGGACCCCCAAACAAGGACTCCAGGAGTTGGAGGGGCAGCCAGAGCCCCCCGTCTGGGCAGCACTCAGTGCCTGCCTCTCCCAGGGATGGGGTTGCAAAGTTTGTTAAAGATAGTCTTAGTATGCCTGGCATTTTTTCTCTGTGTTTTAGTTTGTGTTGATCCTGCCTTCTTAATTTGTGTTAATTGTGCTTTCTTATGTTAATAAAGAAGGGGAAGATGTGGGAGTGTGGCCATGGGGGTCGACAAGCCCCATGGTTGGTGATCACATCCGACTCTTAAAGATGAGACCATCAGGAAAGTAAAGCCTTGAGAGGGAACAAAGAAGGGTGATTCAGGAGACACCTTAAACAGGGACATGAAGAACAGGAACAGGGACAGGCTAACAGAGCAGGGAGAAACAAAGAAGAGCATATGGGAGGGTCCCACTGGCATATGCTGGACCCACAAACAAGGACTCCAGGAGTTGGAGGGGCAGCCAGAGCCCCCCGGCTGGGCAGTACTCAGTGCCTGCCTCTCCCAGGGATGGTTTTACAAAGGTTGTTAAAGATGGAATTAGTATGCCTGGCAGTTTTTCTCTGTGTTTTAGTTTGTGTTGATCCTGCCTTCTTAATTTGTGTTAATCGCGCTTTCTTATGTTAATAAAGAAGGGGAAGATGTGGGAGTTTGGCCATGGGGGTCGACAAGCCCCATGGTTGGTGATAACATTGGACTCTTAAGGATGAGACCATCAGGAATTTAAAGAGTTGAGAGGGAACAAAGAAGGGTGATTCAGGTGACACCTTCTTGTCTGGGGTGGCTAGTTCTCCAGCCATTAATGCATGGAAGTGGCTGGGTGTTTGCTGTTGCCGGGCAAATTTGTTGACCAATGACTAGTTAGTGGAAAGGTACTGCTGTGAGGCGGAAGTTATAGGAAGGGAGCCTTTCCTGAATAAGGGATAGAATGAAGTTGTGCCCTCACTCTGAGAGATGAAGTTATGCCCTCAGTAAGAGAGAGTTCAAGTTATGTCATCAATAAAGAGGTAGCAGTTACAGATCCTGAAAGAACCCCGTTGTCCGTGCGGTCTTTACGCCACAAATCGCCCCCCAACAGGGACAAGAAAACGAACAGGGACGAGAAGAAAACAAACAGGGACATGAATAACAGGAACAGGGACAGGCTAACAGAACAGGGATAAAAAAAAAAAAAGGAATGAATAGGGACAGGCAAACGGAACAGGAAAAAAAAAAAAAGGAATGAATAGGTACAGGCTAACAGAACAGGGACGAACAAAAAGAGCTTATGGGAGGGTCACGCTGGCTTACGCAGGACCCCCAAACAAGGACTCCAGGAGTTGGAGGGGCAGCCAGAGCCCCCCGGCTGGGCAGCACTCAGTGCCTGCCTCTCCCAGGGATGGGGTTGCAAAGTTTGTTAAAGATAGTCTTAGTATGCCTGGCAGTTTTTCTCTGTGTTTTAGTTTGTGTTGATCCTGCCTTCTTAATTTGTGTTAATTGCGCTTTCATATGTTAATAAAGAAGGAGGAGATGTGGGAGTGTGGCCATGGGGGTCGACAAGCCCCATGGTTGGTGATCACATCCGACTCTTAAAGATGAGACCATCAGGAAAGTAAAGCCTTGAGAGGGAACAAAGAAGGGTGATTCAGGAGACACCTTAACCAGGGACATGAAGAACAGGAACAGGGACAGGCTAACAGAGCAGGGAGAAACAAAAAACAGCATATGGGAGGGTCCCACTGGCATATGCTGGACCCACAAACAAGGACTCCAGGAGTTGGAGGGGCAGCCAGAGCCCCCCGGCTGGGCAGTACTCAGTGCCTGCCTCTCCCAGGGATGGTTTTACAAAGATTGTTAAAGATAGACTTAGTATGCCTGGCAGTTTTTCTCTGTGTTTTAGTTTGTGTTGATCCTGCCTTCTAAATTTGTGTTAATTGTGCTTTCTTATGTTAATAAAGAAGGGGAATATGTGGGAGTGTGGCCATGGGGGTCGACAAGCCCCATGGTTGGTGATAACATCAGACTCTTAATGATGAGACCATCAGGAAAGTAAAGAGTTGAGAGGAACAAAGAAGGGTGATTCAGGAGACACCATAAACAGGGACATGAAGAACAGGAACAGGGATAGTCTAACAGAACAGGGACAAAAACAAAAAAGGAATGAATAGGGACAGGCTATCAGAACAGGGACAAACAAAAAACAGCGTATGGGAGGGTCTCGCTGGCATAGGCAGGACCCCCAAACAAGGACTCCAGGAGTTGGAGGGGCAGCCAGAGCTCCCCGGCTGGGCAGCACTCAGTGCCTGCCTCTCCCAGGGATGGGGTTACAAAGTTTGTTAAAGATGGAATTAGTATGCCTGGCAGTTTTTCTCTGTGTTTTAGTTTGTGTTAATAGTGCTTTCTTAATTTGTGTTACTCTTGCTTTCTTAATTTCTGTTAATCGCGCCTTCATAATTTGTGTTAAACCTGCTTTCTTAATTTGTGTTAATCGAGCTCTTTTATGTTAATAAAGAAGGGGGAGTTGTAGGAGTGTGGCCATGGGGGTCGACAAGTCCCATGGTTGGTGATAACATCCGACTCTTAAAGATGAGGCCATCAGGAAAGTAAAGAGTTGAGAGGGAACAAAGAAGGGTGATTCAGGAGACACCTTAAACAGGGACATGAAGAACAGGGACAGGCTAACAGAGCAGGGAGAAACAAAAAACAGCATATGGGAGGGTCCCACTGGCATATGCTAGACCCACAAACAAGGACTCCAGGAGTTGGAGGGGCAGCCAGAGCCCCCCGGCTGGGCAGCACTCAGTGCCTGCCTCTCCCAGGGATGGGGTTACAAAGTTTTTAAAAGATGGAATTAGTATGCCTGGCAGTTTTTCTCTGTGTTTTAGTTTGTGTTGATCCTGCCTTCTTAATTTGTGTTAATCGCGCTTTCTTAAGTTAATGAAGAAGGGGAAGATGTGGGAGTGTGGCCATGGGGGTCGACAAGCCCCATGGTTGGTGATAACATCCAACTATTAAAGTAGAGACCATCAGGAAAGTACACCCTTGAGAGGGAACAAAGAAGGGTTATTCAAAAGACACCTTAACCAGGGACATGAAGAACAGGAACAGGGATAGTCTAACAGAACAGGGACAAAAACAAAAAAGGAATGAATAGGGAAAGGCTATCAGAACAGGGACAAACAAAAAACAGCGTATGGGAGGGTCTCGCTGGCATAGGCAGGACCCACAAACAAGGACTCCAGGAGTTGGAGGGGCAGCCAGAGCCCCCCGGCTGGGCAGCACTCAGTGCCTGCCTCTCCCAGGGTTGGGGTTACAAAGTTTGTAAAAGATGGAATTAGTATGCCTGGCAGTTTTTCTCTGTGTTTTAGTTTGTGTTGATCCTGCCTTCTTAATTTGTGTTACTCGCGCTTTATTAAGTTAATGAAGAAGGGGAAGATGTGGGAGTGTGGCCATGGGGGTCGGCAAGCCCCATGGATGGTGATAACATCGGACTCTTAAGGATGAGACCATCAGGAATTTAAAGAGCTGAGAGGGAACAAAGAAGGGTGATTCAGGAGACACCTTAAAAAGGGACATGAAGAACAGGAACAGGGACAGGCTAACAGAGCAGGGAGAAACAAAAAACAGCATATGGGAGGGTCCCACTGGCATATGCTGGACCCAAAAACAAGGACTCCAGGAGTTGGAGGGGCAGCCAGAGCCCCCCGGCTGGGCAGCACTCAGTGCCTGCCTCTCCCAGGGATGGGGTTACAAAGTTTGTTAAAGATGGAATTAGTATGCCTGGCAGTTTTTCTCTGTATTTTAGTTTGTGTTAATAGTGCTTTCTTAATTTGTGTTACTCTTCCTTTCTTAATTTCTGTTAATCGCGCCTTCTTAATTTGTGTTAAACCTGCTTTCTTATTTTGTGTTAATCGAGCTCTTTTATGTTAATAAAGAAGGGGGAGATATGGGAGCATGGCCATGGGGGTCGACAGGCCCCATGGTTGGTGATAACATCCGACTCTTAAAGATGAGGCCATCAGGAATTTAAAGAGTTGAGAGGGAACAAAGAAGGGTGATTCAGGTGACACCTTCTTGTCTGGGGTGGCTAGTTCTCCAACCATTAATGCATGGAAGTGGCTGGGTGTTTGCTGTTGCCGGGCAAAGTTTTTGACCAATGACTAGTTAGTGGAAAGGTACTGCTGTGAGGCAGAAATTATAGGAAGGGAGCCTTTCCTGAATAAGGGATAGAATGAAGTTGTGCCCTCACTCTGAGAGATGAAGTTATGCCCTCAGTAAGAGAGAGTTCAAGTTATGTCATCAATAAAGAGGTAGCAGTTACAGATCCTGAAAGAACCCCGTTGTCCGTGCGGTCTTTACGCCACAAATCGCCCCCCAACAGGGACATGAAAACGAACAGGGACGAGAAGAAAACAAACAGGGACATGAAGAAGAGGAACAGGGACAGGCAAACAGAACAGGCACAAAACCAAAAAAGGAATGAATAGGGACAGGCAAACGGAACAGGGACAAAAACAGAAAAGGAATGATCAAGTACAGGCTAACAGAACAGGGATGACCAAAAAGAGCATATGGGAGGGTCACGATGGTTTACGCAGGACCCCCAAACAAGGACTCCAGGAGTTGGAGGGGCAGCCAGAGCCCCCCGGCTGGGCAGCACTCAGTGCCTGCCTCTCCCAGGGATGGTTTTACAAAGGTTGTTAAACATAGACTTAGTATGCCTGGCAGTTTTTCTCTGTGTTTTAGTTTGTGTTGATCCTGCCTTCTTAATTTGTGTTAATTGCGCTTTCTTATGTTAATAAAGAAGGGGAAGATGTGGGAGTGTGGCCATGGGGGTCGACAAGCCCCATGGTTGGTGATAACATAGGACTCTTAAGGATGAGACCATCAGGAATTTAAAGAGTTGAGAGGGAACAAAGAAGGGTGGTTCAGGTGACACCTTCTTGTCTGGGGTGGCTAGTTCTCCAGCCATTAATGCATGGAAGTGGCTGGTTGTTTGCTGTTGCCGGGCAAAGTTGTTGACCAATGACTAGTTAGTGGAAAGGTACTGCTGTGAGGAGGAAGTTATAGGAAAGGGAGCCTTTCCTGAATAAGGGATAGAATGAAGTTGTGCCCTCACTCTGAGAGATGAAGTTATGCCTTCAGTAAGAGAGAGTTCAAGTTATGTCATCAATAAAGAGGTAGCAGTTACAGATCCTGAAAGAACCCCGTTGTCCTTGCGGTCTTTACGCCACAAATCGCCCCCCAAAAGGGACATGAAAACGAACAGGGACGAGAAGAAAACAAACAGGGAAATGAACAGGAACAGGGACAGGCTAACAGCACAGGGACAAAAACAAAAAAGGAATGAATAGGGACAGGCAAACAGAACAGGGACGAACAAAAAGAGCTTATGGGAGGGTCACGCTGGCTTACGCAGGACCCACAAACAAGGACTCCAGGAGTTGGAGGGGCAGCCAGAGCCCCCCGGCTGGGCAGCACTCAGTGCCTGCCACTCCCAGGGATGGGGTTGCAAAGTTTGTTAAAGATGGAATTAGTATGCCTGGCAGCTTTTCTCTGTGTTTTAGTTTGTGTTGATCCTGCCTTCTTAATTTGTGTTAATCGAGCTCTTTTATGTTAATAAAGAAGGGGGAGATGTGGGAGCATGGCCATGGGGGTCGGCAAGTCCCATGGTTGGTGATAACATCCGACTCTTAATGATGAGACCATCAGGAAAGTAAAGCCTTGAGAGGGAACAAAGAAGGGTGATTCAGGAGACACCTTAAACAGGGACATGAAGAACAGGAACAGGGATAGTCTAACAGAACAGGGACAAAAACAAAAAAGGAATGAATAGGGACAGGCTATCAGAACAGGGACAAACAAAAAACAGCGTATGGGAGGGTCTCGCTGGCATAGGCAGGACCCACAAACAAGGACTCCAGGAGTTGGAGGGGCAGCCAGAGCCCCCCGGCTGGGCAGCACTCAGTGCCTGCCTCTCCCAGGGATGGGGTTACAAAGTTTGTTAAAGATGGAATTAGTATGCCTGGCAGTTTTTCTCTGTATTTTAGTTTGTGTTAATAGTGCTTTCTTAATTTGTGTTACTCCTCCTTTCTTAATTTCTGTTAATCGCGCCTTCTTAATTTGTGTTAAACCTGCTTTCTTAATTTGTGTTAATCAATCTCTTTTATGTTAGTAAAGAAGGGGGAGATGTGGGAGCATGACCATGGGGGTGGACAAGTCCCATGGTTGGTGATAACATCCGACTATTAAAGTAGAGACATTCAGGAAAGTAAAGAGTTGAAAGGGAACAAAGAAGGGTGATTCAGGAGACACCTTAAGCAGGGACATGAAGAACAGGAACAGGGATAGTCTAACAGAACAGGGACGAAAACAAAAAAAGGAATGAATAGGGACAGGCTATCAGAACAGGGACAAACAAAAAACAGCGTATGGGAGGGTCTCGCTGGCATAGGCAGGACCCCCAAACAAGGACTCCAGGAGTTGGAGGGGCAGCCAGAGCTCCCCGGCTGGGCAGCACTCAGTGCCTGCCTCTCCCAGGGATGGTTTTACAAAGATTGTTAAAGATAGACTTAGTATGCCTGGCAGTTTTTCTCTGTGTTTTAGTTTGTGTTGATCCTGCCTTCTTAATATGTGTTAATCGCGCTTTCTTATGTTAATAAAGAAGGGGGAGATGTGGGAGTGTGGCAATGGGGGTCCACAAGCCCCATGGTTGGTGATAACATCCGACTCTTAAGGATGAGACCATCAGGAATTTAAAGAGTTGAGAGGGAACAAAGAAGGGTGATTCAGGTGACACCTTGTTGTCTGGGGTGGCTTGTTCTCCAGCCATTAAAGCATGGAAGTTGCTGGGTGTTTGCTGTTGCCGGGCAACGTTGTTGACCAATGACTAGTTAGTGGAAAGGTACTGCTGTGAGGCGGAAGTTATAGAAAGGGAGCCTTTCCTGAATAAGGGACAGAATGAAGTTGTGCCCTCACTCTGAGAGATGAAGTTATGACTTCAGTAAGAGAGAGTTCAAGTTATGCCATCAATAAAGAGGTAGCAGTTACAGATCCTGAAAGAACCCCGTTGTCCGTGCGGTCTTTACGCCACAAATCGCCCCCCAAAAGGGACATGAAAACGAACAGGGACAAGAAGAAAACAAACAGGGACATGAAGAACAGGAACAGGGACAGGCTAACAGCACAGGGACAAAAACAAAAAAGGAATGAATAGGGACAGGCTAACAGAACAGGGACGAACAAAAAGAGCTTATGGGAGGGTCACGCTGGCTTACGCAGGACCCACAAACAAGGACTCCAGGAGTTGGAGGGGCAGCCAGAGCCCCCCGGCTGGGCAGCACTCAGTGCCTGCCACTCCCAGGGATGGGGTTGCAAAGTTTGTTAAAGATGGAATTAGTATGCCTGGCAGTTTTTCCCTGTATTTTAATTTGTGTTATTAGTGCTTTCTTAATTTGTGTTTCTCTAGCTTTCTTAATTTCTGTTAATCGCGCCTTCTTAATTTGGGTTAAACCTGCTTTCTTAATTTGTGTTAATCGAGCTCTTTTATGTTAATAAAGAAGGGGGAGATGTGGGAGCATGGCCATGGGGGTCGACAAGTCCCATGGTTGGTGATAACATCCGACTCTTAAAGATGAGACCATGAGGAAAGTAAAGCCTTGAGAGGGAACAAAGAAGGGTGATTCAGGATACACCTTAAACAGGGACATGAAGAACAGGAACAGGGACAGGCTAACAGAGCAGGGAGAAACAAAAAACAGCATATGGGAGGGTCCCACTGGCATATGCTGGACCCACAAACAAGGACTCCAGGAGTTGGAGGGGCAGCCAGAGCCCCCCAGCTGGGAAGCACTCAGTGCCTGCCTCTCCCAGGGATGGGGTTACAAAGTTTGTTAAAGATGGAATTAGTATGCCTGGCACTTTTTCTCTGTATTTTAATTTGTGTTGAGTGCTTTCTTAATTTGTGTTTCTCTTGCTTTCTTAATTTCTGTTAATCGCGCCTTCTTAATTTGTGTTAAACCTGCTTTCTTAATTTGTGTTAATCGAGCTCTTTTATGTTAATAAAGAAGGGGGAGATGTGGGAGCATGGCCATGGGGGTCCACAAGCCCTATGGTTGGTGATAACATCCAACTCTTAAAGATGAGGCCATCAGGAAAGTAAAGAGTTGAGAGGGAACAAAGTAGGGTGATTCAGGAGACACCTTAAACAGGGACATGAAGAACAGGAACAGGGACAGGCTAACAGAGCAGGGAGAAACAAAAAAGAGCATATGGGAGGGTCCCACTGGCATAGGCAGGACCCACAAAGAAGGACTCCAGGAGTTGGAGGGGCAGCCAGAGCCCCCCAGCTGGGCAGCACTCAGTGCCTGCCTCTCCCAGGGATGGTTTTACAAAGATTGTTAAAGATAGACTTAGTATGCCTGGCAGTTTTTCTCTGTGTTTTAGTTTGTGCTGATCCTGCCTTCTTAATTTGTGTTAATCGCGCTTTCTTAAGTTAATAAAGAAGGGGAAGATGTGGGAGTGTGTCCATGGGGGTCGACAAGCCCCATGGTTGGTGATCACATCCGACTCTTAAAGATGAGTCCATCAGGAAAGTAAAGCCTTGAGAGGGAACAAAGAAGGGTGATTCAGGAGACACCTTAAGCAGGGACATGAAGAACAGGAACAGGGATAGTCTAACAGAACAGGGACAAAAACAAAAAAGGAATGAATAGGGACATGCTATCAGAACAGGGACAAACAAAAAACAGCGTATGGGAGGGTCTCGCTGGCATAGGCATGACCTCCAAACAAGGACTCCAGGAGTTGGAGGGGCAGCCAGAGCCCCCCGGCTGGGCAGCACTCAGTGCCTGCCTCTCCCAGGGTTGTGGTTACAAAGTTTGTTAAAGATGGAATTAGTATGCCTGGCAGTTTTTCCCTGTATTTTAATTTGTGTTATTAGTGCTTTCTTAATTTGTTTTTCTCTAGCTTTCTTAATTTCTGTTAATCGCGCCTTCTTAATTTGGGTTAAACCTGCTTTCTTAATTTGTGTTAATCGAGCTCTTTTATGTTAATAAAGAAGGGGGAGATGTGGGAGCATGGCCATGGGGGTCGACAAGTCCCATGGTTGGTGATAACATCCGACTCTTAAAGATGAGACCATGAGGAAAGTAAAGCCTTGAGAGGGAACAAAGAAGGGTGATTCAGGAGACACCTTAAACAGGGACATGAAGAACAGGAACAGGGACAGGCTAACAGAGCAGGGAGAAACAAAAAACAGCATATGGGAGGGTCCCACTGGCATATGCTGGACCCACAAACAAGGACTCCAGGAGTTGGAGGGGCAGCCAGAGCCCCCCAGCTGGGAAGCACTCAGTGCCTGCCTCTCCCAGGGATGGGGTTACAAAGTTTGTTAAAGATGGAATTAGTATGCCTGGCACTTTTTCTCTGTATTTTAATTTGTGTTGAGTGCTTTCTTAATTTGTGTTTCTCTTGCTTTCTTAATTTCTGTTAATCGCGCCTTCTTAATTTGTGTTAAACCTGCTTTCTTAATTTGTGTTAATCGAGCTCTTTTATGTTAATAAAGAAGGGGGAGATGTGGGAGCATGGCCGTGGGGGTCCACAAGCCCTATGGTTGGTGATAACATCCAACTCTTAAAGATGAGGCCATCAGGAAAGTAAAGAGTTGAGAGGGAACAAAGTAGGGTGATTCAGGAGACACCTTAAACAGGGACATGAAGAACAGGAACAGGGACAGGCTAACAGAGCAGGGAGAAACAAAAAAGAGCATATGGGAGGGTCCCACTGGCATAGGCAGGACCCACAAAGAAGGACTCCAGGAGTTGGAGGGGCAGCCAGAGCCCCCCAGCTGGGCAGCACTCAGTGCGTGCCTCTCCCAGGGATGGTTTTACAAAGGTTGTTAAAGATAGACTTAGTATGCTTGGCAGTTTTTCTCTGTGTTTTAGTTTGTGCTGATCCAGCCTTCTTAATTTGTGTTAATTGCGCTTTCTTAAGTTAATAAAGAAGGGGAAGATGTGGGAGTGTGGCCATGGGGGTCGACAAGCCCCATGGTTGGTGATCACATCGGACTCTTAAGGATGAGACCATCAGGAAAGGAAAGCCTTGAGAGGGAACAAAGAAGGGTGATTCAGGAGACACCTTAACCAGGGACATGAAGAACAGGAACAGGGATAGTCTAACAGAACAGGGACAAACACAAAAAAGGAAAGAATAGGGACATGCTATCAGAACAGGGACAAACAAAAAACAGCGTATGGGAGGGTCTCGCTGGCATAGGCAGGACCCCCAAACAAGGACTCCAGGAGTTGGAGGGGCAGCCAGAGCCCCCCAGCTGGGCAGTACTCAGTGCCTGCCACTCCCCGCGATGGGGTTGCAAAGTTTGTTAAAGATGGAATTAGTATGCCTGGCAGTTTTTCTCTGTATTTTAGTTTGTGTTAATAGTGCTTTCTTAATTTGTGTTACTCTTGCTTTCTTAATTTCTGTTAATCGCGCCTTCTTAATTTGTGTTAAACCTGCTTTCTTAATTTGTGTTAATCGAGCTCTTTTATGTTAATAAAGAAGGGGGAGATGTGGGAGCATGGCCATGGGGGTCGACAAGTCCCATGGTTGGTGATAACATCCAACTCTTAAAGATGAGACCATGAGGAAAGTAAAGCCTTGAGAGGGAACAAAGAAGGGTGATTCAGGAGACACCTTAAGCAGGGACATGAAGAACAGGAACAGGGACAGGCTAACAGAACAGGGACGAAAACAAAAAGGGAATGAATAGGGACAGGCTATCAGAACAGGAACAAACAAAAAACAGCCTATGGGAGGGTCTCGCTGGCATAGGCAGGACCCACAAACAAGGACTCCAGGAGTTGGAGGGGCAGCCAGAGCCCCCCGGCTGGGCAGCACTCAGTGCCTGCCTCTCCCAGGGATGGGGTTACAAAGTTTGTTAAAGATGGAATTAGTATGCCTGGCAGTTTTTCTCTGTATTTTAGTTTGTGTTAATAGTGCTTTCTTAATTTGTGTTACTCTTGCTTTCTTAATTTCTGTTAATCGCGCCTTCATAATTTGTGTTAAACCTGCTTTCTTAATTTGTGTTAATCGAGCTCTTTTATGTTAATAAAGAAGGGGGAGTTGTGGGAGCATGGTCGTGGGGGTCGACAAGTCCCATGGTTGGTGATAACATCTGACTCTTAAAGATGAGGCCATCAGGAAAGTAAAGCCTTGAGAGGGAACAAAGAAGGGTGATTCAGGAGACACCTTAAACAGGGACATGAAGAACAGGAACAGGGACAAACTAACAGAGCAGGGAGAAACAAAAAACAGCATATGGGAGGGTCCCACTGGCGTATGCTGGACCCACAAACAAGGACTCCAGGAGTTGGAGGGGCAGCCAGAGCCCCCCGGCTGGGCAGCACTCAGGTCCTGCCTCTCCCAGGGACGGTTTTACAAAGATTGTTAAAGATAGACTTAGTATGCCTGGCAGTTTTTCTCTGTGTTTTAGTTTGTGTTGATCCTGCCTTCTTAATTTGTGTTAATCGCGCTTTCTTATGTTAATAAAGAAGGGGAAGATGTGGGAGTGTGGCCATGGGGGTCGAGAGGCCCCATGGTTGGTGATAACATCTGACTCTTAAAGATGAGGCCATCAGGAATTTAAAGATTTGAGAGGGAACAAAGAAGGGTGATTCAGGTGACACCTTCTTGTCTGGGGTGGCTAGTTCTCCAGCCATTAATGCATGGAAGTGGCTGGGTGTTTGCTGTTGCAGGGCAAAATTGTTTAACCAATGACTAGTTAGTGGAAAGGTACTGCTGTGAGGTGGAAGTTATAGGAAGGGAGCCTTTCCTGAATAAGTGATAGAATGAAGTTGTGCCCTCACTCTGAGAGATGAAGTTATGCCCTCAGTAAGAGAGAGTTCAAGTTATGTCATCAATAATGAGGTAGCAGTTACAGATCCTGAAAGTACCCCGGTGTCCGTGCCGTCTTTACGCCACAAATCGCCCCCCAACAGGGACATGAAAACGAACAGGGACGAGAAGAATACAAACAGGGACATGAAGAAGAGGAACAGGGACAGGCAAACAGCACAGGGACAAAAACAAAAAAGGAATGAATAGGGACAGGCAAACGGAACATGGACAAAAACAGAAAAGGAATGATCAGGTACAGGCTAACAGAACAGGGATGACCAAAAAGAGCATATGGGAGGGTCACGATGGTTTACGCAGGACCCCCAAACAAGGACTCCAGGAGTTGGAGGGGCAGCCAGAGCCCCCCGGCTGGGCAGCACTCAGTGCCAGCCTCTCCCAGGGATGGGGTTATAAAGTTTGTTAAAGATGGAATTAGTATGCCTGGCAGTTTTTCTCTGTATTTTAGTTTGTGTTAATAGTGCTTTCTTAATTTGTGTTACTCTTGCTTTCTTAATTTCTGTTAATCGCGCCTTCTTAATTGGTGTTAAACCTGCTTTCTTAATTTGTGTTAATCGAGCTCTTTTATGTTAATAAAGAAGGGGGAGTTGTAGGAGTGTGGCCATGGGGGTCGACAAGTCCCATGGTTGGTGATAACATCCGACTCTTAAAGATGAGGCCATCAGGAAAGTAAAGCCTTGAGAGGGAACAAAGAAGGGTGATTCAGGAGACACCTTAAACAGTGACATGAAGAACAGGAACAGGGATAGTCTAACAGAACAGGGACAAAAATAAAAAAGTAATGAATAGGGACAGGCTATCAGAACAGGGACAAACAAAAAACAGCGTATGGGAGGGTCTCGCTGGCATAGGCAGGACCCCCAAACAAGGACTCCAGGAGTTGGAGGGGCAGCCAGAGCCCCCCGGCTGGGCAGCACTCAGTGCCTGCCTCTCCCAGGGTTGTGGTTACAAAGTTTGTTAAAGATGAAATTAGTATGCCTGGCATTTTTTCTCTGTATTTTAATTTGTGTTAATAGTGCTTTCTTAATTTGTGTTTCTCTAGCTTTCTTAATTTCTGTTAATCGTGCCTTCTTAATTTGTGTTAAACCTGCTTTCTTAATTTGTGTTAATCGAGCTCTTTTATGTTAATAAAGAAGGGGGAGATGTGGGAGCCTGGCCATGGGGGTCCACAAGTCCCATGGTTGGTGATAACATCCGACTCTTAAAGATGAGGCCATCAGGAAACTAAAGAGTTGAGAGGGAACAAAGAAGGGTGATTCAGGAGACACCTTAAACAGGGACATGAAGAACAGGAACAGGGACAGGCTATCAGAACAGGGACAAACAAAAAACAGCATATGGGAGGGTCCCACTGGCGTATGCTGGACCCACAAACAAGGACTCCAGGAGTTGGAGGGGCAGCCAGAGCCCCCCGGCTGGGCAGCACTCAGTGCCTGCCTCTCCCAGGGATGGTTTTACAAAGATTGTTAAAGATAGACTTGGTATGCCTGGCAGTTTTGCTCTGTTTTAGTTTGCGTTGATCCTGCCTTCTTAATTTGTGTTAATCGCGCTTTCTTAAGTTAATAAAGAAGGGGAAGATGTGGGAGTGTGGCCATGGGGGTCGACAAGCCCCATGGTTGGTGATAACATCGGACTCTTAAAGATGAAACCATCAGGAAAGTAAAGCCTTGAGAGGGAACAAAGAAGGGTGATTCAGGAGACACCTTAAGCAGGGACATGAAGAACAGGAACAGGGACAGGATAACAGAGCAGGGAGAAACAAAAAACAGCATATGGGAGGGTCCCACTGGCATAGGCAGGACCCACAAACAAGGACTCCAGGAGTTGGAGGGGCAGCCAGAGCCCCCCAGATGGGAAGCACTCAGTGCCTGCCACTCCCAGGGATGGGGTTGCAAAGTTTGTTAAAGATAGTCTTAGTATGCCTGGCAGTTTTTCTCTGTGTTTTAGTTTGTGTTGATCCTGCCTTCTTAATTTGTGTTAATTGCGCTTTCTTATGTTAATAAAGAAGGAGGAGATGTGGGAGTGTGGCCATGGGGGTCGACAAGCCCCATGGTTGGTGATAACATCGGACTCTTAAGGATGAGACCATCAGGAAAGTAAAGCCTTGAGAGGGAACAAAGAAGGGTGATTCAGGAGACACCTTAACCAGGGACATGAAGAACAGGAACAGGGATAGTCTAACAGAACAGGGAGGAAAATAAAAAAGGAATGAATAGGGACAGGCTATCAGAACAGGGACAAACAAAAAACAGCGTATGGGAGGGTCTCGCTGGCATAGGCAGGACCCACAAACAAGGACTCCAGGAGTTGGAGGGGCAGCCAGAGCCCCCCAGCTGGGAAGCACTCAGTGCCTGCCTCTCCCAGGGATGGGGTTACAAAGTTTGTTAAAGATGGAATTAGTATGCCTGGCAGTTTTTCTCTGTTTTTTAGTTTGTGTTGATCCTGCCTTCTTAATTTGTGTTAATCGCGCTTTCTTAAGTTAATAAAGAAGGGGAAGATGTGGGAGTGTGGCCATGGGGGTCGACAAGCCCCATGGTTGGTGATAACATAGGACTCTTAAGGATGAGACCATCAGGAATTTAAAGAGTTGAGAGGGAACAAAGAAGGGTGATTCAGGAGACACCTTGTTGTCTGGGGTGGCTTGTTCTCCAGCCATTAAAGCATGGAAGTTGCTGGGTGTTTGCTGTTGCCGGGCATCGTTGTTGACCAATGACTAGTTAGTGGAAAGGTACTGCTGTGAGGCGGAAGTTATAGGAAGGGAACCTTTCCTGAATAAGGGATAGAATGAAGTTGTGCCCTCACTCTGAGAGATGAAGTTATGCCCTCAGTAAGAGAGAGTTCAAGTTATGCCATCAATAAAGAGGTAGCAGTTACAGATCCTGAAAGAACCCCGTTGTCCGTGCGGTCTTTACGCCACAAATCGCCCCCCAACAGGGACATGAAAACGAACAGGGACAAGAAGAAAACAAACAGGGACATGAAGAACAGGAACAGGGACAGGCTAACAGAACAGGGACAAAAACAAAAAAGGAATGAATAGGGACAGGCAAACGGAACAGGGACAAAAACAGAAAAAGAATGAATAGGTACAGGCTAACAGAACAGGGACGAACAAAAAGAGCTTATGGGAGGGTCTCGCTGGCATAGGCAGGACCCTCAAACAAGGACTCCAGGAGTTGGAGGGGCAGCCAGAGCCCCCCGGCTGGGCAGCACTCAGTGCCTGCCACTCCCAGGGACGGGGTTGCAAAGTTTGTTAAAGATAGTCTTAGTATGCCTGGCAGCTTTTCTCTGTGTTTTAGTTTGTGTTGATCCTGCCTTCTTAATTTGTGTTAATCGAGCTCTTTTATGTTAATAAAGAAGGGGGAGATGTGGGAGCGTGGCCATGGGGGTCGACAAGTCCCATGGTTGGTGATAACATCCAACTCTTAAAGATGAGGCCTTCAGGAAAGTAAAGAGTTGAGAGGGAACAAAGAAGGGTGATTCAGGAGACACCTTAAACAGGGACATGAAGAACAGGAACAGGGACAGGCTAACAGAACAGGGACAAACAAAAAACAGCATATGGGAGGGTCCCACTGGCATAGGCAGGACCCACAAAGAAGGACTCCAGGAGTTGGAGGGGCAGCCAGAGCCCCCCGGCTGGGCAGCACTCAGTGCCTGCCTCTCCCAGGGATGGTTTTACAAAGGTTGTTAAAGATAGACTTAGTATGCCTGGCAGTTTTTCTCTGTGTTTTAGTTTGTGTTGATCCTGCCTTCTTAATTTGTGTTAATCGCGCTTTCTTATGTTAATAAAGAAGAAGGAGATGTGGGAGTGTGTCCATGGGGGTCGACAAGCCCCATGGTTGGTGATAACATCCGACTCTTAAGGATGAGACCATCAGGAATTTAAAGAGTTGAGAGGGAACAAAGAAGGGTGATTCAGGTGACACCTTCTTGTCTGGGGTGGCTAGTTCTCCAGCCATTAATGCATGGAAGTGGCTGGGTGTTTGCTGTTGCCGGGCAAAGTTGTTGACCAATGGCTAGTTAGTGGAAAGGTACTGCTGTGAGGTGGAAGTTATAGGAAGGGAGCCTTTCCTGAATAAGGGATAGAATGAAGTTGTGCCCTCACTCTGAGAGATGAAGTTATGCCCTCAGTAAGAGAGAGTTCAAGTTATGTCATCAATAAAGAGGTAGCAGTTACAGATCCTGAAAGAACCCCGTTGTCCGTGCGGTCTTTACGCCACAAATCGCCCCCCAAAAGGGACATGAAAACGAACAGGGACGAGAAGAATACAAACAGGGACATGAAGAAGAGGAACAGGGACAGGCAAACAGAACAGGGACAAAAACAAAAAAGGAATGAATAGGGACAGGAAAACGGAACAGGGACAAAAACAGAAAAGGAATGATCAGGTACAGGCTAACAGAACAGGGATGACCAAAAAGAGCATATGGGAGGGCCACGATGGTTTACGCAGGACCCCCAAACAAGGACTCCAGGAGTTGGAGGGGCAGCCAGAGCCCCCCGGCTGGGCAGCACTCAGTGCCTGCCTCTCCCAGGGATTGGGGTTATAAAGTTTGTTAAAGATAGACTTAGTATGCCTGGCAGTTTTTCTCTGTATTTTAGTTTGTGTTAATAGTGCTTTCTTAATTTGTGTTTCTCTTGCTTTCTTAATTTCTGTTAATCGCGCCTTCTTAATTTGTGTTAAACCTGCTTTCTTAATTTGTGTTAATCGAGCTCTTTTATGTTAATAAAGGAGGGGGAGATGTGGGAGCCTGGCCATGGGGTTAGACAAGCCCCATGGTTGGTGATAAGATCTGACTAATAAAGTAGAGACCATCAGGAAAGTAAAGCCTTGAGAGGGAACAAAGAAGGGTGATTCAGGAGACACCTTAAACAGTGACATGAAGAACAGGAACAGGGATAGTCTAACAGAACAGGGACGAAAATAAAAAAGTAATGAATAGGGACAGGCTATCAGAACAGGGACAAACAAAAAACAGCGTATGGGAGGGTCTCCCTGGCATAGGCAGGACCCACAAACAAGGACTCCAGGAGTTGGAGGGGCAGCCAGAGCCCCCCAGCTGGGAAGCACTCAGTGCCTGCCTCTCCCAGGGATGGGGTTACAAAGTTTGTTAAAGATGGAATTAGTATGCCTGGCAGTTTTTCTCTGTATTTTAGTTTGTGTTAATAGTGCTTTCTTAATTTGTGTTACTCTTGCTTTCTTAATTTCTGTTAATCGCGCCTTCATAATTTGGGTTAAACCTGCTTTCTTAATTTGTGTTAATCGAGCTCTTTTATGTTAATAAAGAAGGGGGAGTTGTGGGAGCATGGCCATGGGGGTCGACAAGTCCCATGGTTGGTGATAACATCTGACTCTTAAAGATGAGGCCATCAGGAAAGTAAAGCCTTGAGAGGGAACAAAGAAGGGTGATTCAGGAGACACCTTAAACAGGGACATGAAGAACAGGAACAGGGACAGGCTAACAGAGCAGGGAGAAACAAAAAACAGCATATGGGAGGGTCCCACTGGCATAGGCAGGACCCAGAAACAAGGACTCCAGGAGTTGGAGGGGCAGCCAGAGCCCCCCGGCTGGGCAGCACTCAGTTCCTGCCTCTCCCAGGGACGGTTTTACAAAGATTGTTAAAGATAGACTTAGTATGCCTGGCAGTTTTTCTCTGTGTTTTAGTTTGTGTTGATCCTGCCTTCTTAATTTGTGTTAATCGCGCTTTCTTATGTTAATAAAGAAGGGGAAGATGTGGGAGTGTGGCCATGGGGGTCGACAAGTCCCATGGTTGGTGATAACATCCGACTCTTAAAGATGAGGCCATCAGGAAAGTAAAGCCTTGAGAGGGAACAAAGAAGGGTGATTCAGGAGACACCTTAACCAGGGACATGAAGAACAGGAACAGGGATAGTCTAACAGAACAGGGACGAAAACAAAAAAAGGAATGAATAGGGACAGGCTATCAGAACAGGGACAAACAAAAAACAGCGTATGGGAGGGTCTCGCTGACATAGGCAGGACCCACAAACAAGGACTCCAGGAGTTGGAGGGGCAGCCAGAGCCCCCCGGCTGGGCAGCACTCAGTGCCTGCCTCTCCCACGGCTGGTTTTACAAAGGTTGTTAAACATAGACTTAGTATGCCTGGCAGCTTTTCTCTGTGTTTTAGTTTGTGTTGGTCCTGCCTTCTAAATTTGTGTTAATCGCGCTTTCTTATGTTAATAAAGAAGGGGGAGATGTGGGAGTGTGGCCATGGGGGTCGACAGGCCCCATGGTTGGTGATAACATCCGACTCTTAAAGATGAGGCCATCAGGAATTTAAAGATTTGAGAGGGAACAAAGAAGGGTGATTCAGGTGACACCTTCTTGTCTGGGGTGGCTAGTTCTCCAGCCATTAATGCATGGAAGTGGCTGGGTGTTTGCTGTTGCAGGGCAAAGTTGTTTAACCAATGACTAGTTAGTGGAAAGGTACTGCTGTGAGGTGGAAGTTATAGGAAGGGAGCCTTTCCTGAATAAGGGATAGAATGAAGTTGTGCCCTCACTCTGAGAGATGAAGTTATGCCCTCAGTAAGAGAGAGTTCAAGTTATGTCATCAATAATGAGGTAGCAGTTACAGATCCTGAAAGAAACCCCGGTGTCCGTGCGGTCTTTACGCCACAAATCGCCCCCAAACAGGGACATGACAACGAACAGGGACGAGAAGAATACAAACAGGGACATGAAGAAGAGGAACAGGGACAGGCAAACAGCACAGGGACAAAAACAAAAAAGGAATGAATAGGGACAGGCAAACGGAACAGGGACAAAAACAGAAAAGGAATGATCAGGTACAGGCTAACAGAACAGGGATGACCAAAAAGAGCATATGGGAGGGTCACGATGGTTTACGCAGGACCCCCAAACAAGGACTCCAGGAGTTGGAGGGGCAGCCAGAGCCCCCCGGCTGGGCAGCACTCAGTGCCTGCCTCTCCCAGGGATGGGGTTATAAAGTTTGTTAAAGATGGAATTAGTATGCCTGGCAGTTTTTCTCTGTATTTTAATTTGTGTTAATAGTGCTTTCTTAATTTGTGTTACTCTTGCTTTCTTAATTTCTGTTAATCGCGCCTTCTTAATTGGTGTTAAACCTGCTTTCTTAATTTGTGTTAATCGAGCTCTTTTATGTTAATAAAGAAGGGGGAGTTGTAGGAGTGTGGCCATGGGGGTCGACAAGTCCCATGGTTGGTGATAACATCCCACTCTTAAAGATGAGGCCATCAGGAAAGTAAAGAGTTGAGAGGGAACAAAGAAGGGTGATTCAGGAGACACCTTAAACAGGGACATGAAGAACAGGGACAGGCTAACAGAGCAGGGAGAAACAAAAAACAGCGTATGGGAGGGTCTCGCTGGCATATGCTAGACCCACAAACAAGGACTCCAGGAGTTGGAGGGGCAGCCAGAGCCCCCCTGGCTGGGCAGCACTCAGTGCCTGCATCTCCCAGGGATGGGTTTACAAAGGTTGTTAAAGATAGACTTAGTATGCCTGGCAGTTTTTCTCTGTGTTTTAGTTTGTGCTGATCCTGCCTTCTTAATTTGTGTTAATTGTGCTTTCTTATGTTAATAAAGAAGGGGAAGATGTGGGAGTGTGGCCATGGGGGTCGACAAGCCCCATGGTTGGTGATAACATCGGACTCTTAAAGTAGAGACCATCAGGAAAGTAAAGCCTTGAGAGGGAACAAAGAAGGGTGATTCAGGAGACACCTTAAGCAGGGACATGAAGAACAGGAACAGGGACAGGCTAACAGAACAGGGAGGAAAACAAAAAAGGAATGAATAGGGACAGGCTATCAGAACAGGGACAAAGAAAAAACAGCGTATGGGAGGGTCTCGCTGGCATAGGCAGGACCCACAAACAAGGACTCCAGGAGTTGGAGGGGCAGCCAGAGCCCCCCTGCTGGGCAGCACTCAGTGCCTGCATCTCCCAGGGATGGGGTTACAAAGTCTGTAAAAGATGGAATTAGTATGCCTGGCAGCTTTTCTCTGTGTTTTAGTTTGTGTTGATCCTGCCTTCTTAATTTCTGTTAATCGCGCTTTCTTAAGTTAATTAAGAAGGGGAAGATGTGGGAGTGTGGCCATGGGGGTCGACAAGCCCCATGGTTGGTGATAACATCGGACTCTTAAAGTAGAGACCATCAGGAAAGTAAAGCCTTGAGAGGGAACAAAGAAGGGTGATTCAGGAGACACCTTAAGCAGGGACATGAAGAACAGGAACAGGGACAGGCTAACAGAACAGGGACAAAACAAAAAAGGAATGAATAGGGACATGCTATCAGAACAGCGACAAACAAAAAACAGCGTATGGGAGGGTCTCGCTGGCATAGGCAGGACCCACAAACAAGGACTCCAGGAGTTGGAGGGGCAGCCAGAGCCCCCCAGCTGGGAAGCACTCAGTGCCTGCCTCTCCCAGGGATGGGGTTACAAAGTTTGTTAAAGATGGAATTAGTATGCCTGGCAGTTTTTCTCTGTATTTTAGTTTGTGTTAATAGTGCTTTCTTAATTTGTGTTACTCTTGCTTTCTTAATTTCTGTTAATCGCGCCTTCATAATTTGTGTTAAACCTGCTTTCTTAATTTGTGTTAATCGAGCTCTTTTATGTTAATAAAGAAGGGGGAGTTGTGGGAGCATGGCCGTGGGGGTCGACAAGTCCCATGGTTGGTGATAACATCTGACTCTTAAAGATGAGGCCATCAGGAAAGTAAAGCCTTGAGAGGGAACAAAGAAGGGTGATTCAGGAGACACCTTAAACAGGGACATGAAGAACAGGAACAGGGACAGGCTAACAGAGCAGGGAGAAACAAAAAACAGCATATGGGAGGGTCCCACTGGCGTATGCTGGACCCACAAACAAGGACTCCAGGAGTTGGAGGGGCAGCCAGAGCCCCCCGGCTGGGCAGCACTCAGTGCCTGCCTCTCCCAGGGATGGGGTTACAAAGTTTGTTAAAGATGGAATTAGTATGCCTGGCAGTTTTTCTCTGTATTTTAGTTTGTGTTAATAGTGCTTTCTTAATTTGTGTTACTCTTGCTTTCTTAATTTCTGTTAATCGCGCCTTCATAATTTGTGTTAAACCTGCTTTCTTAATTTGTGTTAATCGAGCTCTTTTATGTTAATAAAGAAGGGGGAGTTGTGGGAGCATGGCCGTGGGGGTCGACAAGTCCCATGGTTGGTGATAACATCTGACTCTTAAAGATGAGGCCATCAGGAAAGTAAAGCCTTGAGAGGGAACAAAGAAGGGTGATTCAGGAGACACCTTAAACAGGGACATGAAGAACAGGAACAGGGACAGGCTAACAGAGCAGGGAGAAACAAAAAACAGCATATGGGAGGGTCCCACTGGCGTATGCTGGACCCACAAACAAGGACTCCAGGAGTTGGAGGGGCAGCCAGAGCCCCCCGGCTGGGCAGCACTCAGTGCCTGCCTCTCCCACGGCTGGTTTTACAAAGATTGTTAAAGATAGACTTAGTATGCCTGGCAGTTTTTCTCTGTGTTTTAGTTTGTGTTGGTCCTGCCTTCTTAATTTGTGTTAATCGCGCTTTCTTATGTTAATAAAGAAGGGGGAGATGTGGGAGTGTGGCCATGGGGGTCGACAGGCCCCATGGTTGGTGATAACATCCGACTCTTAAAGATGAGGCCATCAGGAATTTAAAGATTTGAGAGGGAACAAAGAAGGGTGATTCAGGTGACATCTTCTTGTCTGGGGTGTCTAGTTCTCCAGCCATTAATGCATGGAAGTGGCTGGGTGTTTGCTGTTGCAGGGCAAAATTGTTTAACCAATGACTAATTAGTGGAAAGGTACTGCTGTGAGGTGGAAGTTATAGGAAGGGAGCCTTTCCTGAATAAGGGATAGAATGAAGTTGTGCCCTCACTCTGAGAGATGAAGTTATGCCCTCAGTAAGAGAGAGTTCAAGTTATGTCATCAATAATGAGGTAGCAGTTACAGATCCTGAAAGAACCCCGGTGTCCGAGCGGTCTTTACGCCACAAATCGCCCCCCAACAGGGACATGAAAACGAACAGGGACGAGAAGAAAACAAACAGGGACATGAAGAAGAGGAACAGGGACAGGCAAACAGAACAGGGACAAAAACAAAAAAGGAATGAATAGGGACAGGAAAACGGAACAGGGACAAAAACAGAAAAGGAATGATCAGGTACAGGCTAACAGAACAGGGATGACCAAAAAGAGCATATGGGAGGGCCACGATGGTTTACGCAGGACCCCCAAACAAGGACTCCAGGAGTTGGAGGGGCAGCCAGAGCCCCCCGGCTGGGCAGCACTCAGTGCCTGCCTCTCCCAGGGATTGGGGTTATAAAGTTTGTTAAAGATAGACTTAGTATGCCTGGCAGTTTTTCTCTGTATTTTAGTTTGTGTTAATAGTGCTTTCTTAATTTGTGTTTCTCTTGCTTTCTTAATTTCTGTTAATCGCGCCTTCTTAATTTGTGTTAAACCTGCTTTCTTAATTTGTGTTAATCGAGCTCTTTTATGTTAATAAAGGAGGGGGAGATGTGGGAGCCTGGCCATGGGGTTAGACAAGCCCCATGGTTGGTGATAAGATCTGACTAATAAAGTAGAGACCATCAGGAAAGTAAAGCCTTGAGAGGGAACAAAGAAGGGTGATTCAGGAGACACCTTAAACAGTGACATGAAGAACAGGAACAGGGATAGTCTAACAGAACAGGGACGAAAATAAAAAAGTAATGAATAGGGACAGGCTATCAGAACAGGGACAAACAAAAAACAGCGTATGGGAGGGTCTCGCTGGCATAGGCAGGACCCCCAAACAAGGACTCCAGGAGTTGGAGGGGCAGCCAGAGCCCCCCGGCTGGGCAGCACTCAGTGCCTGCCTCTCCCAGGGTTGTGGTTACAAAGTTTGTTAAAGATGGAATTAGTATGCCTGGCATTTTTTCTCTGTATTTTAATTTGTGTTAATAGTGCTTTCTTAATTTGTGTTTCTCTAGCTTTCTTAATTTCTGTTAATCGTGCCTTCTTAATTTGTGTTAAACCTGCTTTCTTAATTTGTGTTAATCGAGCTCTTTTATGTTAATAAAGAAGGGGGAGATGTGGGAGCCTGGCCATGGGGGTCCACAAGTCCCATGGTTGGTGATAACATCCGACTCTTAAAGATGAGGCCATCAGGAAACTAAAGAGTTGAGAGGGAACAAAGAAGGGTGATTCAGGAGACACCTTAAACAGGGACATGAAGAACAGGGACAGGCTAACAGAGCAGGGAGAAACAAAAAACAGCGTATGGGAGGGTCTCGCTGGCATATGCTAGACCCACAAACAAGGACTCCAGGAGTTGGAGGGGCAGCCAGAGCCCCCCGGCTGGGCAGCACTCAGTGCCTGCATCTCCCAGGGATGGGTTTACAAAGGTTGTTAAAGATAGACTTAGTATGCCTGGCAGTTTTTCTCTGTGTTTTAGTTTGTGCTGATCCTGCCTTCTTAATTTGTGTTAATTGTGCTTTCTTATGTTAATAAAGAAGGGGAAGATGTGGGAGTGTGGCCATGGGGGTCGACAAGCCCCATGGTTGGTGATAACATCGGACTCTTAAAGATGAGACCATCAGGAAAGTAAAGCCTTGAGAGGGAACAAAGAAGGGTGATTCAGGAGACACCTTAACCAGGGACATGAAGAACAGGAACAGGGATAGTCTAACAGAACAGGGAGGAAAACAAAAAAGGAATGAATAGGGACAGGCTATCAGAACAGCGACAAACAAAAAACAGCGTATGGGAGGGTCTCCCTGGCATAGGCAGGACCCACAAAGAAGGACTCCAGGAGTTGGAGGGGCAGCCAGAGCCCCCCTGCTGGGCAGCACTCAGTGCCTGCATCTCCCAGGGATGGGGTTACAAAGTCTGTAAAAGATGGAATTAGTATGCCTGGCAGTTTTTCTCTGTGTTTTAGTTTGTGTTGATCCTGCCTTCTTAATTTGTGTTAATCGCGCTTTCTTAAGTTAATGAAGAAGGGGAAGATGTGGGAGTGTGGCCATGGGGGTCGACAAGCCCCATGGTTGGTGATAACATCGGACTCTTAAAGTAGAGACCATCAGGAAAGTAAAGCCTTGAGAGGGAACAAAGAAGGGTGATTCAGGAGACACCTTAAGCAGGGACATGAAGAACAGGAACAGGGACAGGCTAACAGAACAGGGACAAAAGAAAAAAGGAATGAATAGGGACATGCTATCAGAACAGCGACAAACAAAAAACAGCGTATGGGAGGGTCTCCCTGGCATAGGCAGGACCCACAAACAAGGACTCCAGGAGTTGGTGGGGCAGCCAGAGCCCCCCAGCTGGGAAGCACTCAGTGCCTGCCTCTCCCAGGGATGGGGTTACAAAGTTTGTTAAAGATGGAATTAGTATGCCTGGCAGTTTTTCTCTGTATTTTAGTTTGTGTTAATAGTGCTTTCTTAATTTGTGTTACTCTTGCTTTCTTAATTTCTGTTAATCGCGCCTTCATAATTTGTGTTAAACCTGCTTTCTTAATTTGTGTTAATCGAGCTCTTTTATGTTAATAAAGAAGGGGGAGTTGTGGGAGCATGGCCGTGGGGGTCGACAAGTCCCATGGTTGGTGATAACATCTGACTCTTAAAGATGAGGCCATCAGGAAAGTAAAGCCTTGAGAGGGAACAAAGAAGGGTGATTCAGGAGACACCTTAAACAGGGACATGAAGAACAGGAACAGGGACAGGCTAACAGAGCAGGGAGAAACAAAAAACAGCATATGGGAGGGTCCCACTGGCGTATGCTGGACCCACAAACAAGGACTCCAGGAGTTGGAGGGGCAGCCAGAGCCCCCCGGCTGGGCAGCACTCAGTGCCTGCCTCTCCCACGGCTGGTTTTACAAAGATTGTTAAAGATAGACTTAGTATGCCTGGCAGTTTTTCTCTGTGTTTTAGTTTGTGTTGGTCCTGCCTTCTTAATTTGTGTTAATCGCGCTTTCTTATGTTAATAAAGAAGGGGGAGATGTGGGAGTGTGGCCATGGGGGTCGACAGGCCCCATGGTTGGTGATAACATCCGACTCTTAAAGATGAGGCCATCAGGAATTTAAAGATTTGAGAGGGAACAAAGAAGGGTGATTCAGGTGACACCTTCTTGTCTGGGGTGTCTAGTTCTCCAGCCATTAATGCATGGAAGTGGCTGGGTGTTTGCTGTTGCAGGGCAAAATTGTTTAACCAATGACTAATTAGTGGAAAGGTACTGCTGTGAGGTGGAAGTTATAGGAAGGGAGCCTTTCCTGAATAAGGGATAGAATGAAGTTGTGCCCTCACTCTGAGAGATGAAGTTATGCCCTCAGTAAGAGAGAGTTCAAGTTATGTCATCAATAATGAGGTAGCAGTTACAGATCCTGAAAGAACCCCGGTGTCCGAGCGGTCTTTACGCCACAAATCGCCCCCCAACAGGGACATGAAAACGAACAGGGACGAGAAGAATACAAACAGGGACATGAAGAAGAGGAACAGGGACAGGCAAACAGAACAGGGACAAAAACAAAAAAGGAATGAATAGGGACAGGAAAACGGAACAGGGACAAAAACAGAAAAGGAATGATCAGGTACAGGCTAACAGAACAGGGATGACCAAAAAGAGCATATGGGAGGGCCACGATGGTTTACGCAGGACCCCCAAACAAGGACTCCAGGAGTTGGAGGGGCAGCCAGAGCCCCCCGGCTGGGCAGCACTCAGTGCCTGCCTCTCCCAGGGATTGGGGTTATAAAGTTTGTTAAAGATAGACTTAGTATGCCTGGCAGTTTTTCTCTGTATTTTAGTTTGTGTTAATAGTGCTTTCTTAATTTGTGTTTCTCTTGCTTTCTTAATTTCTGTTAATCGCGCCTTCTTAATTTGTGTTAAACCTGCTTTCTTAATTTGTGTTAATCGAGCTCTTTTATGTTAATAAAGGAGGGGGAGATGTGGGAGCCTGGCCATGGGGTTAGACAAGCCCCATGGTTGGTGATAAGATCTGACTAATAAAGTAGAGACCATCAGGAAAGTAAAGCCTTGAGAGGGAACAAAGAAGGGTGATTCAGGAGACACCTTAAACAGTGACATGAAGAACAGGAACAGGGATAGTCTAACAGAACAGGGACGAAAATAAAAAAGTAATGAATAGGGACAGGCTATCAGAACAGGGACAAACAAAAAACAGCCTATGGGAGGGTCTCGCTGGCATAGGCAGGACCCCCAAACAAGGACTCCAGGAGTTGGAGGGGCAGCCAGAGCCCCCCTGCTGGGCAGCACTCAGTGCCTGCCTCTCCCAGGGTTGTGGTTACAAAGTTTGTTAAAGATGGAATTAGTATGCCTGGCATTTTTTCTCTGTATTTTAATTTGTGTTAATAGTGCTTTCTTAATTTGTGTTTCTCTAGCTTTCTTAATTTCTGTTAATCGTGCCTTCTTAATTTGTGTTAAACCTGCTTTCTTAATTTGTGTTAATCGAGCTCTTTTATGTTAATAAAGAAGGGGGAGATGTGGGAGCCTGGCCATGGGGGTCCACAAGTCCCATGGTTGGTGATAACATCCGACTCTTAAAGATGAGGCCATCAGGAAACTAAAGAGTTGAGAGGGAACAAAGAAGGGTGATTCAGGAGACACCTTAAACAGGGACATGAAGAACAGGGACAGGCTAACAGAGCAGGGAGAAACAAAAAACAGCGTATGGGAGGGTCTCGCTGGCATATGCTAGACCCACAAACAAGGACTCCAGGAGTTGGAGGGGCAGCCAGAGCCCCCCGGCTGGGCAGCACTCAGTGCCTGCCTCTCCCAGGGATGGGTTTACAAAGGTTGTTAAAGATAGACTTAGTATGCCTGGCAGTTTTTCTCTGTGTTTTAGTTTGTGCTGATCCTGCCTTCTTAATTTGTGTTAATTGTGCTTTCTTATGTTAATAAAGAAGGGGAAGATGTGGGAGTGTGGCCATGGGGATCGACAAGCCCCATGGTTGGTGATAACATCGGACTCTTAAAGATGAGACCATCAGGAAAGTAAAGCCTTGAGAGGGAACAAAGAAGGGTGATTCAGGAGACACCTTAACCAGGGACATGAAGAACAGGAACAGGGATAGTCTAACAGAACAGGGAGGAAAACAAAAAAGGAATGAATAGGGACAGGCTATCAGAACAGGGACAAACAAAAAACAGCGTATGGGAGGGTCTCGCTGGCATAGGCAGGACCCACAAAGAAGGACTCCAGGAGTTGGAGGGGCAGCCAGAGCCCCCCTGCTGGGCAGCACTCAGTGCCTGCATCTCCCAGGGATGGGGTTACAAAGTCTGTAAAAGATGGAATTAGTATGCCTGGCAGTTTTTCTCTGTGTTTTAGTTTGTGTTGATCCTGCCTTCTTAATTTGTGTTAATCGCGCTTTCTTAAGTTAATGAAGAAGGGGAAGATGTGGGAGTGTGGCCATGGGGGTCGACAAGCCCCATGGTTGGTGATAACATCGGACTCTTAAAGTAGAGACCATCAGGAAAGTAAAGCCTTGAGAGGGAACAAAGAAGGGTGATTCAGGAGACACCTTAAGCAGGGACATGAAGAACAGGAACAGGGACAGGCTAACAGAACAGGGACAAAAGAAAAAAGGAATGAATAGGGACATGCTATCAGAACAGCGACAAACAAAAAACAGCGTATGGGAGGGTCTCCCTGGCATAGGCAGGACCCACAAACAAGGACTCCAGGAGTTGGAGGGGCAGCCAGAGCCCCCCAGCTGGGAAGCACTCAGTGCCTGCCTCTCCCAGGTATGGGGTTACAAAGTTTGTTAAAGATGGAATTAGTATGCGTGGCAGTTTTTCTCTGTATTTTAGTTTGTGTTAATAGTGCTTTCTTAATTTGTGTTACTCTTGCTTTCTTAATTTCTGTTAATCGCGCCTTCATAATTTGTGTTAAACCTGCTTTCTTAATTTGTGTTAATCGAGCTCTTTTATGTTAATAAAGAAGGGGGAGTTGTGGGAGCATGGCCGTGGGGGTCGACAAGTCCCATGGTTGGTGATAACATCTGACTCTTAAAGATGAGGCCATCAGGAAAGTAAAGCCTTGAGAGGGAACAAAGAAGGGTGATTCAGGAGACACCTTAAACAGGGACATGAAGAACAGGAACAGGGACAGGCTAACAGAGCAGGGAGAAACAAAAAACAGCATATGGGAGGGTCCCACTGGCGTATGCTGGACCCACAAACAAGGACTCCAGGAGTTGGAGGGGCAGCCAGAGCCCCCCGGCTGGGCAGCACTCAGTGCCTGCCTCTCCCACGGCTGGTTTTACAAAGATTGTTAAAGATAGACTTAGTATGCCTGGCAGTTTTTCTCTGTGTTTTAGTTTGTGTTGGTCCTGCCTTCTTAATTTGTGTTAATCGCGCTTTCTTATGTTAATAAAGAAGGGGGAGATGTGGGAGTGTGGCCATGGGGGTCGACAGGCCCCATGGTTGGTGATAACATCCGACTCTTAAAGATGAGGCCATCAGGAATTTAAAGATTTGAGAGGGAACCAAGAAGGGTGATTCAGGTGACACCTTCTTGTCTGGGGTGTCTAGTTCTCCAGCCATTAATGCATGGAAGTGGCTGGGTGTTTGCTGTTGCAGGGCAAAATTGTTTAACCAATGACTAATTAGTGGAAAGGTACTGCTGTGAGGTGGAAGTTATAGGAAGGGAGCCTTTCCTGAATAAGGGATAGAATGAAGTTGTGCCCTCACTCTGAGAGATGAAGTTATGCCCTCAGTAAGAGAGAGTTCAAGTTATGTCATCAATAATGAGGTAGCAGTTACAGATCCTGAAAGAACCCCGGTGTCCGAGCGGTCTTTACGCCACAAATCGCCCCCCAACAGGGACATGAAAACGAACAGGGACGAGAAGAATACAAACAGGGACATGAAGAAGAGGAACAGGGACAGGCAAACAGAACAGGGACAAAAACAAAAAAGGAATGAATAGGGACAGGAAAACGGAACAGGGACAAAAACAGAAAAGGAATGATCAGGTACAGGCTAACAGAACAGGGATGACCAAAAAGAGCATATGGGAGGGCCACGATGGTTTACGCAGGACCCCCAAACAAGGACTCCAGGAGTTGGAGGGGCAGCCAGAGCCCCCCGGCTGGGCAGCACTCAGTGCCTGCCTCTCCCAGGGATTGGGGTTATAAAGTTTGTTAAAGATAGTCTTAGTATGCCTGGCAGTTTTTCTCTGTATTTTAGTTTGTGTTAATAGTGCTTTCTTAATTTGTGTTTCTCTTGCTTTCTTAATTTCTGTTAATCGCGCCTTCTTAATTTGTGTTAAACCTGCTTTCTTAATTTGTGTTAATCGAGCTCTTTTATGTTAATAAAGGAGGGGGAGATGTGGGAGCCTGGCCATGGGGTTAGACAAGCCCCATGGTTGGTGATAAGATCTGACTAATAAAGTAGAGACCATCAGGAAAGTAAAGCCTTGAGAGGGAACAAAGAAGGGTGATTCAGGAGACACCTTAAACAGTGACATGAAGAACAGGAACAGGGATAGTCTAACAGAACAGGGACGAAAATAAAAAAGTAATGAATAGGGACAGGCTATCAGAACAGGGACAAACAAAAAACAGCGTATGGGAGGGTCTCGCTGGCATAGGCAGGACCCCCAAACAAGGACTCCAGGAGTTGGAGGGGCAGCCAGAGCCCCCCGGCTGGGCAGCACTCAGTGCCTGCCTCTCCCAGGGTTGTGGTTACAAAGTTTGTTAAAGATGGAATTAGTATGCCTGGCATTTTTTCTCTGTATTTTAATTTGTGTTAATAGTGCTTTCTTAATTTGTGTTTCTCTAGCTTTCTTAATTTCTGTTAATCGTGCCTTCTTAATTTGTGTTAAACCTGCTTTCTTAATTTGTGTTAATCGAGCTCTTTTATGTTAATAAAGAAGGGGGAGATGTGGGAGCCTGGCCATGGGGGTCCACAAGTCCCATGGTTGGTGATAACATCCGACTCTTAAAGATGAGGCCATCAGGAAACTAAAGAGTTGAGAGGGAACAAAGAAGGGTGATTCAGGAGACACCTTAAACAGGGACATGAAGAACAGGGACAGGCTAACAGAGCAGGGAGAAACAAAAAACAGCGTATGGGAGGGTCTCGCTGGCATATGCTAGGCCCACAAACAGGGACTCCAGGAGTTGGAGGGGCAGCCAGAGCCCCCCGGCTGGGCAGCACTCAGTGCCTGCATCTCCCAGGGGTGGGTTTACAAAGGTTGTTAAAGATAGACTTAGTATGCCTGGCAGTTTTTCTCTGTGTTTTAGTTTGTGCTGATCCTGCCTTCTTAATTTGTGTTAATTGTGCTTTCTTATGTTAATAAAGAAGGGGAAGATGTGGGAGTGTGGCCATGGGGGTCGACAAGCCCCATGGTTGGTGATAACATCGGACTCTTAAAGTAGAGACCATCAGGAAAGTAAAGCCTTGAGAGGGAACAAAGAAGGGTGATTCAGGAGACACCTTAAGCAGGGACATGAAGAACAGGAACAGGGACAGGCTAACAGAACAGGGAGGAAAACAAAAAAGGAATGAATAGGGACAGGCTATCAGAACAGGGACAAACAAAAAACAGCGTATGGGAGGGTCTCGCTGGCATAGGCAGGACCCACAAAGAAGGACTCCAGGAGTTGGAGGGGCAGCCAGAGCCCCCCTGCTGGGCAGCACTCAGTGCCTGCATCTCCCAGGGATGGGGTTACAAAGTCTGTAAAAGATGGAATTAGTATGCCTGGCAGTTTTTCTCTGTGTTTTAGTTTGTGTTGATCCTGCCTTCTTAATTTGTGTTAATCGCGCTTTCTTAAGTTAATGAAGAAGGGGAAGATGTGGGAGTGTGGCCATGGGGGTCGACAAGCCCCATGGTTGGTGATAACATCGGACTCTTAAAGTAGAGACCATCAGGAAAGTAAAGCCTTGAGAGGGAACAAAGAAGGGTGATTCAGGAGACACCTTAAGCAGGGACATGAAGAACAGGAACAGGGACAGGCTAACAGAACAGGGACAAAAGAAAAAAGGAATGAATAGGGACATGCTATCAGAACAGCGACAAACAAAAAACAGCATATGGGAGGGTCTCCCTGGCATAGGCAGGACCCACAAACAAGGACTCCAGGAGTTGGAGGGGCAGCCAGAGCCCCCCAGCTGGGAAGCACTCAGTGCCTGCCTCTCCCAGGGATGGGGTTACAAAGTTTGTTAAAGATGGAATTAGTATGCCTGGCAGTTTTTCTCTGTATTTTAGTTTGTGTTAATAGTGCTTTCTTAATTTGTGTTACTCTTGCTTTCTTAATTTCTGTTAATCGCGCCTTCATAATTTGTGTTAAACCTGCTTTCTTAATTTGTGTTAATCGAGCTCTTTTATGTTAATAAAGAAGGGGGAGTTGTGGGAGCATGGCCGTGGGGGTCGACAAGTCCCATGGTTGGTGATAACATCTGACTCTTAAAGATGAGGCCATCAGGAAAGTAAAGCCTTGAGAGGGAACAAAGAAGGGTGATTCAGGAGACACCTTAAACAGGGACATGAAGAACAGGAACAGGGACAGGCTAACAGAGCAGGGAGAAACAAAAAACAGCATATGGGAGGGTCCCACTGGCGTATGCTGGACCCACAAACAAGGACTCCAGGAGTTGGAGGGGCAGCCAGAGCCCCCCGGCTGGGCAGCACTCAGTGCCTGCCTCTCCCACGGCTGGTTTTACAAAGATTGTTAAAGATAGACTTAGTATGCCTGGCAGTTTTTCTCTGTGTTTTAGTTTGTGTTGGTCCTGCCTTCTTAATTTGTGTTAATCGCGCTTTCTTATGTTAATAAAGAAGGGGGAGATGTGGGAGTGTGGCCATGGGGGTCGACAGGCCCCATGGTTGGTGATAACATCCGACTCTTAAAGATGAGGCCATCAGGAATTTAAAGATTTGAGAGGGAACAAAGAAGGGTGATTCAGGTGACACCTTCTTGTCTGGGGTGTCTAGTTCTCCAGCCATTAATGCATGGAAGTGGCTGGGTGTTTGCTGTTGCAGGGCAAAATTGTTTAACCAATGACTAATTAGTGGAAAGGTACTGCTGTGAGGTGGAAGTTATAGGAAGGGAGCCTTTCCTGAATAAGGGATAGAATGAAGTTGTGCCCTCACTCTGAGAGATGAAGTTATGCCCTCAGTAAGAGAGAGTTCAAGTTATGTCATCAATAATGAGGTAGCAGTTACAGATCCTGAAAGAACCCCGGTGTCCGAGCGGTCTTTACGCCACAAATCGCCCCCCAACAGGGACATGAAAACGAACAGGGACGAGAAGAATACAAACAGGGACATGAAGAAGAGGAACAGGGACAGGCAAACAGAACAGGGACAAAAACAAAAAAGGAATGAATAGGGACAGGAAAACGGAACAGGGACAAAAACAGAAAAGGAATGATCAGGTACAGGCTAACAGAACAGGGATGACCAAAAAGAGCATATGGGAGGGCCACGATGGTTTACGCAGGACCCCCAAACAAGGACTCCAGGAGTTGGAGGGGCAGCCAGAGCCCCCCGGCTGGGCAGCACTCAGTGCCTGCCTCTCCCAGGGATTGGGGTTATAAAGTTTGTTAAAGATAGACTTAGTATGCCTGGCAGTTTTTCTCTGTATTTTAGTTTGTGTTAATAGTCCTTTCTTAATTTGTGTTTCTCTTGCTTTCTTAATTTCTGTTAATCGCGCCTTCTTAATTTGTGTTAAACCTGCTTTCTTAATTTGTGTTAATCGAGCTCTTTTATGTTAATAAAGGAGGGGGAGATGTGGGAGCCTGGCCATGGGGTTAGACAAGCCCCATGGTTGGTGATAAGATCTGACTAATAAAGTAGAGACCATCAGGAAAGTAAAGCCTTGAGAGGGAACAAAGAAGGGTGATTCAGGAGACACCTTAAACAGGGACATGAAGAACAGGAACAGGGATAGTCTAACAGAACAGGGACGAAAATAAAAAAGTAATGAATAGGGACAGGCTATCAGAACAGGGACAAACAAAAAACAGCGTATGGGAGGGTCTCGCTGGCATAGGCAGGACCCCCAAACAAGGACTCCAGGAGTTGGAGGGGCAGCCAGAGCCCCCCGGCTGGGCAGCACTCAGTGCCTGCCTCTCCCAGGGTTGTGGTTACAAAGTTTGTTAAAGATGGAATTAGTATGCCTGGCATTTTTTCTCTGTATTTTAATTTGTGTTAATAGTGCTTTCTTAATTTGTGTTTCTCTAGCTTTCTTAATTTCTGTTAATCGTGCCTTCTTAATTTGTGTTAAACCTGCTTTCTTAATTTGTGTTAATCGAGCTCTTTTATGTTAATAAAGAAGGGGGAGATGTGGGAGCCTGGCCATGGGGGTCCACAAGTCCCATGGTTGGTGATAACATCCGACTCTTAAAGATGAGGCCATCAGGAAACTAAAGAGTTGAGAGGGAACAAAGAAGGGTGATTCAGGAGACACCTTAACCAGGGACATGAAGAACAGGAACAGGGATAGTCTAACAGAACAGGGACAAAAACAAAAAAGGAATGAATAGGGACAGGCTATCAGAACAGGGACAAACAAAAAACAGCATATGGGAGGGTCCCACTGGCGTATGCTGGACCCACAAACAAGGACTCCAGGAGTTGGAGGGGCAGCCAGAGCCCCCCGGCTGGGCAGCACTCAGTGCCTGCCTCTCCCAGGGATGGTTTTACAAAGATTGTTAAAGATAGACTTGGTATGCCTGGCAGTTTTTCTCTGTTTTAGTTTGTGTTGATCCTGCCTTCTTAATTTGTGTTAATCGCGCTTTCTTAAGTTAATAAAGAAGGGGAAGATGTGGGAGTGTGGCCATGGGGGTCGACAAGCCCCATGGTTGGTGATAACATCGGACTCTTAAAGATGAAACCATCAGGAAAGTAAAGCCTTGAGAGGGAACAAAGAAGGGTGATTCAGGAGACACCTTAAGCAGGGACATGAAGAACAGGAACAGGGACAGGCTAACAGAGCAGGGAGAAACAAAAAACAGCATATGGGAGGGTCCCACTGGCATAGGCAGGACCCACAAACAAGGACTCCAGGAGTTGGAGGGGCAGCCAGAGCCCCCCAGCTGGGCAGCACTCAGTGCCTGCCACTCCCAGGGATGGGGTTGCAAAGTTTGTTAAAGATAGTCTTAGTATGCCTGGCAGTTTTTCTCTGTGTTTTAGTTTGTGTTGATCCTGCCTTCTTAATTTGTGTTAATTGCGCTTTCTTATGTTAATAAAGAAGGAGGAGATGTGGGAGTGTGGCCATGGGGGTCGACAAGCCCCATGGTTGGTGATAACATCGGACTCTTAAGGATGAGACCATCAGGAAAGTAAAGCCTTGAGAGGGAACAAAGAAGGGTGATTCAGGAGACACCTTAAACAGGGACATGAAGAACAGGAACAGGGATAGTCTAACAGAACAGGGACAAACACAAAAAAGGAAAGAATAGGGACATGCTATCAGAACAGGGACAAACAAAAAACAGCGTATGGGAGGGTCTCGCTGGCATAGGCAGGACCCACAAACAAGGACTCCAGGAGTTGGAGGGGCAGCCAGAGCCCCCCAGCTGGGCAGCCCTCAGTGCCTGCCACTCCCCGCGATGGGGTTGCAAAGTTTGTTAAAGATGGAATTAGTATGCGTGGCAGTTTTTCTCTGTATTTTAGTTTGTGTTAATAGTGCTTTCTTAATTTGTGTTACTCTTGCTTTCTTAATTTCTGTTAATCGCGCCTTCTTAATTTGTGTTAAACCTGCTTTCTTAATTTGTGTTAATCGAGCTCTTTTATGTTAATAAAGAAGGGGGAGATGTGGGAGCATGGCCATGGGGGTCGACAAGCCCCATGGTTGGTGATAACATCCGACTATTAAAGTAGAGACCATCAGGAAAGTAAACCCTTGAGAGGGAACAAAGAAGGGTTATTCAAAAGACACCTTAACCAGGGACATGAAGAACAGGAACAGGGATAGTCTAACAGAACAGGGAGGAAAATAAAAAAGGAATGAATAGGGACAGGCTATCAGAACAGGGACAAACAAAAAACAGCGTATGGGAGGGTCTCGCTGGCATAGGCAGGACCCACAAACAAGGACTCCAGGAGTTGGAGGGGCAGCCAGAGCCCCCCAGCTGGGAAGCACTCAGTGCCTGCCTCTCCCAGGGATGGGGTTACAAAGTTTGTTAAAGATGGAATTAGTATGCCTGGCAGTTTTTCTCTGTTTTTTAGTTTGTGTTGATCCTGCCTTCTTAATTTGTGTTAATCGCGCTTTCTTAAGTTAATAAAGAAGGGGAAGATGTGGGAGTGTGGCCATGGGGGTCGACAAGCCCCATGGTTGGTGATAACATCGGACTCTTAAGGATGAGACCATCAGGAATTTAAAGAGTTGAGAGGGAACAAAGAAGGGTGATTCAGGAGACACCTTGTTGTCTGGGGTGGCTTGTTCTCCAGCCATTAAAGCATGGAAGTTGCTGGGTGTTTGCTGTTGCCGGGCAACGTTGTTGACCAATGACTAGTTAGTGGAAAGGTACTGCTGTGAGGCGGAAGTTATAGGAAGGGAGCCTTTCCTGAATAAGGGATAGAATGAAGTTGTGCCCTCACTCTGAGAGATGAAGTTATGCCCTCAGTAAGAGAGAGTTCAAGTTATGCCATCAATAATGAGGTAGCAGTTACAGATCCTGAAAGAACCCCGTTGTCCGTGCGGTCTTTACGCCACAAATCGCCCCCCAACAGGGACATGAAAACGAACAGGGACAAGAAGAAAACAAACAGGGACATGAAGAACAGGAACAGGGACAGGCTAACAGAACAGGGACAAAAACAAAAAAGGAATGAATAGGGACAGGCAAACTGAACAGGGACAAAAACAGAAAAAGAATGAATAGGTACAGGCTAACAGAACAGGGACGAACAAAAAGAGCTTATGGGAGGGTCTCGCTGGCATAGGCAGGACCCTCAAACAAGGACTCCAGGAGTTGGAGGGGCAGCCAGAGCCCCCCGGCTGGGCAGCACTCAGTGCCTGCCACTCCCAGGGACGGGGTTGCAAAGTTTGTTAAAGATAGTGTTAGTATGCCTGGCAGCTTTTCTCTGTGTTTTAGTTTGTGTTGATCCTGCCTTCTTAATGTGTGTTAATTGAGCTCTTTTATGTTAATAAAGAAGGGGGAGATGTGGGAGCGTGGCCATGGGGGTCGACAAGTCCCATGGTTGGTGATAACATCCAACTCCTAAAGATGAGGCCATCAGGAAAGTAAAGAGTTGAGAGGGAACAAAGAAGGGTGATTCAGGAGACACCTTAACCAGGGACATGAAGAACAGGAACAGGGATAGTCTAACAGAACAGGGAGGAAAACAAAAAAGGAATGAATAGGGACAGGCTATCAGAACAGGGAAAAACAAAAAACAGCGTATGGGAGGGTCTCGCTGGCATAGGCAGGACCCACAAACAAGGACTCCAGGAGTTGGAGGGGCAGCCAGAGCCCCCCAGCTGGGCAGCACTCAGTGCCTGCCTCTCCCAGGGATGGGGTTACAAAGTTTGTTAAAGATGGAATTAGTATGCCTGGCAGTTTTTCTCTGTGTTTTAGTTTGTGTTAATAGTGCTTTCTTAATTTGTGTTACTCTTGCTTTCTTAATTTCTGTTAATCGCGCCTTCTTAATTTGTGTTAAACCTGCTTTCTTAATTTGTGTTAATCGAGCTCTTTTATGTTAATAAAGAAGGGGGAGATGTGGGAGCATGGCCATGGGGGTCCACAAGTCCCATGGTTGGTGATAACATCCAACTCTTAAAGATGAGGCCTTCAGGAAAGTAAAGAGTTGAGAGGGAACAAAGAAGGGTGATTCAGGAGACACCTTAAACAGGGACATGAAGAACAGGAACAGGGACAGGCTAACAGAACAGGGACAAACAAAAAACAGCATATGGGAGGGTCCCACTGGCATAGGCAGGACCCACAAAGAAGGACTCCAGGAGTTGGAGGGGCAGCCAGAGCTCCCCGGCTGGGCAGCACTCAGTGCCTGCCTCTCCCAGGGATGGGGTTACAAAGTTTGTTAAAGATGGAATTAGTATGCCTGGCAGTTTTTCTCTGTGTTTTAGTTTGTGTTAATAGTACTTTCTTAATTTGTTTCTCTTGCTTTCTTCATTTCTGTTAATCGCGCCTTCTTAATTTGTGTTAAACCTGCTTTCTTAATTTGTGTTAATCGAGCTCTTTTATGTTAATAAAGAAGGGGGAGATGTGGGAGCGTGGCCATGGGGGTCGACAAGCCCCATGGTTGGTGATCACATCCGACTATTAAAGTAGAGACCATCAGGAAAGTAAAGCCTTGAGAGGGAGCAAAGAAGGGTGATTCAGGAGACACCTTAAACAGGGACATGAAGAACAGGAACAGGGATAGTCTAATAGAACAGGGACGAAAACAAAAAAGTAATGAATAGGGAAAGGCTATCAGAACAGGGACAAACAAAAAACAGTGTATGGGAGGGTCTCGCTGGCATAGGCAGGACCCCCAAACAAGGACTCCAGGAGTTGGAGGGGCAGCCAGAGCCCCCCGGCTGGGCAGCACTCAGTGCCTGCCACTCCCAGGGATGGGGTTGCAAAGGTTATTAAAGATAGTCTTAGTATGCCTGGCAGTTTTTCTCTGTTTTTTAGTTTGTTTTGATCTTGCCTTCTTAATTTGTGTTAATCGCGCTTTCTTAAGTTAATAAAGAAGGGGAAGATGTGGGAGTGTGGCCATGGGGGTCGACAAGCCCCATGGTTGGTGATAACATCGGACTCTTAAAGATGAGGCCATCAGGAAAGGAAAGCCTTGAGAGGGAACAAAGAAGGGTGATTCAGGAGACACCTTAACCAGGGACATGAAGAACAGGAACAGGGATAGTCTAACAGAACAGGGAGGAAAACAAAAAAGGAATGAATAGGGACAGGCTATCAGAACAGGGACAAACAAAAAACAGCGTATGGGAGGGTCTCGCTGGCATAGGCAGGACCCCCAAACAAGGACTCCAGAAGTTGGAGGGGCAGCCAGAGCCCCCCGGCTGGGCAGCACTCAGTGCCTGCCTCTCCCACGGCTGGTTTTACAAAGATTGTTAAAGATAGACTTAGTATGCCTGGCAGTTTTTCTCTGTGTTTTAGTTTGTGTTGATCCTGCCTTCTTAATATGTGTTAATCGCGCTTTCTTAAGTTAATAAAGAAGGGGAAGATGTGGGAGTGTGGCCATGGGGGTCGACAAGCCCCATGGTTGGTGATAACATCGGACTCTTAAGGATGAGACCATCAGGAATTTAAAGAGTTGAGAGGGAACAAAGAAGGGTGATTCAGGTGACACCTTGTTGTCTGAGGTGGCTTGTTCTCCAGCCATTAAACACGGAAGTTGCTGGGTGTTTGCTGTTGCCGGGCAACGTTGTTGACCAATGACTATTTAGTGGAAAGGTACTGCTGTGAGGCGGAAGTTATAGGAAGGGAGCCTTTCCTGAATAAGGGATAGAATGAAGTTGTGCCCTCACTCTGAGAGATGAAGTTATGCCTTCAGTAAGAGAGAGTTCAAGTTATGCCATCAATAAAGAGGTAGCAGTTACAGATCCTGAAAGAACCCCGTTGTCCGTGCGGTCTTTACGCCACAAATCGCCCCCCAAAAGGGACATGAAAACGAACAGGGACAAGAAGAAAAGAAACAGGGACATGAAGAACAGGAACAGGGACAGGCTAACAGCACAGGGACAAAAACAAAAAAGGAATGAATAGGGACAGGCAAAGGGAACAGGGAAAAAAAAAAAAAAGGAATGAATAGGTACAGGCTAACAGAACAGGGACGAACAAAAAGAGCTTATGGGAGGGTCACGCTGGCTTACGCAGGACCCCCAAACAAGGACTCCAGGAGTTGGAGGGGCAGCCAGAGCCCCCCGGCTGGGCAGCACTCAGTGCCTGCCTCTCCCAGGGATGGGGTTGCAAAGTTTGTTAAAGATAGTCTTAGTATGCCTGGCAGTTTTTCTCTGTGTTTTAGTTTGTGTTGATCCTGCCTTCTTAATTTGTGTTAATTGCGCTTTCTTATGTTAATAAAGAAGGAGGAGATGTGGGAGTGTGGCCATGGGGGTCGACAAGCCCCATGGTTGGTGATCACATCCGACTCTTAAAGATGAGGCCATGAGGAAAGTAAAGCCTTGAGAGGGAACAAAGAAGGGTGATTCAGGAGACACCTTAAACAGGGACATGAAGAACAGGAACAGGGATAGTCTAACAGAACAGGGACAAAACCAAAAAAGGAATGAATAGGGACAGGCTATCAGAACAGGGACAAACAAAAAACAGCATATGGGAGGGTCTCGCTGGCATAGGCAGGACCCACAAACAAGGACTCCAGGAGTTGGAGAGGGAGCTAGAGCCCCCCGGCTGGGCAGCACTCAGTGCCTGCCTCTCCCAGGGATGGGGTTGCAAAGTTTTTTAAAGATAGTCTTAGTATGCCTGGCAGTTTTTCTCTGTGTTTTAGTTTGTGTTGATCCTGCCTTCTAAATTTGTGTTAATTGCGCTTTCTTATGTTAATAAAGAAGGAGGAGATCTGGGAGTGTGGCCATGGGGGTCGACAAGCCCCATGGTTGGTGATCACATCGGACTCTTAAAGATGAGACCATGAGGAAAGTAAAGCCTTGCGAGGGAACAAAGAAGGGTGATTCAGGAGACACCTTAAACAGGGACATGAAGAACAGGAACAGGGATAGTCTAACAGAACAGGGACAAAAACAAAAATGTAATGAATAGGGACAGGCTATCAGAACAGGGACAAACAAAAAACAGCGTATGGGAGGGTCTCGCTGGCATAGGCAGGACCCACAAACAAGGACTCCAGGAGTTGGAGGGGCAGCCAGAGCTCCCCGGCTGGGCAGCACTCAGTGCCTGCCTCTCCCAGGGATGGGGTTACAAAGTTTGTTAAAGATAGTCTTAGTATGCCTGGCAGTTTTTCTCTGTATTTTAGTTTGTGTTAATAGTGCTTTCTTAATTTGTGTTACTCTTGCTTTCTTAATTTCTGTTAATCGCGCCTTCATAATTTGTGTTAAACATGCTTTCTTAATTTGTGTTAATCGAGCTCTTTTATGTTAATAAAGAAGGGGGAGTTGTAGGAGTGTGGCCATGGGGGTCGACAAGTCCCATGGTTGGTGATAACATCGGACTCTTAAAGTAGAGACCATCAGGAAAGTAAAGCCTTGAGAGGGAACAAAGAAGGGTGATTCAGGAGACACCTTAAGCAGGGACATGAAGAACAGGAACACGGACAGCCTAACAGAACAGGGACAAAACAAAAAAGGAATGAATAGGGACATGCTATCAGAACAGCGACAAACAAAAAACAGCGTATGGGAGGGTCTCGCTGGCATAGGCAGGACCCCCAAACAAGGACTCCAGGAGTTGGAGGGGCAGCCAGAGCCCCCCAGCTGGGCAGCACTCAGTGCCTGCCTCTCCCAGGGATGGGGTTACAAAGTTTGTAAAAGATGGAATTAGTATGCCTGGCAGTTTTTCTCTGTGTTTTAGTTTGTGTTAATAGTGCTTTCTTAATTTGTGTTACTCTTGCTTTCATAATTTCTGTTAATCGCGCCTTCTTAATTTGTGTTAAACCTGCTTTCTTAATTTGTGTTAATCGAGCTCTTTTATGTTAATAAAGCAGGGGGAGATGTGGGAGCATGGCCATGGGGGTCCACAAGTCCCATGGTTGGTGATAACATCCAACTCTTAAAGATGAGGCCATCAGGAAAGTAAAGAGTTGAGAGGGAACAAAGAAGGGTGATTCAGGAGACACCTTAAACAGGGACATGAAGAACAGGAACAGGGACAGGCTAACGGAGCAGGGAGAAACAAAAAACAGCATATGGGAGAGTCCCACTGGCATATGCTGAACCCACAAACAAGGGCTCCAGGAGTTGGAGGGGCAGCCAGAGCCCCCCGGCTGGGCAGCACTCAGTGCCTGCCTCTCCCAGGGATGGTTTTACAAAGGTTGTTAAAGATAGACTTAGTATGCCTGGCAGTTTTTCTCTGTGTTTTAGTTTGTGTTGATCCTGCCTTCTTAATTTGTGTTAATCGCGCTTTCTTAAGTTAATAAAGAAGGGGGAGATGTAGGAGTGTGGCCATGGGGGTCGACAAGCCCCATGGTTGGTGATAACATCAGACTCTTAATGATGAGACCATCAGGAAAGTAAAGCCTTGAGAGGGAACAAAGAAGGGTGATTCAGGAGACACCTTAAACAGGGACATGAAGAACAGGAACAGGGATAGTCTAACAGAACAGGGAGAAAAACAAAAAAGGAATGAATAGGGACAGGCTATCAGAACAGGGACAAACAAAAAATAGCCTATGGGAGGGTCTCGCTGGCATAGGCAGGATCTCCAAACAAGGACTCCAGGAGTTGGAGGGGCAGCCAGAGCCCCCCAGCTGGGAAGCACTCAGTGCCTGCCTCTCCCACGGATGGGGTTACAAAGTTTGTTAAAGATGGAATTAGTATGCCTGGCAGTTTTTCTCTGTGTTTTAGTTTGTGTTGATCCTGCCTTCTTAATTTGTGTTAATCGCGCTTTCTTATGTTAATAAAGAAGGGGAAGATGTGGGAGTGTGGCCATGGGGGTCGACAAGCCCCATGGTTGGTGGTAACATCAGACTCTTAATGATGAGACCATCAGGAAAGTAAAGAGTTGAGAGAGAACAAAGAAGGGTGATTCAGGAGACACCTTAAAAAGGGACATGAAGAACAGGAACAGGGACAGGCTAACAGAGCAGGGAGAAACACAAAACAGCATATGGGAGGGTCCCACTGGCATATGCTGGACCCAAAAACAAGGACTCCAGGAGTTGGAGGGGCAGCCAGAGCCCCCCGGCTGGGCAGCACTCAGTGCCTGCCTCTCCCAGGGATGGGGTTACAAAGTTTGTTAAAGATGGAATTAGTATGCCTGGCAGTTTTTCTCTGTATTTTAGTTTGTGTTAATAGTGCTTTCTTAATTTGTGTTACTCTTGCTTTCTTAATTTCTGTTAATCGCGCCTTCATAATTTGTGTTAAACCAGCTTTCTTAATTTGTGTTAATCGAGCTCTTTTATGTTAATAAAGAACGGGGAGTTGTGGGAGCATGGCCATGGGGGTCAACAAGTCCCATGGTTGGTGATAACATCTGACTCTTAAAGATGAGGGCATCAGGGAAGTAAAGCCTTGAGAGGGAACAAAGAAGGGTGATTCAGGAGACACCTTAAACAGGGACATGAAGAACAGGAACAGGGATAGTCTAACAGAACAGGGACAAAAACAAAAAAGGAATGAATAGGGACAGGCTATCAGAACAGGGACAAACAAAAAACAGCATATGGGAGGGTCCCACTGGCGTATGCTGGACCCACAAACAAGGACTCCAGGAGTTGGAGGGGCAGCCAGAGCTCCCCGGCTGGGCAGCACTCAGTGCCTGCCTCTCCCAGGGACGGTTTTACAAAGATTGTTAAAGATAGACTTAGTATGCCTGGCAGTTTTTCTCTGTGTTTTAGTTTGTGTTGATCCTGCCTTCTTAATTTGTGTTAATCGCGCTTTCTTATGTTAATAAAAAAGGAGGAGATGTGGGAGTGTGGCCATGGGGGTTGTCAAGCCCCATGGTTGGTAATAACATAGGACTCTTAAGGATGAGACCATCAGGAATTTAAAGAGCTGGGAGGGAACAAAGAAGGGTGATTCAGGTGACACCTTGTTGTCTGGGGTGGCTTGTTCTCCAGCCATTAAAGCATGGAAGTTGCTGGGTGTTTGGTGTTGCCGGGCAAAGTTGTTGACCAATGACTAGTTAGTGGAAAGGTACTGCTGTGAGGCGGAAATTATAGGAAGGGAGCCTTTCCTGAATAAGGGATAGAATGAAGTTGTGCCCTCACTCTGAGAGATGAAGTTATGCCTTCAGTAAGAGAGAGTTCAAGATATGTCATCAATAAAGAGGTAGCAGTTACAGATCCTGAAAGAACCCCGTTGTCCGTGCGGTCTTTACGCCACAAATCGCCCCCCAACAGGGACATGAAAACGAACAGGGACGAGAAGAAAACAAACAGGGGAATGAAGAACAGGAACAGAGACAGGCAAACAGAACAAGGACAAAAAAAAAAAAGAATGAATAGGGACAGGCAAACGGAACAGGGACAAAAACAGAAAAGGAATGAATAGGTACAGGCTAACAGAACAGGGACGAACAAAAAGAGGGTAAGGGAGGGTCACGCTGGCTTACGCAGGACCCCCAAACAAGGACTCCAGGAGTTGGAGGGGCAGCCAGAGCCCCCCGGCTGGGCAGCACTCAGTGCCTGCCTCTCCCAGGGACGGTTTTACAAAGATTGTTAAAGATAGACTTAGTATGCCTGGCAGTTTTTCTCTGTGTTTTAGTTTGTGTTGATCCTGCCTTCTTAATTTGTGTTAATCGCGCTTTCTTATGTTAATAAAAAAGGAGGAGATGTGGGAGTGTGGCCATGGGGGTTGTCAAGCCCCATGGTTGGTAATAACATAGGACTCTTAAGGATGAGACCATCAGGAATTTAAAGAGCTGGGAGGGAACAAAGAAGGGTGATTCAGGTGACACCTTGTTGTCTGGGGTGGCTTGTTCTCCAGCCATTAAAGCATGGAAGTTGCTGGGTGTTTGGTGTTGCCGGGCAAAGTTGTTGACCAATGACTAGTTAGTGGAAAGGTACTGCTGTGAGGCGGAAATTATAGGAAGGGAGCCTTTCCTGAATAAGGGATAGAATGAAGTTGTGCCCTCACTCTGAGAGATGAAGTTATGCCTTCAGTAAGAGAGAGTTCAAGATATGTCATCAATAAAGAGGTAGCAGTTACAGATCCTGAAAGAACCCCGTTGTCCGTGCGGTCTTTACGCCACAAATCGCCCCCCAACAGGGACATGAAAACGAACAGGGACGAGAAGAAAACAAACAGGGGAATGAAGAACAGGAACAGAGACAGGCAAACAGAACAAGGACAAAAACAAAAAAGGAATGAATAGGGACAGGCAAACAGAACAGGGACGAACAGAAAGAGCTTATGGGAGGGTCACGCTGGCTTACGCAGGACCCCCAAACAAGGACTCCAGGAGTTGGAGGGGCAGCCAGAGCCCCCCAGCTAGGCAGCACTCAGTGCCTGCCTCTCCCAGGGATGGGGTTACAAAGTTTGTAAAAGATGGAATTAGTATGCCTGGCAGTTTTTCTCTGTGTTTTAGTTTGTGTTAATAGTGCTTTCTTAATTTGTGTTACTCTTGCTTTCATAATTTCTGTTAATCGCGCCTTCTTAATTTGTGTTAAACCTGCTTTCTTAATTTGTGTTAATCAAGCTCTTTTATGTTAATAAAGAAGGGGGAGATGTGGGAGCATGGCCATGGGGGTCGACAAGTCCCATGGTTGGTGATAACATCCAACTCTTAAAGATGAGGCCATCAGGAAAGTAAAGAGTTGAGAGGGAACAAAGAAGGGTGATTCAGGAGACACCTTAAACAGGGACATGAAGAACAGGAACAGGGATAGTCTAACAGAACAGGGACAAAAACAGAAAAGGAATGAATACGTACAGGCTAACAGAACAGGGACGAACAAAAAGAGCTTATGGGAGGGTCACGCTGGCTTACGCAGGACCCACAAACAAGGACTCCAGGAGTTGGAGGGGCAGCCAGAGCCCCCCGGCTGGGCAGCACTCAGTGCCTGCCACTCCCAGGGATGGGGTTGCAAAGTTTGTTAAAGATAGTCTTAGTATGCCTGGCAGCTTTTCTCTGTGTTTTAGTTTGTGTTGATCCTGCCTTCTTAATTTGTGTTAATCGCACTTTCTTATGTTAATAAAGAAGGGGAAGATGTGGGAGTGTGACCATGGGGGTCCACAAGCCCCATGGTTGGTGATAACATCTGACTCTTAAGGATGAGACCATCAGGAATTTAAAGAGTTGAGAGGGAACAAAGAAGGGTGATTCAGGTGACACCTTGTTGTCTGGGGTGGCTTGTTCTCCAGCCATTAAAGCATGGAAGTTGCTGGGTGTTTGCTGTTGCCGGGCAAAGTTGTTGACCAATGACTAGTTAGTGGAAAGGTACTGCTGTGAGGCGGAAATTATAGGAAGGGAGCCTTTCCTGAATAAGGGATAGAATGAAGTTGTGCCCTCACTCTGAGAGATGAAGTTATGCCCTCAGTAAGAGAGAGTTCAAGTTATGTCATCAATAAAGAGGTAGCAGTTACAGATCCTGAAAGAACCCCGTTGTCCGTGCGGTCTTTACGCCACAAATCGCCCCCCAACAGGGACATGAAAACGAACAGGGACGAGAAGAAAACAAACAGGGACATGAAGAACATGAACAGGGACAGGCTAACAGAACAGGGACAAAAACAAAAAAGGAATGAATAGGGACAGGCAAACGGAACAGGGAAAAAAAAAAAAAAGGAATGAATAGGTACAGGCTAACAGAACAGGGACGAACAAAAAGAGCTTATGGGAGGGTCACGCTGGCTTACGCAGGACCCACAAACAAGGACTCCAGGAGTTGGAGGGGCAGCCAGAGCCCCCCGGCTGGGCAGCACTCAGTGCCTGCCTCTCCCAGGGATGGTTTTACAAAGTTTGTTAAAGATGGAATTAGTATGCCTGGCAGTTTTTCTCTGTGTTTTAGTTTGTGTTGATCCTGCCTTCTGAATTTGTGTTAATTGCGCTTTCTTATGTTAATAAAGAAGGAGGAGATCTGGGAGTGTGGCCATGGGGGTCGACAAGCCCCATGGTTGGTGATCACATCGGGCTCTTAAAGATGAGACCATGAGGAAAGTAAAGCCTTGAGAGGGAACAAAGAAGGGTGATTCAGGAGACACCTTAACCAGGGACATGAAGAACAGGAACAGGGATAGTCTAACAGAACAGGGACGAAAATAAAAAAGTAATGAATAGGGACAGGCTATCAGAACAGGGACAAACAAAAAACAGCGTATGGGAGGGTCTCGCTGGCATAGGCAGGACCCCCAAACAAGGACTCCAGGAGTTGGAGTGGCAGCCAGAGCCCCCCGGCTGGGCAGCACTCAGTGCCTGCCTCTCCCAGGGTTGTGGTTACAAAGTTTGTTAAAGATGGAATTAGTATGCCTGGCATTTTTTCTCTGTATTTTAATTTGTGTTAATAGTGCTTTCTTAATTTGTGTTTCTCTAGCTTTCTTAATTTCTGTTAATCGTGCCTTCTTAATTTGTGTTAAACCTGCTTTCTTAATTTGTGTTAATCGAGCTCTTTTATGTTAATAAAGAAGGGGGAGATGTGGGAGCCTGGCCATGGGGGTCGACAAGTCCCATGGTTGGTGATAACATCCGACTCTTAAAGATGAGGCGATCAGGAAACTAAAGAGTTGAGAGGGAACAAAGAAGGGTGATTCAGGAGACACCTTAAACAGGGACATGAAGAACAGGAACAGGGATAGTCTAACAGAACAGGGACAAAAACAAAAAAGGAATGAATAGGGACAGGCTATCAGAACAGGGACAAACAAAAAACAGCATATGGGAGGGTCCCACTGGCGTATGCTGGACCCACAAACAAGGACTCCAGGAGTTGGAGGGGCAGCCAGAGCCCCCCGGCTGGGCAGCACTCAGTGCCTGCCTCTCCCAGGGATGGTTTTACAAAGATTGTTAAAGATAGACTTAGTATGCCTGGCAGTTTTTCTCTGTGTTTTAGTTTGTGTTGATCCTGCCTTCTTAATTTGTGTTAATCGCGCTTTCTTAAGTTAATAAAGAAGGGGAAGATGTGGGAGTGTGGCCATGGGGGTCGACAAGCCCCATGGTTGGTGATAACATCGGACTCTTAAAGATGAAACCATCAGGAAAGTAAAGCCTTGAGAGGGAACAAAGAAGGGTGATTCAGGAGACAGCTTAAACAGGGACATGAAGAACAGGAACAGGGATAGTCTAACAGAACAGGGACAAAAACAAAAAAGGAATGAATAGGGACAGGCTATCAGAACAGGGACAAACAAAAAACAGCGTATGGGAGGGTCTCGCTGGCATAGGCAGGACCCCCAAACAAGGACTCCAGGTGTTGGAGGGGCAGCCAGAGCCCCCCGGCTGGGCAGCACTCAGTGCCTGCCTCTCCCAGGGATGGGGTTGCAAAGTTTGTTAAAGATAGTCTTAGTATGCCTGGCAGTTGTTCTCTGTGTTTTATTTTGTGTTGATCCTGCCTTCTTAATTTGTGTTAATTGCGCTTTCTTATGTTAATAAAGAAGGAGGAGATGTGGGAGTGTGGCCATGGGGGTCGACAAGCCCCATGGTTGGTGATCACATCCGACTCTTAAAGATGAGGCCATGAGGAAAGTAAAGCCTTGAGAGGGAACAAAGAAGGGTGATTCAGGAGACACCTTAAGCAGGGACATGAAGAACAGGAACAGGGACAGGCTAACAGAGCAGGGAGAAACAAAAAACAGCATATGGGAGGGTCCCACTGGCATAGGCAGGACCCACAAACAAGGACTCCAGGAGTTGGAGGGGCAGCCAGAGCCCCCCAGCTGGGAAGCACTCAGTGCCTGCCACTCCCAGGGATGGGGTTGCAAAGTTTGTTAAAGATAGTCTTAGTATGCCTGGCAGTTTTTCTCTGTGTTTTAGTTTGTTTTTATCCTGCCTTCTTAATTTGTGTTAATTGTGCTTTCTTATGTTAATAAAGAAGGGGAAGATGTGGGAGTGTGGCCATGGGGGTCGACAAGCCCCATGGTTGGTGATAACATCGGACTCTTAAGGATGAGACCATCAGGAAAGGAAAGCCTTGAGAGGGAACAAAGAAGGGTGATTCAGGAGACACCTTAAACAGGGACATGAAGAACAGGAACAGGGATAGTCTAACAGAACAGGGACAAACACAAAAAAGGAAAGAATAGGGACATGCTATCAGAACAGGGACAAACAAAAAACAGCGTATGGGAGGGTCTCGCTGGCATAGGCAGGACCCACAAACAAGGACTCCAGGAGTTGGAGGGGCAGCCAGAGCCCCCCGGCTGGGCAGCACTCAGTGCCTGCCACTCCCCGCGATGGGGTTGCAAAGTTTGTTAAAGATGGAATTAGTATGCCTGGCAGTTTTTCTCTGTATTTTAGTTTGTGTTAATAGTGCTTTCTTAATTTGTGTTACTCTTGCTTTCTTAATTTCTGTTAATCGCGCCTTCTTAATTTGTGTTAAACCTGCTTTCTTAATTTGTGTTAATCGAGCTCTTTTATGTTAATAAAGAAGGGGGAGATGTGGGAGCATGGCCATGGGGGTCGACAAGTCCCATGGTTGGTGATAACATCCAACTCTTAAATATGAGACCATCAGGAAAGTAAAGCCTTGAGAGGGAATAAAGAAGGGTGATTCAGGAGACACCTTAAGCAGGGACATGAAGAACAGGAACAGGGATAGTCTAACAGAACAGGGACGAAAACAAAAAGGTAATGAATAGGGACAGGCTACCAGTACAGGGACAAACAAAAAACAGCCTATGGGAGGGTCTCGCTGGCATAGGCAGGACCCACAAACAAGGACTCCAGGAGTTGGAGGGGCAGCCAGAGCCCCCCGGCTGGGCAGCACTCAGTGCCTGCCTCTCCCAGGGATGGTTTTACAAAGATTGTTAAAGATAGACTTAGTATGCCTGGCAGTTTTTCTCTGTGTTTTAGTTTGTGTTGATCCTGCCTTCTTAATTTGTGTTAATTGCGCTTTCTTATGTTAATAAAGAAGGGGAAGATGTGGGAGTGTGGCCATGGGTGTCGACAAGCCCCATGGTTGGTGATCACATCCGACTCTTAAAGATGAGGCCATGAGGAAAGTAAAGCCTTGAGAGGGAACAAAGAAGGGTGATTCAGGAGACACCTTAAGGAGGGACATGAAGAACAGGAACAGGGACAGGCTAACAGAGCAGGGAGAAACAAAAAACAGCATATGGGAGGGTCCCACTGGCATAGGCAGGACCCACAAACAAGGACTCCAGGAGTTGGAGGGGCAGCCAGAGCCCCCCAGCTGGGAAGCACTCAGTGCCTGCCACTCCCAGGGATGGGGTTGCAAAGTTTGTTAAAGATAGTCTTAGTATGCCTGGCAGTTTTTCTCTGTGTTCTAGTTTGTGTTTATCCTGCCTTCTTAATTTGTGTTAATTGTGCTTTCTTATGTTAATAAAGAAGGGGAAGATGTGGGAGTGTGGCCATGGGGGTCGACAAGCCCCATGGTTGGTGATAACATCCGACTCTTAAAGATGAGGCCATCAGGAAACTAAAGCCTTGAGAGGGAACAAAGAAGGGTGATTCAGGAGACACCTTAAACAGGGACATGAAGAACAGGAACAGGGATAGTCTAACAGAACAGGGACAAAAACAAAAAAGGAATGAATAGGGACAGGCTATCAGAACAGGGACAAACAAAAAACAGCATATGGGAGGGTCCCACTGGCGTATGCTGGACCCACAAACAAGGACTCCAGGAGTTGGAGGGGCAGCCAGAGCCCCCCGGCTGGGCAGCACTCAGTGCCTGCCTCTCCCAGGGATGGTTTTACAAAGATTGTTAAAGATAGACATAGTATGCCTGGCAGTTTTTCTCTGTTTTAGTTTGTGTTGATCCTGCCTTCTTAATTTGTGTTAATCGCGCTTTCTTAAGTTAATAAAGAAGGGGAAGATGTGGGAGTGTGGCCATGGGGGTCGACAAGCCCCATGGTTGGTGATAACATCGGACTCTTAAAGATGAAACCATCAGGAAAGTAAAGCCTTGAGAGGGAACAAAGAAGGGTGATTCAGGAGACACCTTAAACAGGGACATGAAGAACAGGAACAGGGATAGTCTAACAGAACAGGGACAAAAACAAAAAAGGAATGAATAGGGACAGGCTATCAGAACAGGGACAAACAAAAAACAGCGTATGGGAGGGTCTCGCTGGCATAGGCAGGACCCCCAAACAAGGACTCCAGGAGTTGGAGGGGCAGCCAGAGCCCCCCGGCTGGGCAGCACTCAGTGCCTGCCTCTCCCAGGGATGGGGTTGCAAAGTTTGTTAAAGATAGTCTTAGTATGCCTGGCAGTTTTTCTCTGTGTTTTAGTTTGTGTTGATCCTGCCTTCTTAATTTGTGTTAATTGCGCTTTCTTATGTTAATAAAGAAGGAGGAGATGTGGGAGTGTGGCCATGGGGGTCGACAAGCCCCATGGTTGGTGATCACATCCGACTCTTAAAGATGAGGCCATGAGGAAAGTAAAGCCTTGAGAGGGAACAAAGAAGGGTGATTCAGGAGACACCTTAAGCAGGGACATGAAGAACAGGAACAGGGACAGGCTAACAGAGCAGGGAGAAACAAAAAACAGCATATGGGAGGGTCCCACTGGCATAGGCAGGACCCACAAACAAGGACTCCAGGAGTTGGAGGGGCAGCCAGAGCCCCCCAGCTGGGAAGCACTCAGTGCCTGCCACTCCCAGGGATGGGGTTGCAAAGTTTGTTAAAGATAGTCTTAGTATGCCTGGCAGTTTTTCTCTGTGTTTTAGTTTGTTTTTATCCTGCCTTCTTAATTTGTGTTAATTGTGCTTTCTTATGTTAATAAAGAAGGGGAAGATGTGGGAGTGTGGCCATGGGGGTCGACAAGCCCCATGGTTGGTGATAACATCGGACTCTTAAGGATGAGACCATCAGGAAAGGAAAGCCTTGAGAGGGAACAAAGAAGGGTGATTCAGGAGACACCTTAAACAGGGACATGAAGAACAGGAACAGGGATAGTCTAACAGAACAGGGACAAACACAAAAAAGGAAAGAATAGGGACATGCTATCAGAACAGGGACAAACAAAAAACAGCGTATGGGAGGGTCTCGCTGGCATAGGCAGGACCCACAAACAAGGACTCCAGGAGTTGGAGGGGCAGCCAGAGCCCCCCGGCTGGGCAGCACTCAGTGCCTGCCACTCCCCGCGATGGGGTTGCAAAGTTTGTTAAAGATGGAATTAGTATGCCTGGCAGTTTTTCTCTGTATTTTAGTTTGTGTTAATAGTGCTTTCTTAATTTGTGTTACTCTTGCTTTCTTAATTTCTGTTAATCGCGCCTTCTTAATTTGTGTTAAACCTGCTTTCTTAATTTGTGTTAATCGAGCTCTTTTATGTTAATAAAGAAGGGGGAGATGTGGGAGCATGGCCATGGGGGTCGACAAGTCCCATGGTTGGTGATAACATCCAACTCTTAAATATGAGACCATCAGGAAAGTAAAGCCTTGAGAGGGAATAAAGAAGGGTGATTCAGGAGACACCTTAAGCAGGGACATGAAGAACAGGAACAGGGATAGTCTAACAGAACAGGGACGAAAACAAAAAGGTAATGAATAGGGACAGGCTACCAGTACAGGGACAAACAAAAAACAGCCTATGGGAGGGTCTCGCTGGCATAGGCAGGACCCACAAACAAGGACTCCAGGAGTTGGAGGGGCAGCCAGAGCCCCCCGGCTGGGCAGCACTCAGTGCCTGCCTCTCCCAGGGATGGTTTTACAAAGATTGTTAAAGATAGACTTAGTATGCCTGGCAGTTTTTCTCTGTGTTTTAGTTTGTGTTGATCCTGCCTTCTTAATTTGTGTTAATTGCGCTTTCTTATGTTAATAAAGAAGGGGAAGATGTGGGAGTGTGGCCATGGGTGTCGACAAGCCCCATGGTTGGTGATCACATCCGACTCTTAAAGATGAGGCCATGAGGAAAGTAAAGCCTTGAGAGGGAACAAAGAAGGGTGATTCAGGAGACACCTTAAGGAGGGACATGAAGAACAGGAACAGGGACAGGCTAACAGAGCAGGGAGAAACAAAAAACAGCATATGGGAGGGTCCCACTGGCATAGGCAGGACCCACAAACAAGGACTCCAGGAGTTGGAGGGGCAGCCAGAGCCCCCCAGCTGGGAAGCACTCAGTGCCTGCCACTCCCAGGGATGGGGTTGCAAAGTTTGTTAAAGATAGTCTTAGTATGCCTGGCAGTTTTTCTCTGTGTTCTAGTTTGTGTTTATCCTGCCTTCTTAATTTGTGTTAATTGTGCTTTCTTATGTTAATAAAGAAGGGGAAGATGTGGGAGTGTGGCCATGGGGGTCGACAAGCCCCATGGTTGGTGATAACATCCGACTCTTAAAGATGAGGCCATCAGGAAACTAAAGCCTTTAGAGGGAACAAAGAAGGGTGATTCAGGAGACACCTTAAACAGGGACATGAAGAACAGGAACAGGGATAGTCTAACAGAACAGGGACAAAAACAAAAAAGGAATGAATAGGGACAGGCTATCAGAACAGGGACAAACAAAAAACAGCATATGGGAGGGTCCCACTGGCGTATGCTGGACCCACAAACAAGGACTCCAGGAGTTGGAGGGGCAGCCAGAGCCCCCCGGCTGGGCAGCACTCAGTGCCTGCCTCTCCCAGGGATGGTTTTACAAAGATTGTTAAAGATAGACTTAGTATGCCTGGCAGTTTTTCTCTGTTTTAGTTTGTGTTGATCCTGCCTTCTTAATTTGTGTTAATCGCACTTTCTTAAGTTAATAAAGAAGGGGAAGATGTGGGAGTGTGGCCATGGGGGTCGACAAGCCCCATGGTTGGTGATAACATCGGACTCTTAAAGATGAAACCATCAGGAAAGTAAAGCCTTGAGAGGGAACAAAGAAGGGTGATTCAGGAGACACCTTAAACAGGGACATGAAGAACAGGAACAGGGATAGTCTAACAGAACAGGGACAAAAACAAAAAAGGAATGAATAGGGACAGGCTATCAGAACAGGGACAAACAAAAAACAGCGTATGGGAGGGTCTCGCTGGCATAGGCAGGACCCCCAAACAAGGACTCCAGGAGTTGGAGGGGCAGCCAGAGCCCCCCGGCTGGGCAGCACTCAGTGCCTGCCTCTCCCAGGGATGGGGTTGCAAAGTTTGTTAAAGATAGTGTTAGTATGCCTGGCAGCTTTTCTCTGTGTTTTAGTTTGTGTTGATCCTGCCTTCTTAATTTGTGTTAATTGCGCTTTCTTATGTTAATAAAGATGGAGGAGATGTGGGAGTGTGGCCATGGGGGCCGACAAGCCCCATGGTTGATGATCACATCCGACTCTTAAAGATGAGGCCATGAGGAAAGTAAAGCCTTGAGAGGGAACAAAGAAGGGTGATTCAGGAGACACCTTAAGCAGGGACATGAAGAACAGGAACAGGGACAGGCTAACAGAGCAGGGAGAAACAAAAAACAGCATATGGGAGGGTCCCACTGGCATAGGCAGGACCCACAAAGAAGGACTCCAGGAGTTGGAGGGGCAGCCAGAGCCCCCCGGCTGGGAAGCACTCAGTGCCTGCCACTCCCAGGGATGGGGTTGCAAAGTTTGTTAAAGATAGTCTTAGTATGCCTGGCAGTTTTTCTCTGTGTTTTAGTTTGTGTTGATCCTGCCTTCTTAATTTGTGTTAATTGCGCTTTCTTATGTTAATAAAGAAGGAGGAGATGTGGGAGTGTGGCCATGGGGGTCGACAAGCCCCATGGTTGGTGATAACATCGGACTCTTAAGGATGAGACCATCAGGAAAGGAAAGCCTTGAGAGGGAACAAAGAAGGGTGATTCAGGAGACAGCTTAAACAGGGACATGAAGAACAGGAACAGGGATAGTCTAACAGAACAGGGACAAACACAAAAAAGGAAAGAATAGGGACATGCTATCAGAACAGGGACAAACAAAAAACAGCGTATGGGAGGGTCTCGCTGGCATAGGCAGGACCCACAAACAAGGAGTCCAGGAGTTGGAGGGGCAGCCAGAGCCCCCCAGCTGGGAAGCACTCAGTGCCTGCCACTCCCCGCGATGGGGTTGCAAAGTTTGTTAAAGATGGAATTAGTATGCCTGGCAGTTTTTCTCTGTATTTTAGTTTGTGTTAATAGTGCTTTCTTAATTTGTGTTACTCTTGCTTTCTTAATTTCTGTTAATCGCGCCTTCTTAATTTGTGTTAAACCTGCTTTCTTAATTTGTGTTAATCGAGCTCTTTTATGTTAATAAAGAAGGGGGAGATGTGGGAGCATGGCCATGGGGGTCGACAAGTCCCATGGTTGGTGATAACATCCAACTCTTAAAGATGAGACCATCAGGAAAGTAAAGCCTTGAGAGGGAATAAAGAAGGGTGATTCAGGAGACACCTTAAGCAGGGACATGAAGAACAGGAACAGGGATAGTCTAACAGAACAGGGACAAAAACAAAAAGGGAATGAATAGGGACAGGCTATCAGAACAGGGACAAACAAAAAACAGCCTATGGGAGGGTCTCGCTGGCATAGGCAGGACCCACAAACAAGGACTCCAGGAGTTGGAGGGGCAGCCAGAGCCCCCCGGCTGGGCAGCACTCAGTGCCTGCCTCTCCCAGGGATGGTTTTACAAAGATTGTTAAAGATAGACTTAGTATGCCTGGCAGTTTTTCTCTGTGTTTTAGTTTGTGTTGATCCTGCCTTCTTAATTTGTGTTAATTGCGCTTTCTTATGTTAATAAAGAAGGGGAAGATGTGGGAGTGTGGCCATGGGGGTCGACAAGCCCCATGGTTGGTGATCACATCCGACTCTTAAAGATGAGACCATGAGGAAAGTAAAGCCTTGAGAGGGAACAAAGAAGGGTGATTCAGGAGACACCTTAACCAGGGACATGAAGAACAGGAACAGGGATAGTCTAACAGAACAGGGACAAAAACAAAAAAGGAATTAATAGGGACAGGCTATCAGAACAGGGACAAACAAAAAACAGCGTATGGGAGGGTCTCGCTGGCATAGGCAGGACCCACAAACAAGGACTCCAGGAGTTGGAGGGGCAGCCAGAGCCCCCCAGCTGGGCAGCACTCAGTGCCTGCCTCTCCCAGGGATGGGGTTGCAAAGTTTGTTAAAGATGGAATTAGTATGCCTGGCAGTTTTTCTCTGTATTTTAGTTTGTGTTAATAGTGCTTTCTTAATTTGTGTTACTCTTGCTTTCTTAATTTCTGTTAATCGCGCCTTCTTTATTTGTGTTAAACCTGCTTTCTTAATTTGTGTTAATCGAGCTCTTTTAGGTTAATAAAGAAGGAGGAGATGTGGGAGCGTGGCCATGGGGGTCGACAAGTCCCATGGTTGGTGATAACATCCAACTCTTAAGGATGAGACCATCAGGAATTTAAAGAGTTGAGAGGGAACAAAGAAGGGTGATTCAGGTGACACCTTCTTCTCTGGGGTGGCTAGTTCTCCAGCCATTAATGCATGGAAGTGGCTGGGTGTTTGCTGTTGCCGGGCAAAGTTGTTGACCAATGACTAGTTAGTGGAAAGGTACTGCTGTGAGGCGGAAGTTATAGGAAGGGAGCCTTTCCTGAATAAGGGCTAGAATGAAGTTGTGCCCTCACTCTGAGAGATGAAGTTATGCCCTCAGTAAGAGAGAGTTCAAGTTATGTCATCAATAAAGAGGTAGCAGTTACAGATCCTGAAAGGACCCCGTTGTCCGTGCGGTCTTTACGCCACAAATCGCCCCCCAACAGGGACAAGAAAACGAACAGGGACGAGAAGAAAACAAACAGGGACATGAAGAACAGGAACAGGGACAGGCTAACAGAACAGGGACAAAAACAAAAAAGGAATGAATAGGGACAGGCAAACGGAACAGGAAAAAGAAAAAAAAAGGAATGAATAGGTACAGGCTAACAGAACAGGGACGAACAAAAAGAGCTTATGGGAGGGTCACGCTGGCTTACGCAGGACCCACAAACAAGGACTCCAGGAGGTGGAGGGGCAGCCAGAGCCCCCCGGTTGGGCAGCACTCAGTGCCTGCCTCTCCCAGGGATGGGGTTGCAAAGTTTGTTAAAGATAGTCTTAGTATGCCTGGCAGTTTTTCTCTGTGTTTTAGTTTGTGTTGATCCTGCCTTCTTAATTTGTGTTAATTGCGCTTTCTTATGTTAATAAAGAAGGAGGAGATGTGGGAGTGTGGCCATGGGGGTCGACAAGCCCCATGGTTGGTGATCACATCCGACTCTTAAAGATGAGGCCATGAGGAAAGTAAAGCCTTGAGAGGGAACAAGGAAGGGTGATTCAGGAGACACCTTAAACAGGGACATGAAGAACAGGAACAGGGACAGGCTAACAGAGCAGGGAGAAACAAAAAACAGCATATGGGAGGGTCCCACTGGCATATGCTGGACCCACAAACAAGGACTCCAGGAGTTGGAGGGGCAGCCAGAGCCCCCCAGCTGGGAAGCACTCAGTGCCTGCCTCTCCCAGGGATGTGGTTACAAAGTTTGTTAAAGATGGAATTAGTATGCCTGGCACTTTTTCTCTGTATTTTAATTTGTGTTGAGTGCTTTCTTAATTTGTGTTTCTCTTGCTTTCTTAATTTCTGTTAATCGCGCCTTCTTAATTTGTGTTAAACCTGCTTTCTTAATTTGTGTTAATCGAGCTCTTTTATGTTAATAAAGAAGGGGGAGATGTGGGAGCATGGCCATGGGGGTCCACAAGCCCCATGGTTGGTGATAACATCCAACTCTTAAAGATGAGGCCATCAGGAAAGTAAAGAGTTGAGAGGGAACAAAGTAGGGTGATTCAGGAGACACCTTAAACAGGGACATGAAGAACAGGAACAGGGACAGGCTAACAGAGCAGGGAGAAACAAAAAACAGCATATGGGAGGGTCCCACTGGCATAGGCAGGACCCACAAAGAAGGACTCCAGGAGTTGGAGGGGCAGCCAGAGCCCCCCAGCTGGGCAGCACTCAGTGCCTGCCTCTCCCAGGGATGGGGTTGCAAAGTTTGTTGAAGATAGACTTAGTATGCCTGGCAGTTTTTCTCTGTGTTTTAGTTTGTGCTGATCCTGCCTTCTTAATTTGTGTTAATCGCGCTTTCTTAAGTTAATAAAGAAGGGGAAGATGTGGGAGTGTGGCCATGGGGGTCGACAAGCCCCATGGTTGGTGATCACATCCGACTCTTAAAGATGAGTCCATCAGGAAAGTAAAGCCTTGAGAGGGAACAAAGAAGGGTGATTCAGGAGACACCTTAAGCAGGGACATGAAGAACAGGAACAGGGATAGTCTAACAGAACAGGGACAAAAACAAAAAAGGAATGAATAGGGACATGCTATCAGAACAGGGACAAACAAAAAACAGCGTATGGGAGGGTCTCGCTGGCATAGGCAGGACCCCCAAAGAAGGACTCCAGGAGTTGGAGGGGCAGCCAGAGGCCCCGGCTGGGCAGCACTCAGTGCCTGCCTCTCCCAGGGTTGTGGTTACAAAGTTTGTTAAAGATGGAATTAGTATGCCTGGCAGTTTTTCTCTGTATTTTAATTTGTGTTAATAGTGCTTTCTTAATTTGTGTTTCTCTAGCTTTCTTAATTTCTCTTAATCGCGCCTTCTTAATTTGGGTTAAACCTGCTTTCTTAATTTGTGTTAATCGAGCTCTTTTATGTTAATAAAGAAGGGGGAGATGTGGGAGCATGGCCATGGGGGTCGACAAGTCCCATGGTTGGTGATAACATCCGACTCTTAAAGATGAGGCCATCAGGAAAGTAAAGCGTTCAGAGGGAACAAAGAAGGGTGATTCAGGAGACACCTTAAACAGGGACATGAAGAACAGGAACAGGGACAGGCTAACAGAGCAGGGAGAAACAAAAAACAGCATATGGGAGGGTCCCACTGGCATAGGCAGGACCCACAAAGAAGGACTCCAGGAGTTGGAGGGGCAGCCAGAGCCCCCCGGCTGGGCAGCACTCAGTGCCTGCCTCTCCCAGGGATGGTTTTACAAAGGTTGTTAAACATAGACTTAGTATGCCTGGCAGTTTTTCTCTGTGTTTTAGTTTGTGTTGATCCTGCCTTCTTAATTTGTGTTAATCGCGCTTTCTTATGTTAATATAGAAGGGGGAGATGTGGGAGTGTGGCCATGGGGGTCGACAGGCCCCATGGTTGGTGATAACATCCGACTCTTAAAGATGAGGCCATCAGGAATTTAAAGAGTTGAGAGGGAACAAAGAAGGGTGATTCAGGTGACACCTTCTTGTCTGGGGTGGCCTTGTTCTCCAGCCATTAATGCATGGAAGTGGCTGGGTGTTTGCTGTTGCCGGGCAAAGTTGTTGACCAATGACTAGTTAGTGGAAAGGTACTGCTGTGAGGTGGAAGTTATAGGAAGGGAGCCTTTCCTGAATAAGGGATAGAATGAAGTTGTGCCCTCACTCTGAGAGATGAAGTTATGCCCTCAGTAAGAGAGAGTTCAAGTTATGTCATCAATAATGAGGTAGCAGTTACAGATCCTGAAAGAACCCCGGTGTCCGAGCGGTCTTTACGCCACAAATCGCCCCCCAACAGGGACATGAAAACGAACAGGGACGAGAAGAATACAAACAGGGACATGAAGAAGAGGAACAGGGACAGGCAAACAGAACAGGGACAAAAACAAAAAAGGAATGAATAGGGACAGGAAAACGGAACAGGGACAAAAACAGAAAAGGAATGATCAGGTACAGGCTAACAGAACAGGGATGACCAAAAAGAGCATATGGGAGGGCCACGATGGTTTACGCAGGACCCCCAAACAAGGACTCCAGGAGTTGGAGGGGCAGCCAGAGCCCCCCGGCTGGGCAGCACTCAGTGCCTGCCTCTCCCAGGGATGGGGTTACAAAGTTTGTTAAAGATGGAATTAGTATGCCTGGCAGTTTTTCTCTGTATTTTAGTTTGTGTTAATAGTGCTTTCTTAATTTGTGTTTCTCTAGCTTTCTTAATTTCTGTTAATCGCGCCTTCTTAATTTGTGTTAAACCTGCTTTCTTAATTTGTGTTAATCGAGCTCTTTTATGTTAATAAAGAAGGGGGAGATGTGGGAGCCTGGCCATGGGGGTCGACAAGTCCCATGGTTGGTGATAACATCCGACTCTTAAAGATGAGGCCATCAGGAAACTAAAGAGTTGAGAGGGAACAAAGAAGGGTGATTCAGGAGACACCTTAAACAGGGACATGAAGAACAGGAACAGGGATAGTCTAACAGAACAGGGACAAAAACAAAAAAGGAATGAATAGGGACAGGCTAACAGAGCAGGGAGAAACAAAAAACAGCATATGGGAGGGTCCCACTGGCATATGCTGGACCCACAAACAAGGACTCCAGGAATTGGAGGGGCAGCCAGAGCCCCCCGGCTGGGCAGCACTCAGTGCCTGCCTCTCCCAGGGATGGTTTTACAAAGATTGTTAAAGATAGACTTAGTATGCCTGGCAGTTTTTCTCTGTGTTTTAGTTTGTGTTGATCCTGCCTTCTTAATTTGTGTTAATCGCGCTTTCTTAAGTTAATAAAGAAGGGGAAGATGTGGGAGTGTGGCCATGGGGGTCGACAAGCCCCATGGTTGGTGATAACATCGGACTCTTAAAGATGAGACCATCGGGAAAGTAAAGCCTTGAGAGGGAACAAAGAAGGGTGATTCAGGAGACACCTTAAACAGGGACATGAAGAACAGGAACAGGGACAGGCTAACAGAGCAGGGAGAAACAAAAAAGAGCATATGGGAGGGTCCCACTGGCATAGGCAGGACCCACAAACAAGGACTCCAGGAGTTGGAGGGGCAGCCAGAGCCCCCCGGCTGGGCAGCACTCAGTGCCTGCCTCTCCCAGGGATGGGGTTACAAAGGTTGTTAAACATAGAGTTAGTATGCCTGGCAGTTTTTCTCTGTGTTTTAGTTTGTGTTGATCCTGCCTTCTTAATTTGTGTTAATCGCGCTTTCTTAAGTTAATAAAGAAGGGGAAGATGTGGGAGTGTGGCCATGGGGGTCGACAGGCCCCATGGTTGGTGATAACATCGGACTCTTAAAGATGAGACCATCAGGAAAGTAAAGCCCTGAGAGGGAACAAAGGGTGATTCAGGAGACACCTTAAACAGGGACATGAAGAACAGGAACAGGGACAGGCTAACAGAACAGGGACAAACAAAAAACAGCGTATGGGAGGGTCTCGCTGGCATAGGCAGGACCCAGAAACAAGGACTCCAGGAGTTGGAGGGGCAGCCAGAGCCCCCCGGCTGGGCAGCACTCAGTGCCTGCCTCTCCCAGGGATGGGGTTATAAAGTTTGTTAAAGATAGACTTAGTATGCCTGGCAGTTTTTCTCTGTATTTTAGTTTGTGTTAATAGTGCTTTCTTAATTTGTGTTTCTCTTGCTTTCTTAATTTCTGTTAATCGCGCCTTCTTAATTTGTGTTAAACCTGCTTTCTTAATTTGTGTTAATCGAGCTCTTTTATGTTAATAAAGGAGGGGGAGATGTGGGAGCCTGGCCATGGGGTTAGACAAGCCCCATTTTTGGTGATAAGATCTGACTAATAAAGTAGAGACCATCAGGAAAGTAAAGCGTTCAGAGGGAACAAAGAAGGGTGATTCAGGAGACACCTTAAACAGTGACATGAAGAACAGGAACAGGGATAGTCTAACAGAACAGGGACGAAAATAAAAAAGTAATGAATAGGGACAGGCTATCAGAACAGGGACAAACAAAAAACAGCGTATGGGAGGGTCTCGCTGGCATAGGCAGGACCCCCAAACAAGGACTCCAGGAGTTGGAGGGGCAGCCAGAGCCCCCCGGCTGGGCAGCACTCAGTGCCTGCCTCTCCCAGGGTTGTGGTTACAAAGTTTGTTAAAGATGGAATTAGTATGCCTGGCATTTTTTCTCTGTATTTTAATTTGTGTTAATAGTGCTTTCTTAATTTGTGTTTCCCTAGCTTTCTTAATTTCTGTTAATCGTGCCTTCTTAATTTGTGTTAAACCTGCTTTCTTAATTTGTGTTAATCGAGCTCTTTTATGTTAATAAAGAAGGGGGAGATGTGGGAGCCTGGCCATGGGGGTCCACAAGTCCCATGGTTGGTGATAACATCCGACTCTTAAAGATGAGGCCATCAGGAAACTAAAGAGTTGAGAGGGAACAAAGAAGGGTGATTCAGGAGACACCTTAAACAGGGACATGAAGAACAGGAACAGGGATAGTCTAACAGAACAGGGACAAAAACAAAAAAGGAATGAATAGGGACAGGCTATCAGAACAGGGACAAACAAAAAACAGCATATGGGAGGGTCCCACTGGCGTATGCTGGACCCACAAAGAAGGACTCCAGGAGTTGGAGGGGCAGCCAGAGCCCCCCGGCTGGGCAGCACTCAGTGCCTGCCTCTCCCAGGGATGGTTTTACAAAGGTTGTTAAACATAGACTTAGTATGCCTGGCAGTTTTTCTCTGTGTTTTAGTTTGTGTTGATCCTGCCTTCTTAATTTGTGTTAATCGCGCTTTCTTATGTTAATATAGAAGGGGGAGATGTGGGAGTGTGGCCATGGGGGTCGACAGGCCCCATGGTTGGTGATAACATCCGACTCTTAAAGATGAGGCCATCAGGAATTTAAAGAGTTGAGAGGGAACAAAGAAGGGTGATTCAGGTGACACCTTCTTGTCTGGGGTGGCTAGTTCTCCAGCCATTAATGCATGGAAGTGGCTGGGTGTTTGCTGTTGCCGGGCAAAGTTGTTGACCAATGACTAGTTAGTGGAAAGGTACTGCTGTGAGGTGGAAGTTATAGGAAGGGAGCCTTTCCTGAATAAGGGATAGAATGAAGTTGTGCCCTCACTCTGAGAGATGAAGTTATGCCCTCAGTAAGAGAGAGTTCAAGTTATGTCATCAATAATGAGGTAGCAGTTACAGATCCTGAAAGAACCCCGGTGTCCGAGCGGTCTTTACGCCACAAATCGCCCCCCAACAGGGACATGAAAACGAACAGGGACGAGAAGAATACAAACAGGGACATGAAGAAGAGGAACAGGGACAGGCAAACAGAACAGGGACAAAAACAAAAAAGGAATGAATAGGGACAGGAAAACGGAACAGGGACAAAAACAGAAAAGGAATGATCAGGTACAGGCTAACAGAACAGGGATGACCAAAAAGAGCATATGGGAGGGCCACGATGGTTTACGCAGGACCCCCAAACAAGGACTCCAGGAGTTGGAGGGGCAGCCAGAGCCCCCCGGCTGGGCAGCACTCAGTGCCTGCCTCTCCCAGGGATGGGGTTACAAAGTTTGTTAAAGATGGAATTAGTATGCCTGGCAGTTTTTCTCTGTATTTTAGTTTGTGTTAATAGTGCTTTCTTAATTTGTGTTTCTCTAGCTTTCTTAATTTCTGTTAATCGCGCCTTCTTAATTTGTGTTAAACCTGCTTTCTTAATTTGTGTTAATCGAGCTCTTTTATGTTAATAAAGAAGGGGGAGATGTGGGAGCCTGGCCATGGGGGTCGACAAGTCCCATGGTTGGTGATAACATCCGACTCTTAAAGATGAGGCCATCAGGAAACTAAAGAGTTGAGAGGGAACAAAGAAGGGTGATTCAGGAGACACCTTAAACAGGGACATGAAGAACAGGAACAGGGATAGTCTAACAGAACAGGGACAAAAACAAAAAAGGAATGAATAGGGACAGGCTAACAGAGCAGGGAGAAACAAAAAACAGCATATGGGAGGGTCCCACTGGCATATGCTGGACCCACAAACAAGGACTCCAGGAATTGGAGGGGCAGCCAGAGCCCCCCGGCTGGGCAGCACTCAGTGCCTGCCTCTCCCAGGGATGGTTTTACAAAGATTGTTAAAGATAGACTTAGTATGCCTGGCAGTTTTTCTCTGTGTTTTAGTTTGTGTTGATCCTGCCTTCTTAATTTGTGTTAATCGCGCTTTCTTAAGTTAATAAAGAAGGGGAAGATGTGGGAGTGTGGCCATGGGGGTCGACAAGCCCCATGGTTGGTGATAACATCGGACTCTTAAAGATGAGACCATCGGGAAAGTAAAGCCTTGAGAGGGAACAAAGAAGGGTGATTCAGGAGACACCTTAAACAGGGACATGAAGAACAGGAACAGGGACAGGCTAACAGAGCAGGGAGAAACAAAAAAGAGCATATGGGAGGGTCCCACTGGCATAGGCAGGACCCACAAACAAGGACTCCAGGAGTTGGAGGGGCAGCCAGAGCCCCCCGGCTGGGCAGCACTCAGTGCCTGCCTCTCCCAGGGATGGGGTTACAAAGGTTGTTAAACATAGAGTTAGTATGCCTGGCAGTTTTTCTCTGTGTTTTAGTTTGTGTTGATCCTGCCTTCTTAATTTGTGTTAATCGCGCTTTCTTAAGTTAATAAAGAAGGGGAAGATGTGGGAGTGTGGCCATGGGGGTCGACAGGCCCCATGGTTGGTGATAACATCGGACTCTTAAAGATGAGACCATCAGGAAAGTAAAGCCCTGAGAGGGAACAAAGGGTGATTCAGGAGACACCTTAAACAGGGACATGAAGAACAGGAACAGGGACAGGCTAACAGAACAGGGACAAACAAAAAACAGCGTATGGGAGGGTCTCGCTGGCATAGGCAGGACCCAGAAACAAGGACTCCAGGAGTTGGAGGGGCAGCCAGAGCCCCCCGGCTGGGCAGCACTCAGTGCCTGCCTCTCCCAGGGATGGGGTTATAAAGTTTGTTAAAGATAGACTTAGTATGCCTGGCAGTTTTTCTCTGTATTTTAGTTTGTGTTAATAGTGCTTTCTTAATTTGTGTTTCTCTTGCTTTCTTAATTTCTGTTAATCGCGCCTTCTTAATTTGTGTTAAACCTGCTTTCTTAATTTGTGTTAATCGAGCTCTTTTATGTTAATAAAGGAGGGGGAGATGTGGGAGCCTGGCCATGGGGTTAGACAAGCCCCATGTTTGGTGATAAGATCTGACTAATAAAGTAGAGACCATCAGGAAAGTAAAGCGTTCAGAGGGAACAAAGAAGGGTGATTCAGGAGACACCTTAAACAGTGACATGAAGAACAGGAACAGGGATAGTCTAACAGAACAGGGACGAAAATAAAAAAGTAATGAATAGGGACAGGCTATCAGAACAGGGACAAACAAAAAACAGCGTATGGGAGGGTCTCGCTGGCATAGGCAGGACCCCCAAACAAGGACTCCAGGAGTTGGAGGGGCAGCCAGAGCCCCCCGGCTGGGCAGCACTCAGTGCCTGCCTCTCCCAGGGTTGTGGTTACAAAGTTTGTTAAAGATGGAATTAGTATGCCTGGCATTTTTTCTCTGTATTTTAATTTGTGTTAATAGTGCTTTCTTAATTTGTGTTTCCCTAGCTTTCTTAATTTCTGTTAATCGTGCCTTCTTAATTTGTGTTAAACCTGCTTTCTTAATTTGTGTTAATCGAGCTCTTTTATGTTAATAAAGAAGGGGGAGATGTGGGAGCCTGGCCATGGGGGTCCACAAGTCCCATGGTTGGTGATAACATCCAACTCTTAAAGATGAGGCCATCAGGAAACTAAAGAGTTGAGAGGGAACAAAGAAGGGTGATTCAGGAGACACCTTAAACAGGGACATGAAGAACAGGAACAGGGATAGTCTAACAGAACAGGGACAAAAACAAAAAAGGAATGAATAGGGACAGGCTATCAGAACAGGGACAAACAAAAAACAGCATATGGGAGGGTCCCACTGGCGTATGCTGGACCCACAAACAAGGACTCCAGGAGTTGGAGGGGCAGCCAGAGCCCCCCGGCTGGGCAGCACTCAGTGCCTGCCTCTCCCAGGGATGGTTTTACAAAGATTGTTAAAGATAGACTTAGTATGCCTGGCAGTTTTTCTCTGTTTTAGTTTGTGTTGATCCTGCCTTCTTAATTTGTGTTAATCGCGCTTTCTTAAGTTAATAAAGAAGGGGAAGATGTGGGAGTGTGGCCATGGGGGTCGACAAGCCCTATGGTTGGTGATCACATCGGACTCTTAAAGATGAAACCATCAGGAAAGTAAAGCCTTGAGAGGGAACAAAGAAGGGTGATTCAGGAGACACCTTAAACAGGGACATGAAGAACAGGAACAGGGATAGTCTAACAGAACAGGGACAAAAACAAAAAAGGAATGAATAGGGACAGGCTATCAGAACAGGGACAAACAAAAAACAGCGTATGGGAGGGTCTCGCTGGCATAGGCAGGACCCCCAAACAAGGACTCCAGGAGTTGGAGGGGCAGCCAGAGCCCCCCGGCTGGGCAGCACTCAGTGCCTGCCTCTCCCAGGGATGGGGTTGCAAAGTTTGTTAAAGATAGTCTTAGTATGCCTGGCAGTTTTTCTCTGTGTTTTAGTTTGTGTTGATCCTGCCTTCTTAATTTGTGTTAATTGCGCTTTCTTATGTTAATAAAGAAGGAGGAGATGTGGGATTGTGGCCATGGGGGTGGACAAGCCCCATGGTTGGTGATCACATCCGACTCTTAAAGATGAGGCCATGAGGAAAGTAAAGCCTTGAGAGGGAACAAAGAAGGGTGATTCAGGAGACACCTTAAGCAGGTACATGAAGAACAGGAACAGGGACAGGCTAACAGAGTAGGGAGAAACAAAAAACAGCATATGGGAGGGTCCCACTGGCATAGGCAGGACCCACAAACAAGGACTCCAGGAGTTGGAGGGGCAGCCAGAGCCCCCCAGCTGGGAAGCACTCAGTGCCTGCCACTCCCAGGGATGGGGTTGCAAAGTTTGTTAAAGATAGTCTTAGTATGCCTGGCAGTTTTTCTCTGTGTTTTAGTTTGTGTTAATAGTGCTTTCTTAATTTGTGTTACTCTTGCTTTCTTAATTTCTGTTAATCGCGCCTTCTTAATTTGTGTTAAACCTGCTTTCTTAATTTGTGTTAATCGAGCTCTTTTATGTTAATAAAGAAGGGGGAGATGTGGGAGCATGGCCATGGGGGTCGACAAGTCCCATGGTTGGTGATCACATCCAACTCTTAAAGATGAGACCATCAGGAAAGTAAAGCCTTGAGAGGGAATAAAGAAGGGTGATTCAGGAGACACCTTAAACAGGGACATGAAGAACAGGAACAGGGATAGTCTAACAGAACAGGGACAAAAACAAAAAAGGAATTAATAGGGACAGGCTATCAGAACAGGGACAAACAAAAAACAGCGTATGGGAGGGTCTCGCTGGCATAGGCAGGACCCACAAACAAGGACTCCAGGAGTTGGAGGGGCAGCCAGAGCCCCCCAGCTGGGCAGCACTCAGTGCCTGCCTCTCCCAGGGATGGGGTTACAAAGTTTGTTAAAGATGGAATTAGTATGCCTGGCAGTTTTTCTCTGTAATTTAGTTTGTGTTAATAGTGCTTTCTTAATTTGTGTTACTCTTGCTTTCTTAATTTCTGTTAATAGCGCCTTCATAATTTGTGTTAAACCTGCTTTCTTAATTTGTGTTAATCGAGCTCTTTTAGGTTAATAACGAAGGAGGAGATGTGGGAGCGTGGCCATGGGGGTCGACAAGTCCCATGGTTGGTGATAACATCCAACTCTTAAGGATGAGACCATCAGGAATTTAAAGAGTTGAGAGGGAACAAAGAAGGGTGATTCAGGTGACACCTTCTTCTCTGGGGTGGCTAGTTCTCCAGCCATTAATGCATGGAAGTGGCTGGGTGTTTGCTGTTGCCGGGCAAAGTTGTTGACCAATGACTAGTTAGTAGAAAGGTACTGCTGTGAGGCGGAAGTTATAGGAAGGGAGCCTTTCCTGAATAAGGGCTAGAATGAAGTTGTGCCCTCACTCTGAGAGATGAAGTTATGCCCTCAGTAAGAGAGAGTTCAAGTTATGTCATCAATAAAGAGGTAGCAGTTACAGATCCTGAAAGAACCCCGTTGTCCGTGCGGTCTTTACGCCACAAATCGCCCCCCAACAGGGACAAGAAAACGAACAGGGACGAGAAGAAAACAAACAGGGACATGAAGAACAGGAACAGGGACAGGCTAACAGAACAGGGACAAAAACAAAAAAGGAATGAATAGGGACAGGCAAACGGAACAGATAAAAGAAAAAAAAAGGAATGAATAGGTACAGGCTAAAAGAACAGGGACGAACAAAAAGAGCTTATGGGAGGGTCACGCTGGCTTACGCAGGACCCACAAAAAAGGACTCCAGGAGTTGGAGGGGCAGCCAGAGCCCCCCGGTTGGGCAGCACTCAGTGCCTGCCTATCCCAGGGATGGGGTTGCAAAGTTTGTTAAAGATAGTCTTAGTATGCCTGGCAGTTTTTCTCTGTGTTTTAGTTTGTGTTGAGTGCTTTCTTAATTTGTGTTTCTCTTGCTTTCTTAATTTCTGTTAATCGCGCCTTCTTAATTTGTGTTAAACCTGCTTTCTTAATTTGTGTTAATCGAGCTCTTTTATGTTAATAAAGAAGGGGGAGATGTGGGAGCATGGCCATGGGGGTCGACAAGTCCCATGGTTGGTGATAACATCCAACTCTTAAAGATGAGACCATGAGGAAAGTAAAGCCTTGAGAGGGAATAAAGAAGGGTGATTCAGGAGACACCTTAAGCAGGGACATGAAGAACAGGAACAGGGATAGTCTAACAGAACAGGGACGAAAACAAAAAGGTAATGAATAGGGACAGGCTATCAGAACAGGGACAAACAAAAAACAGCCTATGGGAGGGTCTCGCTGGCATAGGCAGGACCCACAAACAAGGACTCCAGGAGTTGGAGGGGCAGCCAGAGCCCCCCGGCTGGGCAGCACTCAGTGCCTGCCTCTCCCAGGGATGGTTTTACAAAGATTGTTAAAGATAGACTTAGTATGCCTGGCAGTTTTTCTCTGTGTTTTAGTTTGTGTTGATCCTGCCTTCTTAATTTGTGTTAATTGCGCTTTCTTATGTTAATAAAGAAGGGGAAGATGTGGGAGTGTGGCCATGGGGGTCGACAAGCCCCATGGTTGGTGATCACATCGGACTCTTAAAGATGAGACCATGAGGAAAGTAAAGCCTTGAGAGGGAAAAAAGAAGGGTGATTCAGGAGACACCTTAACCAGGGACATGAAGAACAGGAACAGGGATAGTCTAACAGAACAGGGACAAAAACAAAAAAGGAATTAATAGGGACAGGCTATCAGAACAGGGACAAACAAAAAACAGCGTATGGGAGGGTCTCGCTGGCATAGGCAGGACCCACAAACAAGGACTCCAGGAGTTGGAGGGGCAGCCAGAGCCCCCCAGCTGGGCAGCACTCAGTGCCTGCCTCTCCCAGGGATGGGGTTACAAAGTTTGTTAAAGATGGAATTAGTATGCCTGGCAGTTTTTCTCTGTATTTTAGTTTGTGTTAATAGTGCTTTCTTAATTTGTGTTACTCTTGCTTTCTTAATTTCTGTTAATCGCGCCTTCTTAATTTGTGTTAAACCTGCTTTCTTAATTTGTGTTAATCGAGCTCTTTTAGGTTAATAAAGAAGGGGGAGATGTGGGAGCCTGGCCATGGGGGTCGACAAGTCCCATGGTTGGTGATAATATCCGACTCTTAAAGATGAGGCCATGAGGAAAGTAAAGCCTTGAGAGGGAACAAAGAAGGGTGATTCAGGAGACACCTTAAACAGGGACATGAAGAACAGGAACAGGGACAGGCTAACAGAGCAGGGAGAAACAAAAAACAGCATATGGGAGGGTCCCACTGGCATAGGCAGGACCCACAAACAAGGACTCCAGGAGTTGGAGGGGCAGCCAGAGCCCCCCGGCTGGGCAGCACTCAGTGCCTGCCTCTCCCAGGGATGGTTTTACAAAGGTTGTTAAAGATAGACTTAGTATGCCTGGCAGTTTTTCTCTGTGTTTTAGTTTGTGTTGATCCTGCCTTCTTAATTTGTGTTAATCGCGCTTTCTTATGTTAATAAAGAAGAAGGAGATGTGGGAGTGTGGCCATGGGGGTCGACAAGCCCCATGGTTGGTGATAACATAGGACTCTTAAGGGTGAGACCATCAGGAATTTAAAGAGTTGAGAGGGAACAAAGAAGGGTGATTCAGGTGACACCTTCTTGTCTGGGGTGGCTAGTTCTCCAGCCATTAATGCATGGAAGTGGCTGGGTGTTTGCTGTTGCCGGGCAAAGTTGTTGACCAATGACTAGTTAGTGGAAAGGTACTGCTGTGAGGCGGAAGTTATAGGAAGGGAGCCTTTCCTGAATAAGGGATAGAATGAAGTTGTGCCCTCACTCTGAGAGATGAAGTTATGCCCTCAGTAAGAGAGAGTTCAAGTTATGTCATCAATAAAGAGGTAGCAGTTACAGATCCTGAAAGAACCCCGTTGTCCGTGCGGTCTTTACGCCACAAATCGCCCCCCAACAGGGACAAGAAAATGAACAGGGACGAGAAGAAAACAAACAGGGACATGAAGAACAGGAACAGGGACAGGCTAACAGAACAGGGACAAAAACAAAAAAGGAATGAATAGGGACAGGCAAACGGAACAGGAAAAAGAAAAAAAAAGGAATGAATAGGTACAGGCTAACAGAACAGGGACGAACAAAAAGAGCTTATGGGAGGGTCACGCTGGCTTACGCAGGACCCACAAACAAGGACTCCAGGAGGTGGAGGGGCAGCCAGAGCCCCCCGGCTGGGCAGCACTCAGTGCCTGCCTCTCCCAGGGATGGGGTTGCAAAGTTTGTTAAAGATAGTCTTAGTATGCCTGGCAGTTTTTCTCTGTGTTTTAGTTTGTGTTGATCCTGCCTTCTTAATTTGTGTTAATTGCGCTTTCTTATGTTAATAAAGAAGGAGGAGATGTGGGAGTGTGGCCATGGGGGTCGACAAGCCCCATGGTTGGTGATCACATCCGACTCTTAAAGATGAGGCCATGAGGAAAGTAAAGCCTTGAGAGGGAACAAAGAAGGGTGATTCAGGAGACAACTTAAGCAGGTACATGAAGAACAGGAACAGGGACAGGCTAACAGAGCAGGGAGAAACAAAAAACAGCATATGGGAGGGTCCCACTGGCATAGGCAGGACCCACAAACAAGGACTCCAGGAGTTGGAGGGGCAGCCAGAGCCCCCCAGCTGGGAAGCACTCAGTGCCTGCCACTCCCAGGGATGGGGTTGCAAAGTTTGTTAAAGATAGTCTTAGTATGCCTGGCAGTTTTTCTCTGTATTTTAGTTTGTGTTAATAGTGCTTTCTTAATTTGTGTTTCTCTTGCTTTCTTAATTTCTGTTAATCGCGCCTTCTTAATTTGTGTTAAACCTGCTTTCTTAATTTGTGTTAATCGAGCTCTTTTATGTTAATAAAGAAGGGGGAGATGTGGGAGCATGGCCATGGGGGTCGACAAGTCCCATGGTTGGTGATAACATCCAACTCTTAAAGATGAGACCATGAGGAAAGTAAAGCCTTGAGAGGGAATAAAGAAGGGTGATTCAGGAGACACCTTAAACAGGGACATGAAGAACAGGAACAGGGATAGTCTAACAGAACAGGGACGAAAACAAAAAGGTAATGAATAGGGACAGGCTATCAGAACAGGGACAAACAAAAAACAGCCTATGGGAGGGTCTCGCTGGCATAGGCAGGACCCACAAACAAGGACTCCAGGAGTTGGAGGGGCAGCCAGAGCCCCCCGGCTGGGCAGCACTCAGTGCCTGCCTCTCCCAGGGATGGTTTTACAAAGATTGTTAAAGATAGACTTAGTATGCCTGGCAGTTTTTCTCTGTGTTTTAGTTTGTGTTGATCCTGCCTTCTTAATTTGTGTTAATTGCGCTTTCTTATGTTAATAAAGAAGGGGAAGATGTGGGAGTGTGGCCATGGGGGTCGACAAGCCCCATGGTTGGTGATCACATCCGACTCTTAAAGATGAGACCATGAGGAAAGTAAAGCCTTGAGAGGGAACAAAGAAGGGTGATTCAGGAGACACCTTAAACAGGGACATGAAGAACAGGAACAGGGATAGTCTAACAGAACAGGGAGGAAAACAAAAAAGGAATTAATAGGGACAGGCTATCAGAACAGGGACAAACAAAAAACAGCGTATGGGAGGGTCTCGCTGGCATAGGCAGGACCCACAAACAAGGACTCCAGGAGTTGGAGGGGCAGCCAGAGCCCCCCAGCTGGGCAGCACTCAGTGCCTGCCTCTCCCAGGGATGGGGTTACAAAGTTTGTTAAAGATGGAATTAGTATGCCTGGCAGTTTTTCTCTGTATTTTAGTTTGTGTTAATAGTGCTTTCTTAATTTGTGTTACTCTTGCTTTCTTAATTTCTGTTAATCGCGCCTTCTTAATTTGTGTTAAACCTGCTTTCTTAATTTGTGTTAATCGAGCTCTTTTAGGTTAATAAAGAAGGGGGAGATGTGGGAGCCTGGCCATGGGGGTCGACAAGTCCCATGGTTGGTGATAACATCCGACTCTTAAAGATGAGGCCATGAGGAAAGTAAAGCCTTGAGAGGGAACAAAGAAGGGTGATTCAGGAGACACCTTAAACAGGGACATGAAGAACAGGAACAGGGACAGGCTAACAGAACAGGGACAAACAAAAAACAGCGTATGGGAGGGTCTCGCTGGCATAGGCAGGACCCAGAAACAAGGACTCCAGGAGTTGGAGGGGCAGCCAGAGCCCCCCGGCTGGGCAGCACTCAGTGCCTGCCTCTCCCAGGGATGGGGTTACAAAGTTTGTTAAAGATGGAATTAGTATGCCTGGCAGTTTTTCCTCTGTATTTTAGTTTGTGTTAATAGTGCTTTCTTAATTTGTGTTACTCTTGCTTTCTTAATTTCTGTTAATCGCGCCTTCTTAATTTGTGTTAAACCTGCTTTCTTAATTTGTGTTAATCGAGCTCTTTTAGGTTAATAAAGAAGGAGGAGATGTGGGAGCGTGGCCATGGGGGTCGATAAGTCCCATGGTTGGTGATAACATCCAACTCTTAAGGATGAGACCATCAGGAATTTAAAGAGTTGAGAGGGAACAAAGAAGGGTGATTCAGGTGACACCTTCTTGTCTGGGGTGGCTAGTTCTCCAGCCATTAATGCATGGAAGTGGCTGGGTGTTTGCTGTTGCCGGGCAAAGTTGTTGACCAATGACTAGTTAGTGGAAAGGTACTGCTGTGAGGCGGAAGTTATAGGAAGGGAGCCTTTCCTGAATAAGGGCTAGAATGAAGTTGTGCCCTCACTCTGAGAGATGAAGTTATGCCCTCAGTAAGAGAGAGTTCAAGTTATGTCATCAATAAAGAGGTAGCAGTTACAGATCCTGAAAGAACCCCGTTGTCCGTGCGGTCTTTACGCCACAAATCGCCCCCCAACAGGGACAAGAAAACGAACAGGGACGAGAAGAAAACAAACAGGGACATGAAGAACAGGAACAGGGACAGGCTAACAGAACAGGGACAAAAACAAAAAAGGAATGAATAGGGACAGGCAAACGGAACAGATAAAAGAAAAAAAAAGTAATGAATAGGTACAGGCTAAAAGAACAGGGACGAACAAAAAGAGCTTATGGGAGGGTCACGCTGGCTTACGCAGGACCCACAAAAAAGGACTCCAGGAGTTGGAGGGGCAGCCAGAGCCCCCCGGTTGGGCAGCACTCAGTGCCTGCCTATCCCAGGGATGGGGTTGCAAAGTTTGTTAAAGATAGTCTTAGTATGCCTGGCAGTTTTTCTCTGTGTTTTAGTTTGTGTTGATCCTGCCTTCTTAATTTGTGTTAATTGCGCTTTCTTATGTTAATAAAGAAGGAGGAGATGTGGGAGTGTGGCCATGGGGGTGGACAAGCCCCATGGTTGGTGATCACATCCGACTCTTAAAGATGAGACCATGAGGAAAGTAAAGCCTTGAGAGGGAACAAGGAAGGGTGATTCAGGAGACACCTTAAACAGGGACATGAAGAACAGGAACAGGGACAGGCTAACAGAGCAGGGAGAAACAAAAAACAGCATATGGGAGGGTCCCACTGGCATATGCTGGACCCACAAACAAGGACTCCAGGAGTTGGAGGGGCAGCCAGAGCCCCCCGGCTGGGCAGCACTCAGTGCCTGCCTCTCCCAGGGATGGGGTTACAAAGTTTGTTAAAGATGGAATTAGTATGCCTGGCACTTTTTCTCTGTATTTTAATTTGTGTTGAGTGCTTTCTTAATTTGTGTTTCTCTTGCTTTCTTAATTTCTGTTAATCGCGCCTTCTTAATTTGTGTTAAACCTGCTTTCTTAATTTGTGTTAATCGAGCTCTTTTATGTTAATAAAGAAGGGGGAGATGTGGGAGCATGGCCATGGGGGTCGACAAGTCCCATGGTTGGTGATAACATCCAACTCTTAAAGATGAGACCATGAGGAAAGTAAAGCCTTGAGAGGGAATAAAGAAGGGTGATTCAGGAGACACCTTAAGCAGGGACATGAAGAACAGGAACAGGGATAGTCTAACAGAACAGGGACGAAAACAAAAAGGTAATGAATAGGGACAGGCTATCAGAACAGGGACAAACAAAAAACAGCCTATGGGAGAGTCTCGCTGGCATAGGCAGGACCCACAAACAAGGACTCCAGGAGTTGGAGGGGCAGCCAGAGCCCCCCGGCTGGGCAGCACTCAGTGCCTGCCTCTCCCAGGGATGGTTTTACAAAGATTGTTAAAGATAGACTTAGTATGCCTGGCAGTTTTTCTCTGTGTTTTAGTTTGTGTTGATCCTGCCTTCTTAATTTGTGTTAATTGCGCTTTCTTATGTTAATAAAGAAGGGGAAGATGTGGGAGTGTGGCCATGGGGGTCGACAAGCCCCATGGTTGGTGATCACATCCGACTCTTAAAGATGAGACCATGAGGAAAGTAAAGCCTTGAGAGGGAACAAAGAAGGGTGATTCAGGAGACACCTTAAACAGGGACATGAAGAACAGGAACAGGGATAGTCTAACAGAACAGGGACAAAAACAAAAAAGGAATTAATAGGGACAGGCTATCAGAACAGGGACAAACAAAAAACAGCGTATGGGAGGGTCTCGCTGGCATAGGCAGGACCCACAAACAAGGACTCCAGGAGTTGGAGGGGCAGCCAGAGCCCCCCAGCTGGGCAGCACTCAGTGCCTGCCTCTCCCAGGGATGGGGTTACAAAGTTTGTTAAAGATGGAATTAGTATGCCTGGCAGTTTTTCTCTGTATTTTAGTTTGTGTTAATAGTGCTTTCTTAATTTGTGTTACTCTTGCTTTCTTAATTTCTGTTAATCGCGCCTTCTTAATTTGTGTTAAACCTGCTTTCTTAATTTGTGTTAATCGAGCTCTTTTAGGTTAATAAAGAAGGGGGAGATGTGGGAGCCTGGCCATGGGGGTCGACAAGTCCCATGGTTGGTGATAACATCCGACTCTAAAAGATGAGGCCATGAGGAAAGTAAAGCCTTGAGAGGGAACAAAGAAGGGTGATTCAGGAGACACCTTAAACAGGGACATGAAGAACAGGAACAGGGACAGGCTAACAGAGCAGGGAGAAACAAAAAACAGCATATGGGAGGGTCCCACTGGCATAGGCAGGACCCACAAACAAGGACTCCAGGAGTTGGAGGGGCAGCCAGAGCCCCCCGGCTGGGCAGCACTCAGTGCCTGCCTCTCCCAGGGATGGTTTTACAAAGGTTGTTAAAGATAGACTTAGTATGCCTGGCAGTTTTTCTCTGTGTTTTAGTTTGTGTTGATCCTGCCTTCTTAATTTGTGTTAATCGCGCTTTCTTATGTTAATAAAGAAGAAGGAGATGTGGGAGTGTGGCCATGGGGGTCGACAAGCCCCATGGTTGGTGATAACATAGGACTCTTAAGGGTGAGACCATCAGGAATTTAAAGAGTTGAGAGGGAACAAAGAAGGGTGATTCAGGTGACACCTTCTTGTCTGGGGTGGCTAGTTCTCCAGCCATTAATGCATGGAAGTGGCTGGGTGTTTGCTGTTGCCGGGCAAAGTTGTTGACCAATGACTAGTTAGTGGAAAGGTACTGCTGTGAGGCGGAAGTTATAGGAAGGGAGCCTTTCCTGAATAAGGGATAGAATGAAGTTGTGCCCTCACTCTGAGAGATGAAGTTATGCCCTCAGTAAGAGAGAGTTCAAGTTATGTCATCAATAAAGAGGTAGCAGTTACAGATCCTGAAAGAACCCCGTTGTCCGTGCGGTCTTTACGCCACAAATCGCCCCCCAACAGGGACAAGAAAACGAACAGGGACGAGAAGAAAACAAACAGGGACATGAAGAACAGGAACAGGGACAGGCTAACAGAACAGGGACAAAAACAAAAAAGGAATGAATAGGGACAGGCAAACGGAACAGGAAAAAGAAAAAAAAAGGAATGAATAGGTACAGGCTAACAGAACAGGGACGAACAAAAAGAGCTTATGGGAGGGTCACGCTGGCTTACGCAGGACCCACAAACAAGGACTCCAGGAGGTGGAGGGGCAGCCAGAGCCCCCCGGCTGGGCAGCACTCAGTGCCTGCCTCTCCCAGGGATGGGGTTGCAAAGTTTGTTAAAGATGGAATTAGTATGCCTGGCAGCTTTTCTCTGTGTTTTAGTTTGTGTTGATCCTGCCTTCTTAATTTGTGTTAATCGAGCTCTCTTATGTTAATAAAGAAGGAGGAGATGTGGGAGTGTGTCCATGAGGGTCGACAAGCCCCATGGTTGGTGATCACATCCGACTCTTAAAGATGAGGCCATCAGGAAAGTAAAGCCTTGAGAGGGAACAAAGAAGGGTGATTCAGGAGACACCTTAAACAGGGACATGAAGAACAGGAACAGGGACAGGCTAAGGGAGCAGGGAGAAACAAAAAACAGCATATGGGAGGGTCCCACTGGCATAGGCAGGACCCACAAACAAGGACTCCAGGAGTTGGAGGGGCAGCCAGAGCCCCCCAGCTGGGAAGCACTCAGTGCCTGCCTCTCCCAGGGATGGGGTTACAAAGTTTGTTAAAGATGGAATTAGTATGCCTGGCACTTTTTCTCTGTATTTTAATTTGTGTTAAGAGTGCTTTCTTAATTTGTGTTTCTCTTGCTTTCTTAATTTCTGTTAATCGCGCCTTCTTAATTTGTGTTAAACCTGCTTTCTTAATTTGTGTTAATCGAGCTCTTCTATGTTAATAAAGAAGGGGGAGATGTGGGAGCCTGGCCATGGGGGTCGACAAGTCCCATGGTTGGTGATAACATCCGACTCTTAAAGATGAGGCCATCAGGAAAGTAAAGCCTTGAGAGGGAACAAAGAAGGGTGATTCAGGAGAAACCTTAAACAGGGACATGAAGAACAGGAACAGGGACAGGCTAACAGAGCAGGGAGAAACAAAAAAGAGCATATGGGAGGGTCCCACTGGCATATGCTGGACCCACAAACAAGGACTCCAGGAGTTGGAGGGGCAGCCAGAGCCCCCCGGCTGGGCAGTACTCAGTGCCTGCCTCTCCCAGGGATGGTTTTACAAAGGTTGTTAAAGATAGAATTAGTATGCCTGGCAGTTTTTCTCTGTGTTTTTGTTTGTGTTGATCCTGCCTTCTAAATTTGTGTTAATTGCGCTTTCTTATGTTAATAAAGAAGGGGAAGATGTGGGAGTGTGGCCATGGGGGTCGACAAGCCCCATGGTTGGTGATCACATCCGACTCTTAAGGATGAGACCATCAGGAAAGGAAAGCCTTGAGAGGGAACAAAGAAGGGTGATTCAGGAGACACCTTAACCAGGGACATGAAGAACAGGAACAGGGATAGTCTAACAGAACAGGGAGGAAAACAAAAAAGGAATGAATAGGGACAGGCTATCAGAACAGGGACAAACAAAAAACAGCGTATGGGAGGGTCTCGCTGGCATAGGCAGGACCCACAAACAAGGACTCCAGGAGTTGGAGGGGCAGCCAGAGCCCCCCAGCTGGGCAGCACTCAGTGCCTGCCTTTCCCAGGGATGGGGTTACAAAGTTTGTTAAAGATGGAATTAGTATGCCTGGCAGTTTTTCTCTGTTTTTTAGTTTGTGTTGATCCTGCCTTCTTAATTTGTGTTAATCGCGCTTTCTTATGTTAATAAAGAAGGGGAAGATGTGGGAGTGTGGCCATGGGGGTCGACAAGCCCCATGGTTGGTGATAACATCCGACTCTTAAGGATGAGACCATCAGGAAAGGAAAGCCTTGAGAGGGAACAAAGAAGGGTGATTCAGGAGACACCTTAACCAGGGACATGAAGAACAGGAACAGGGATAGTCTAACAGAACAGGGAGGAAAACAAAAAAGGAATGAATAGGGACAGGCTATCAGAACAGGGACAAACAAAAAACAGCGTATGGGAGGGTCTCGCTGGCATAGGCAGGACCCACAAACAAGGACTCCAGGAGTTGGAGGGGCAGCCAGAGCCCCCCAGCTGGGCAGCACTCAGTGCCTGCCTCTCCCAGGGATGGGGTTACAAAGTTTGTTAAAGATGGAATTAGTATGCCTGGCAGTTTTTCTCTGTATTTTAGTTTGTGTTAATAGTGCTTTCTTAATTTGTGTTACTCTTGCTTTCTTAATTTCTGTTAATCGCGCCTTCTTAATTTGTGTTAAACCTGCTTTCTTAATTTGTGTTAATCGAGCTCTTTTAGGTTAATAAAGAAGGAGGAGATGTGGGAGCGTGGCCATGGGGGTCGACAAGTCCCATGGTTGGTGATAACATCCAACTCTTAAGGATGAGACCATCAGGAATTTAAAGAGTTGAGAGGGAACAAAGAAGGGTGATTCAGGTGACACCTTCTTCTCTGGGGTGGCTAGTTCTCCAGCCATTAATGCATGGAAGTGGCTGGGTGTTTGCTGTTGCCGGGCAAAGTTGTTGACCAATGACTAGTTAGTGGAAAGGTACTGCTGTGAGGCGGAAGTTATAGGAAGGGAGCCTTTCCTGAATAAGGGATAGAATGAAGTTGTGCCCTCACTCTGAGAGATGAAGTTATGCCCTCAGTAAGAGAGAGTTCAAGTTATGTCATCAATAAAGAGGTAGCAGTTACAGATCCTGAAAGGACCCCGTTGTCCGTGCGGTCTTTACGCCACAAATCGCCCCCCAACAGGGACAAGAAAACGAACAGGGACGAGAAGAAAACAAACAGGGACATGAAGAACAGGAACAGGGACAGGCTAACAGAACAGGGACAAAAACAAAAAAGGAATGAATAGGGACAGGCAAACGGAACAGGAAAAAGAAAAAAAAAGGAATGAATAGGTACAGGCTAACAGAACAGGGACGAACAAAAAGAGCTTATGGGAGGGTCACGCTGGCTTACGCAGGACCCACAAACAAGGACTCCAGGAGGTGGAGGGGCAGCCAGAGCCCCCCGGTTGGGCAGCACTCAGTGCCTGCCTCTCCCAGGGATGGGGTTGCAAAGTTTGTTAAAGATAGTCTTAGTATGCCTGGCAGTTTTTCTCTGTGTTTTAGTTTGTGTTGATCCTGCCTTCTTAATTTGTGTTAATTGCGCTTTCTTATGTTAATAAAGAAGGAGGAGATGTGGGAGTGTGGCCATGGGGGTCGACAAGCCCCATGGTTGGTGATCACATCCGACTCTTAAAGATGAGGCCATGAGGAAAGTAAAGCCTTGAGAGGGAACAAGGAAGGGTGATTCAGGAGACACCTTAAACAGGGACATGAAGAACAGGAACAGGGACAGGCTAACAGAGCAGGGAGAAACAAAAAACAGCATATGGGAGGGTCCCACTGGCATATGCTGGACCCACAAACAAGGACTCCAGGAGTTGGAGGGGCAGCCAGAGCCCCCCAGCTGGGAAGCACTCAGTGCCTGCCTCTCCCAGGGATGTGGTTACAAAGTTTGTTAAAGATGGAATTAGTATGCCTGGCACTTTTTCTCTGTATTTTAATTTGTGTTGAGTGCTTTCTTAATTTGTGTTTCTCTTGCTTTCTTAATTTCTGTTAATCGCGCCTTCTTAATTTGTGTTAAACCTGCTTTCTTAATTTGTGTTAATCGAGCTCTTTTATGTTAATAAAGAAGGGGGAGATGTGGGAGCATGGCCATGGGGGTCCACAAGCCCCATGGTTGGTGATAACATCCAACTCTTAAAGATGAGGCCATCAGGAAAGTAAAGAGTTGAGAGGGAACAAAGTAGGGTGATTCAGGAGACACCTTAAACAGGGACATGAAGAACAGGAACAGGGACAGGCTAACAGAGCAGGGAGAAACAAAAAACAGCATATGGGAGGGTCCCACTGGCATAGGCAGGACCCACAAAGAAGGACTCCAGGAGTTGGAGGGGCAGCCAGAGCCCCCCAGCTGGGCAGCACTCAGTGCCTGCCTCTCCCAGGGATGGGGTTGCAAAGTTTGTTGAAGATAGACTTAGTATGCCTGGCAGTTTTTCTCTGTGTTTTAGTTTGTGCTGATCCTGCCTTCTTAATTTGTGTTAATCGCGCTTTCTTAAGTTAATAAAGAAGGGGAAGATGTGGGAGTGTGGCCATGGGGGTCGACAAGCCCCATGGTTGGTGATCACATCCGACTCTTAAAGATGAGTCCATCAGGAAAGTAAAGCCTTGAGAGGGAACAAAGAAGGGTGATTCAGGAGACACCTTAAGCAGGGACATGAAGAACAGGAACAGGGATAGTCTAACAGAACAGGGACAAAAACAAAAAAGGAATGAATAGGGACATGCTATCAGAACAGGGACAAACAAAAAACAGCGTATGGGAGGGTCTCGCTGGCATAGGCAGGACCCCCAAAGAAGGACTCCAGGAGTTGGAGGGGCAGCCAGAGGCCCCGGCTGGGCAGCACTCAGTGCCTGCCTCTCCCAGGGTTGTGGTTACAAAGTTTGTTAAAGATGGAATTAGTATGCCTGGCAGTTTTTCTCTGTATTTTAATTTGTGTTAATAGTGCTTTCTTAATTTGTGTTTCTCTAGCTTTCTTAATTTCTCTTAATCGCGCCTTCTTAATTTGGGTTAAACCTGCTTTCTTAATTTGTGTTAATCGAGCTCTTTTATGTTAATAAAGAAGGGGGAGATGTGGGAGCATGGCCATGGGGGTCGACAAGTCCCATGGTTGGTGATAACATCCGACTCTTAAAGATGAGGCCATCAGGAAAGTAAAGCGTTCAGAGGGAACAAAGAAGGGTGATTCAGGAGACACCTTAAACAGGGACATGAAGAACAGGAACAGGGACAGGCTAACAGAGCAGGGAGAAACAAAAAACAGCATATGGGAGGGTCCCACTGGCATAGGCAGGACCCACAAAGAAGGACTCCAGGAGTTGGAGGGGCAGCCAGAGCCCCCCGGCTGGGCAGCACTCAGTGCCTGCCTCTCCCAGGGATGGTTTTACAAAGGTTGTTAAACATAGACTTAGTATGCCTGGCAGTTTTTCTCTGTGTTTTAGTTTGTGTTGATCCTGCCTTCTTAATTTGTGTTAATCGCGCTTTCTTATGTTAATATAGAAGGGGGAGATGTGGGAGTGTGGCCATGGGGGTCGACAGGCCCCATGGTTGGTGATAACATCCGACTCTTAAAGATGAGGCCATCAGGAATTTAAAGAGTTGAGAGGGAACAAAGAAGGGTGATTCAGGTGACACCTTCTTGTCTGGGGTGGCTAGTTCTCCAGCCATTAATGCATGGAAGTGGCTGGGTGTTTGCTGTTGCCGGGCAAAGTTGTTGACCAATGACTAGTTAGTGGAAAGGTACTGCTGTGAGGTGGAAGTTATAGGAAGGGAGCCTTTCCTGAATAAGGGATAGAATGAAGTTGTGCCCTCACTCTGAGAGATGAAGTTATGCCCTCAGTAAGAGAGAGTTCAAGTTATGTCATCAATAATGAGGTAGCAGTTACAGATCCTGAAAGAACCCCGGTGTCCGAGCGGTCTTTACGCCACAAATCGCCCCCCAACAGGGACATGAAAACGAACAGGGACGAGAAGAATACAAACAGGGACATGAAGAAGAGGAACAGGGACAGGCAAACAGAACAGGGACAAAAACAAAAAAGGAATGAATAGGGACAGGAAAACGGAACAGGGACAAAAACAGAAAAGGAATGATCAGGTACAGGCTAACAGAACAGGGATGACCAAAAAGAGCATATGGGAGGGCCACGATGGTTTACGCAGGACCCCCAAACAAGGACTCCAGGAGTTGGAGGGGCAGCCAGAGCCCCCCGGCTGGGCAGCACTCAGTGCCTGCCTCTCCCAGGGATTGGGGTTATAAAGTTTGTTAAAGATAGACTTAGTATGCCTGGCAGTTTTTCTCTGTATTTTAGTTTGTGTTAATAGTGCTTTCTTAATTTGTGTTTCTCTTGCTTTCTTAATTTCTGTTAATCGCGCCTTCTTAATTTGTGTTAAACCTGCTTTCTTAATTTGTGTTAATCGAGCTCTTTTATGTTAATAAAGAAGGGGGAGATGTGGGAGCCTGGCCATGGGGGTCGACAAGTCCCATGGTTGGTGATAACATCCGACTCTTAAAGATGAGGCCATCAGGAAACTAAAGAGTTGAGAGGGAACAAAGAAGGGTGATTCAGGAGACACCTTAAACAGGGACATGAAGAACAGGAACAGGGATAGTCTAACAGAACAGGGACAAAAACAAAAAAGGAATGAATAGGGACAGGCTAACAGAGCAGGGAGAAACAAAAAACAGCATATGGGAGGGTCCCACTGGCATATGCTGGACCCACAAACAAGGACTCCAGGAGTTGGAGGGGCAGCCAGAGCCCCCCGGCTGGGCAGCACTCAGTGCCTGCCTCTCCCAGGGATGGTTTTACAAAGATTGTTAAAGATAGACTTAGTATGCCTGGCAGTTTTTCTCTGTGTTTTAGTTTGTGTTGATCCTGCCTTCTTAATTTGTGTTAATCGCGCTTTCTTAAGTTAATAAAGAAGGGGAAGATGTGGGAGTGTGGCCATGGGGGTCGACAAGCCCTATGGTTGGTGATCACATCGGACTCTTAAAGATGAAACCATCAGGAAAGTAAAGCCTTGAGAGGGAACAAAGAAGGGTGATTCAGGAGACACCTTAAACAGGGACATGAAGAACAGGAACAGGGATAGTCTAACAGAACAGGGACAAAAACAAAAAAGGAATGAATAGGGACAGGCTATCAGAACAGGGACAAACAAAAAACAGCGTATGGGAGGGTCTCGCTGGCATAGGCAGGACCCCCAAACAAGGACTCCAGGAGTTGGAGGGGCAGCCAGAGCCCCCCGGCTGGGCAGCACTCAGTGCCTGCCTCTCCCAGGGATGGGGTTGCAAAGTTTGTTAAAGATAGTCTTAGTATGCCTGGCAGTTTTTCTCTGTGTTTTAGTTTGTGTTGATCCTGCCTTCTTAATTTGTGTTAATTGCGCTTTCTTATGTTAATAAAGAAGGAGGAGATGTGGGATTGTGGCCATGGGGGTGGACAAGCCCCATGGTTGGTGATCACATCCGACTCTTAAAGATGAGGCCATGAGGAAAGTAAAGCCTTGAGAGGGAACAAAGAAGGGTGATTCAGGAGACACCTTAAGCAGGTACATGAAGAACAGGAACAGGGACAGGCTAACAGAGTAGGGAGAAACAAAAAACAGCATATGGGAGGGTCCCACTGGCATAGGCAGGACCCACAAACAAGGACTCCAGGAGTTGGAGGGGCAGCCAGAGCCCCCCAGCTGGGAAGCACTCAGTGCCTGCCACTCCCAGGGATGGGGTTGCAAAGTTTGTTAAAGATAGTCTTAGTATGCCTGGCAGTTTTTCTCTGTGTTTTAGTTTGTGTTAATAGTGCTTTCTTAATTTGTGTTACTCTTGCTTTCTTAATTTCTGTTAATCGCGCCTTCTTAATTTGTGTTAAACCTGCTTTCTTAATTTGTGTTAATCGAGCTCTTTTATGTTAATAAAGAAGGGGGAGATGTGGGAGCATGGCCATGGGGGTCGACAAGTCCCATGGTTGGTGATCACATCCAACTCTTAAAGATGAGACCATCAGGAAAGTAAAGCCTTGAGAGGGAATAAAGAAGGGTGATTCAGGAGACACCTTAAACAGGGACATGAAGAACAGGAACAGGGATAGTCTAACAGAACAGGGACAAAAACAAAAAAGGAATTAATAGGGACAGGCTATCAGAACAGGGACAAACAAAAAACAGCGTATGGGAGGGTCTCGCTGGCATAGGCAGGACCCACAAACAAGGACTCCAGGAGTTGGAGGGGCAGCCAGAGCCCCCCAGCTGGGCAGCACTCAGTGCCTGCCTCTCCCAGGGATGGGGTTACAAAGTTTGTTAAAGATGGAATTAGTATGCCTGGCAGTTTTTCTCTGTATTTTAGTTTGTGTTAATAGTGCTTTCTTAATTTGTGTTACTCTTGCTTTCTTAATTTCTGTTAATAGCGCCTTCATAATTTGTGTTAAACCTGCTTTCTTAATTTGTGTTAATCGAGCTCTTTTAGGTTAATAACGAAGGAGGAGATGTGGGAGCGTGGCCATGGGGGTCGACAAGTCCCATGGTTGGTGATAACATCCAACTCTTAAGGATGAGACCATCAGGAATTTAAAGAGTTGAGAGGGAACAAAGAAGGGTGATTCAGGTGACACCTTCTTCTCTGGGGTGGCTAGTTCTCCAGCCATTAATGCATGGAAGTGGCTGGGTGTTTGCTGTTGCCGGGCAAAGTTGTTGACCAATGACTAGTTAGTAGAAAGGTACTGCTGTGAGGCGGAAGTTATAGGAAGGGAGCCTTTCCTGAATAAGGGCTAGAATGAAGTTGTGCCCTCACTCTGAGAGATGAAGTTATGCCCTCAGTAAGAGAGAGTTCAAGTTATGTCATCAATAAAGAGGTAGCAGTTACAGATCCTGAAAGAACCCCGTTGTCCGTGCGGTCTTTACGCCACAAATCGCCCCCCAACAGGGACAAGAAAACGAACAGGGACGAGAAGAAAACAAACAGGGACATGAAGAACAGGAACAGGGACAGGCTAACAGAACAGGGACAAAAACAAAAAAGGAATGAATAGGGACAGGCAAACGGAACAGATAAAAGAAAAAAAAAGGAATGAATAGGTACAGGCTAAAAGAACAGGGACGAACAAAAAGAGCTTATGGGAGGGTCACGCTGGCTTACGCAGGACCCACAAAAAAGGACTCCAGGAGTTGGAGGGGCAGCCAGAGCCCCCCGGTTGGGCAGCACTCAGTGCCTGCCTATCCCAGGGATGGGGTTGCAAAGTTTGTTAAAGATAGTCTTAGTATGCCTGGCAGTTTTTCTCTGTGTTTTAGTTTGTGTTGAGTGCTTTCTTAATTTGTGTTAATTGCGCTTTCTTATGTTAATAAAGAAGGGGAAGATGTGGGAGTGTGGCCATGGGGGTCGACAAGCCCCATGGTTGGTGATCACATCGGACTCTTAAAGATGAGACCATGAGGAAAGTAAAGCCTTGAGAGGGAAAAAAGAAGGGTGATTCAGGAGACACCTTAACCAGGGACATGAAGAACAGGAACAGGGATAGTCTAACAGAACAGGGACAAAAACAAAAAAGGAATTAATAGGGACAGGCTATCAGAACAGGGACAAACAAAAAACAGCGTATGGGAGGGTCTCGCTGGCATAGGCAGGACCCACAAACAAGGACTCCAGGAGTTGGAGGGGCAGCCAGAGCCCCCCAGCTGGGCAGCACTCAGTGCCTGCCTCTCCCAGGGATGGGGTTACAAAGTTTGTTAAAGATGGAATTAGTATGCCTGGCAGTTTTTCTCTGTATTTTAGTTTGTGTTAATAGTGCTTTCTTAATTTGTGTTACTCTTGCTTTCTTAATTTCTGTTAATCGCGCCTTCTTAATTTGTGTTAAACCTGCTTTCTTAATTTGTGTTAATCGAGCTCTTTTAGGTTAATAAAGAAGGGGGAGATGTGGGAGCCTGGCCATGGGGGTCGACAAGTCCCATGGTTGGTGATAATATCCGACTCTTAAAGATGAGGCCATGAGGAAAGTAAAGCCTTGAGAGGGAACAAAGAAGGGTGATTCAGGAGACACCTTAAACAGGGACATGAAGAACAGGAACAGGGACAGGCTAACAGAGCAGGGAGAAACAAAAAACAGCATATGGGAGGGTCCCACTGGCATAGGCAGGACCCACAAACAAGGACTCCAGGAGTTGGAGGGGCAGCCAGAGCCCCCCGGCTGGGCAGCACTCAGTGCCTGCCTCTCCCAGGGATGGTTTTACAAAGGTTGTTAAAGATAGACTTAGTATGCCTGGCAGTTTTTCTCTGTGTTTTAGTTTGTGTTGATCCTGCCTTCTTAATTTGTGTTAATCGCGCTTTCTTATGTTAATAAAGAAGAAGGAGATGTGGGAGTGTGGCCATGGGGGTCGACAAGCCCCATGGTTGGTGATAACATAGGACTCTTAAGGGTGAGACCATCAGGAATTTAAAGAGTTGAGAGGGAACAAAGAAGGGTGATTCAGGTGACACCTTCTTGTCTGGGGTGGCTAGTTCTCCAGCCATTAATGCATGGAAGTGGCTGGGTGTTTGCTGTTGCCGGGCAAAGTTGTTGACCAATGACTAGTTAGTGGAAAGGTACTGCTGTGAGGCGGAAGTTATAGGAAGGGAGCCTTTCCTGAATAAGGGATAGAATGAAGTTGTGCCCTCACTCTGAGAGATGAAGTTATGCCCTCAGTAAGAGAGAGTTCAAGTTATGTCATCAATAAAGAGGTAGCAGTTACAGATCCTGAAAGAACCCCGTTGTCCGTGCGGTCTTTACGCCACAAATCGCCCCCCAACAGGGACAAGAAAATGAACAGGGACGAGAAGAAAACAAACAGGGACATGAAGAACAGGAACAGGGACAGGCTAACAGAACAGGGACAAAAACAAAAAAGGAATGAATAGGGACAGGCAAACGGAACAGGAAAAAGAAAAAAAAAGGAATGAATAGGTACAGGCTAACAGAACAGGGACGAACAAAAAGAGCTTATGGGAGGGTCACGCTGGCTTACGCAGGACCCACAAACAAGGACTCCAGGAGGTGGAGGGGCAGCCAGAGCCCCCCGGCTGGGCAGCACTCAGTGCCTGCCTCTCCCAGGGATGGGGTTGCAAAGTTTGTTAAAGATAGTCTTAGTATGCCTGGCAGTTTTTCTCTGTGTTTTAGTTTGTGTTGATCCTGCCTTCTTAATTTGTGTTAATTGCGCTTTCTTATGTTAATAAAGAAGGAGGAGATGTGGGAGTGTGGCCATGGGGGTCGACAAGCCCCATGGTTGGTGATCACATCCGACTCTTAAAGATGAGGCCATGAGGAAAGTAAAGCCTTGAGAGGGAACAAAGAAGGGTGATTCAGGAGACAACTTAAGCAGGTACATGAAGAACAGGAACAGGGACAGGCTAACAGAGCAGGGAGAAACAAAAAACAGCATATGGGAGGGTCCCACTGGCATAGGCAGGACCCACAAACAAGGACTCCAGGAGTTGGAGGGGCAGCCAGAGCCCCCCAGCTGGGAAGCACTCAGTGCCTGCCACTCCCAGGGATGGGGTTGCAAAGTTTGTTAAAGATAGTCTTAGTATGCCTGGCAGTTTTTCTCTGTATTTTAGTTTGTGTTAATAGTGCTTTCTTAATTTGTGTTTCTCTTGCTTTCTTAATTTCTGTTAATCGCGCCTTCTTAATTTGTGTTAAACCTGCTTTCTTAATTTGTGTTAATCGAGCTCTTTTATGTTAATAAAGAAGGGGGAGATGTGGGAGCATGGCCATGGGGGTCGACAAGTCCCATGGTTGGTGATAACATCCAACTCTTAAAGATGAGACCATGAGGAAAGTAAAGCCTTGAGAGGGAATAAAGAAGGGTGATTCAGGAGACACCTTAAACAGGGACATGAAGAACAGGAACAGGGATAGTCTAACAGAACAGGGACGAAAACAAAAAGGTAATGAATAGGGACAGGCTATCAGAACAGGGACAAACAAAAAACAGCCTATGGGAGGGTCTCGCTGGCATAGGCAGGACCCACAAACAAGGACTCCAGGAGTTGGAGGGGCAGCCAGAGCCCCCCGGCTGGGCAGCACTCAGTGCCTGCCTCTCCCAGGGATGGTTTTACAAAGATTGTTAAAGATAGACTTAGTATGCCTGGCAGTTTTTCTCTGTGTTTTAGTTTGTGTTGATCCTGCCTTCTTAATTTGTGTTAATTGCGCTTTCTTATGTTAATAAAGAAGGGGAAGATGTGGGAGTGTGGCCATGGGGGTCGACAAGCCCCATGGTTGGTGATCACATCCGACTCTTAAAGATGAGACCATGAGGAAAGTAAAGCCTTGAGAGGGAACAAAGAAGGGTGATTCAGGAGACACCTTAAACAGGGACATGAAGAACAGGAACAGGGATAGTCTAACAGAACAGGGAGGAAAACAAAAAAGGAATTAATAGGGACAGGCTATCAGAACAGGGACAAACAAAAAACAGCGTATGGGAGGGTCTCGCTGGCATAGGCAGGACCCACAAACAAGGACTCCAGGAGTTGGAGGGGCAGCCAGAGCCCCCCAGCTGGGCAGCACTCAGTGCCTGCCTCTCCCAGGGATGGGGTTACAAAGTTTGTTAAAGATGGAATTAGTATGCCTGGCAGTTTTTCTCTGTATTTTAGTTTGTGTTAATAGTGCTTTCTTAATTTGTGTTACTCTTGCTTTCTTAATTTCTGTTAATCGCGCCTTCTTAATTTGTGTTAAACCTGCTTTCTTAATTTGTGTTAATCGAGCTCTTTTAGGTTAATAAAGAAGGGGGAGATGTGGGAGCCTGGCCATGGGGGTCGACAAGTCCCATGGTTGGTGATAACATCCGACTCTTAAAGATGAGGCCATGAGGAAAGTAAAGCCTTGAGAGGGAACAAAGAAGGGTGATTCAGGAGACACCTTAAACAGGGACATGAAGAACAGGAACAGGGACAGGCTAACAGAACAGGGACAAACAAAAAACAGCGTATGGGAGGGTCTCGCTGGCATAGGCAGGACCCAGAAACAAGGACTCCAGGAGTTGGAGGGGCAGCCAGAGCCCCCCGGCTGGGCAGCACTCAGTGCCTGCCTCTCCCAGGGATGGGGTTACAAAGTTTGTTAAAGATGGAATTAGTATGCCTGGCAGTTTTTCCTCTGTATTTTAGTTTGTGTTAATAGTGCTTTCTTAATTTGTGTTACTCTTGCTTTCTTAATTTCTGTTAATCGCGCCTTCTTAATTTGTGTTAAACCTGCTTTCTTAATTTGTGTTAATCGAGCTCTTTTAGGTTAATAAAGAAGGAGGAGATGTGGGAGCGTGGCCATGGGGGTCGATAAGTCCCATGGTTGGTGATAACATCCAACTCTTAAGGATGAGACCATCAGGAATTTAAAGAGTTGAGAGGGAACAAAGAAGGGTGATTCAGGTGACACCTTCTTGTCTGGGGTGGCTAGTTCTCCAGCCATTAATGCATGGAAGTGGCTGGGTGTTTGCTGTTGCCGGGCAAAGTTGTTGACCAATGACTAGTTAGTGGAAAGGTACTGCTGTGAGGCGGAAGTTATAGGAAGGGAGCCTTTCCTGAATAAGGGCTAGAATGAAGTTGTGCCCTCACTCTGAGAGATGAAGTTATGCCCTCAGTAAGAGAGAGTTCAAGTTATGTCATCAATAAAGAGGTAGCAGTTACAGATCCTGAAAGAACCCCGTTGTCCGTGCGGTCTTTACGCCACAAATCGCCCCCCAACAGGGACAAGAAAACGAACAGGGACGAGAAGAAAACAAACAGGGACATGAAGAACAGGAACAGGGACAGGCTAACAGAACAGGGACAAAAACAAAAAAGGAATGAATAGGGACAGGCAAACGGAACAGATAAAAGAAAAAAAAAGTAATGAATAGGTACAGGCTAAAAGAACAGGGACGAACAAAAAGAGCTTATGGGAGGGTCACGCTGGCTTACGCAGGACCCACAAAAAAGGACTCCAGGAGTTGGAGGGGCAGCCAGAGCCCCCCGGTTGGGCAGCACTCAGTGCCTGCCTATCCCAGGGATGGGGTTGCAAAGTTTGTTAAAGATAGTCTTAGTATGCCTGGCAGTTTTTCTCTGTGTTTTAGTTTGTGTTGATCCTGCCTTCTTAATTTGTGTTAATTGCGCTTTCTTATGTTAATAAAGAAGGAGGAGATGTGGGAGTGTGGCCATGGGGGTGGACAAGCCCCATGGTTGGTGATCACATCCGACTCTTAAAGATGAGACCATGAGGAAAGTAAAGCCTTGAGAGGGAACAAGGAAGGGTGATTCAGGAGACACCTTAAACAGGGACATGAAGAACAGGAACAGGGACAGGCTAACAGAGCAGGGAGAAACAAAAAACAGCATATGGGAGGGTCCCACTGGCATATGCTGGACCCACAAACAAGGACTCCAGGAGTTGGAGGGGCAGCCAGAGCCCCCCGGCTGGGCAGCACTCAGTGCCTGCCTCTCCCAGGGATGGGGTTACAAAGTTTGTTAAAGATGGAATTAGTATGCCTGGCAGTTTTTCTCTGTATTTTAATTTGTGTTGAGTGCTTTCTTAATTTGTGTTTCTCTTGCTTTCTTAATTTCTGTTAATCGCGCCTTCTTAATTTGTGTTAAACCTGCTTTCTTAATTTGTGTTAATCGAGCTCTTTTATGTTAATAAAGAAGGGGGAGATGTGGGAGCATGGCCATGGGGGTCGACAAGTCCCATGGTTGGTGATAACATCCAACTATTAAAGATGAGACCATGAGGAAAGTAAAGCCTTGAGAGGGAATAAAGAAGGGTGATTCAGGAGACACCTTAAGCAGGGACATGAAGAACAGGAACAGGGATAGTCTAACAGAACAGGGACGAAAACAAAAAGGTAATGAATAGGGACAGGCTATCAGAACAGGGACAAACAAAAAACAGCCTATGGGAGAGTCTCGCTGGCATAGGCAGGACCCACAAACAAGGACTCCAGGAGTTGGAGGGGCAGCCAGAGCCCCCCGGCTGGGCAGCACTCAGTGCCTGCCTCTCCCAGGGATGGTTTTACAAAGATTGTTAAAGATAGACTTAGTATGCCTGGCAGTTTTTCTCTGTGTTTTAGTTTGTGTTGATCCTGCCTTCTTAATTTGTGTTAATTGCGCTTTCTTATGTTAATAAAGAAGGGGAAGATGTGGGAGTGTGGCCATGGGGGTCGACAAGCCCCATGGTTGGTGATCACATCCGACTCTTAAAGATGAGACCATGAGGAAAGTAAAGCCTTGAGAGGGAACAAAGAAGGGTGATTCAGGAGACACCTTAAACAGGGACATGAAGAACAGGAACAGGGATAGTCTAACAGAACAGGGACAAAAACAAAAAAGGAATTAATAGGGACAGGCTATCAGAACAGGGACAAACAAAAAACAGCGTATGGGAGGGTCTCGCTGGCATAGGCAGGACCCACAAACAAGGACTCCAGGAGTTGGAGGGGCAGCCAGAGCCCCCCAGCTGGGCAGCACTCAGTGCCTGCCTCTCCCAGGGATGGGGTTACAAAGTTTGTTAAAGATGGAATTAGTATGCCTGGCAGTTTTTCTCTGTATTTTAGTTTGTGTTAATAGTGCTTTCTTAATTTGTGTTACTCTTGCTTTCTTAATTTCTGTTAATCGCGCCTTCTTAATTTGTGTTAAACCTGCTTTCTTAATTTGTGTTAATCGAGCTCTTTTAGGTTAATAAAGAAGGGGGAGATGTGGGAGCCTGGCCATGGGGGTCGACAAGTCCCATGGTTGGTGATAACATCCGACTCTTAAAGATGAGGCCATGAGGAAAGTAAAGCCTTGAGAGGGAACAAAGAAGGGTGATTCAGGAGACACCTTAAACAGGGACATGAAGAACAGGAACAGGGACAGGCTAACAGAGCAGGGAGAAACAAAAAACAGCATATGGGAGGGTCCCACTGGCATAGGCAGGACCCACAAACAAGGACTCCAGGAGTTGGAGGGGCAGCCAGAGCCCCCCGGCTGGGCAGCACTCAGTGCCTGCCTCTCCCAGGGATGGTTTTACAAAGGTTGTTAAAGATAGACTTAGTATGCCTGGCAGTTTTTCTCTGTGTTTTAGTTTGTGTTGATCCTGCCTTCTTAATTTGTGTTAATCGCGCTTTCTTATGTTAATAAAGAAGAAGGAGATGTGGGAGTGTGGCCATGGGGGTCGACAAGCCCCATGGTTGGTGATAACATAGGACTCTTAAGGGTGAGACCATCAGGAATTTAAAGAGTTGAGAGGGAACAAAGAAGGGTGATTCAGGTGACACCTTCTTGTCTGGGGTGGCTAGTTCTCCAGCCATTAATGCATGGAAGTGGCTGGGTGTTTGCTGTTGCCGGGCAAAGTTGTTGACCAATGACTAGTTAGTGGAAAGGTACTGCTGTGAGGCGGAAGTTATAGGAAGGGAGCCTTTCCTGAATAAGGGATAGAATGAAGTTGTGCCCTCACTCTGAGAGATGAAGTTATGCCCTCAGTAAGAGAGAGTTCAAGTTATGTCATCAATAAAGAGGTAGCAGTTACAGATCCTGAAAGAACCCCGTTGTCCGTGCGGTCTTTACGCCACAAATCGCCCCCCAACAGGGACAAGAAAACGAACAGGGACGAGAAGAAAACAAACAGGGACATGAAGAACAGGAACAGGGACAGGCTAACAGAACAGGGACAAAAACAAAAAAGGAATGAATAGGGACAGGCAAACGGAACAGGAAAAAGAAAAAAAAAGGAATGAATAGGTACAGGCTAACAGAACAGGGACGAACAAAAAGAGCTTATGGGAGGGTCACGCTGGCTTACGCAGGACCCACAAACAAGGACTCCAGGAGGTGGAGGGGCAGCCAGAGCCCCCCGGCTGGGCAGCACTCAGTGCCTGCCTCTCCCAGGGATGGGGTTGCAAAGTTTGTTAAAGATGGAATTAGTATGCCTGGCAGCTTTTCTCTGTGTTTTAGTTTGTGTTGATCCTGCCTTCTTAATTTGTGTTAATCGAGCTCTCTTATGTTAATAAAGAAGGAGGAGATGTGGGAGTGTGTCCATGAGGGTCGACAAGCCCCATGGTTGGTGATCACATCCGACTCTTAAAGATGAGGCCATCAGGAAAGTAAAGCCTTGAGAGGGAACAAAGAAGGGTGATTCAGGAGACACCTTAAACAGGGACATGAAGAACAGGAACAGGGACAGGCTAAGGGAGCAGGGAGAAACAAAAAACAGCATATGGGAGGGTCCCACTGGCATAGGCAGGACCCACAAACAAGGACTCCAGGAGTTGGAGGGGCAGCCAGAGCCCCCCAGCTGGGAAGCACTCAGTGCCTGCCTCTCCCAGGGATGGGGTTACAAAGTTTGTTAAAGATGGAATTAGTATGCCTGGCACTTTTTCTCTGTATTTTAATTTGTGTTAAGAGTGCTTTCTTAATTTGTGTTTCTCTTGCTTTCTTAATTTCTGTTAATCGCGCCTTCTTAATTTGTGTTAAACCTGCTTTCTTAATTTGTGTTAATCGAGCTCTTCTATGTTAATAAAGAAGGGGGAGATGTGGGAGCCTGGCCATGGGGGTCGACAAGTCCCATGGTTGGTGATAACATCCGACTCTTAAAGATGAGGCCATCAGGAAAGTAAAGCCTTGAGAGGGAACAAAGAAGGGTGATTCAGGAGAAACCTTAAACAGGGACATGAAGAACAGGAACAGGGACAGGCTAACAGAGCAGGGAGAAACAAAAAAGAGCATATGGGAGGGTCCCACTGGCATATGCTGGACCCACAAACAAGGACTCCAGGAGTTGGAGGGGCAGCCAGAGCCCCCCGGCTGGGCAGTACTCAGTGCCTGCCTCTCCCAGGGATGGTTTTACAAAGGTTGTTAAAGATAGAATTAGTATGCCTGGCAGTTTTTCTCTGTGTTTTTGTTTGTGTTGATCCTGCCTTCTAAATTTGTGTTAATTGCGCTTTCTTATGTTAATAAAGAAGGGGAAGATGTGGGAGTGTGGCCATGGGGGTCGACAAGCCCCATGGTTGGTGATCACATCCGACTCTTAAGGATGAGACCATCAGGAAAGGAAAGCCTTGAGAGGGAACAAAGAAGGGTGATTCAGGAGACACCTTAACCAGGGACATGAAGAACAGGAACAGGGATAGTCTAACAGAACAGGGACAAAAACAAAAAAGGAATGAATAGGGACAGGCTATCAGAACAGGGACAAACAAAAAACAGCGTATGGGAGGGTCTCGCTGGCATAGGCAGGACCCACAAACAAGGACTCCAGGAGTTGGAGGGGCAGCCAGAGCCCCCCAGCTGGGCAGCACTCAGTGCCTGCCTTTCCCAGGGATGGGGTTACAAAGTTTGTTAAAGATGGAATTAGTATGCCTGGCAGTTTTTCTCTGTTTTTTAGTTTGTGTTGATCCTGCCTTCTTAATTTGTGTTAATCGCGCTTTCTTATGTTAATAAAGAAGGGGAAGATGTGGGAGTGTGGCCATGGGGGTCGACAAGCCCCATGGTTGGTGATAACATCCGACTCTTAAGGATGAGACCATCAGGAAAGGAAAGCCTTGAGAGGGAACAAAGAAGGGTGATTCAGGAGACACCTTAACCAGGGACATGAAGAACAGGAACAGGGATAGTCTAACAGAACAGGGAGGAAAACAAAAAAGGAATGAATAGGGACAGGCTATCAGAACAGGGACAAACAAAAAACAGCGTATGGGAGGGTCTCGCTGGCATAGGCAGGACCCACAAACAAGGACTCCAGGAGTTGGAGGGGCAGCCAGAGCCCCCCAGCTGGGCAGCACTCAGTGCCTGCCTCTCCCAGGGATGGGGTTACAAAGTTTGTTAAAGATGGAATTAGTATGCCTGGCAGTTTTTCTCTGTATTTTAGTTTGTGTTAATAGTGCTTTCTTAATTTGTGTTACTCTTGCTTCCTTAATTTCTGTTAATCGCGCCTTCATAATTTGTGTTAAACCTGCTTTCTTAATTTGTGTTAATCGAGCTCTTTTATGTTAATAAAGAAGGGGGAGATGTGGGAGCATGGCCATGGGGGTCCACAAGTCCCATGGTTGGTGATAACATCCAACTCTTGAAGATGAGGCCATCAGGAAAGTAAAGAGTTGAGAGGGAACAAAGAAGGGTGATTCAGGAGACACCTTAAACAGGGACATGAAGAACAGGAACAGGGACAGGCTAACAGAACAGGGACAAAAACAAAGAAGGAATGAATAGGGACAGGCTAACAGAACAGGGACAAACAAAAAGAGCTTATGGGAGGGTCACGCTGGCTTACGCAGGACCCCCAAACAAGGACTCCAGGAGTTGGAGGGGCAGCCAGAGCCCCCCGGCTGGGCAGCACTCAGTGCCTGCCTCTCCCAGGGATGGTTTTACAAAGATTGTTAAAGACAGACTTAGTATGCCTGGCAGTTTTTCTCTGTGTTTTAGTTTGTGTTGATCCTGCCTTCTTAATTTGTGTTAATCGCGCTTTCTTATGTTAATAAAGAAGAAGGAGATGTGGGAGTGTGGCCATGGGGGTCGACAAGCCCCATGGTTGGTGATCACATCCGACTCTTAAAGATGAGGCCATGAGGAAAGTAAAGCCTTGAGAGGGAACAAAGAAGGGTGATTCAGGAGACACCTTAAACAGGGACATGAAGAACAGGAACAGGGACAGGCTAACGGAGCAGGGAGAAACAAAAAACAGCATATGGGAGGGTCCCACTGGCATAGGCAGGACCCACAAACAAGGACTCCAGGAGTTGGAGGGGCAGCCAGAGCCCCCCGGCTGGGCAGCACTCAGTGCCTGCCTCTCCCAGGGATGGTTTTACAAAGATTGTTAAAGATAGTCTTAGTATGCCTGGCAGTTTTTCTCTGTGTTTTAGTTTGTGTTGATCCTGCCTTCTAAATTTGTGTTAATTGCGCTTTCTTATGTTAATAAAGAAGGAGGAGATGTGGGAGTGTGGCCATGGGCGTCGACAAGCCCCATGGTTGGTGATCACATCCGACTCTTAAAGATGAGACCATGAGGAAAGTAAAGCCTTGAGAGGGAACAAAGAAGGGTGATTCAGGAGACACCTTAAGCAGGGACATGAAGAACAGGAACAGGGATAGTCTAACAGAACAGGGACAAAAACAAAAAAGGAATGAATAGGGACAGGCTATCAGAACAGGGACAAACAAAAAACAGCGTATGGGAGGGTCTCGCTGGCATAGGCAGGACCCACAAAGAAGGAATCCAGGAGTTGGAGGGGCAGCCAGAGCCCCCCGGCTGGGCAGCACTCAGTGCCTGCCTCTCCCAGGGATGGGGTTACAAAGTTTGTTAAAGATGGAATTAGTATGCCTGGCAGTTTTTCCTCTGTATTTTAGTTTGTGTTAATAGTGCTTTCTTAATTTGTGTTACTCTTGCTTTCTTAATTTCTGTTAATCGCGCCTTCTTAATTTGTGTTAAACCTGCTTTCTTAATTTGTGTTAATCGAGCTCTTTTAGGTTAATAAAGAAGGGGGAGATGTGGGAGCCTGGCCATGGGGGTCGACAAGTCCCATGGTTGGTGATAACATCCGACTCTTAAAGATGAGGCCATGAGGAAAGTAAAGCCTTGAGAGGGAACAAAGAAGGGTGATTCAGGAGACACGTTAAAAAGGGACATGAAGAACAGGAACAGGGACAGGCTAACAGAGCAGGGAGAAACAAAAAACAGCATATGGGAGGGTCCCACTGGCATAGGCAGGACCCACAAACAAGGACTCCAGGAGTTGGAGGGGCAGCCAGAGCCCCCCGGCTGGGCAGCACTCAGTGCCTGCCTCTCCCAGGGATGGTTTTACAAAGGTTGTTAAAGATAGACTTAGTATGCCTGGCAGTTTTTCTCTGTGTTTTAGTTTGTGTTGATCCTGCCTTCTTAATTTGTGTTAATCGCGCTTTCTTATGTTAATAAAGAAGAAGGAGATGTGGGAGTGTGGCCGTGGGGGTCGACAAGCCCCATGGTTGGTGATAACATAGGACTCTTAAGGGTGAGACCATCAGGAATTTAAAGAGTTGAGAGGGAACAAAGAAGGGTGATTCAGGTGACACCTTCTTGTCTGGGGTGGCTAGTTCTCCAGCCATTAATGCATGGAAGTGGCTGGGTGTTTGCTGTTGCCGGGCAAATTGTTGACCAATGACTAGTTAGTGGAAAGGTACTGCTGTGAGGCGGAAGTTATAGGAAGGGAGCCTTTCCTGAATAAGGGCTAGAATGAAGTTGTGCCCTCACTCTGAGAGATGAAGTTATGCCCTCAGTAAGAGAGAGTTCAAGTTATGTCATCAATAAAGAGGTAGCAGTTACAGATCCTGAAAGAACCCCGTTGTCCGTGCGGTCTTTACGCCACAAATCGCCCCCCAACAGGGACAAGAAAATGAACAGGGACGAGAAGAAAACAAACAGGGACATGAAGAACAGGAACAGGGACAGGCTAACAGAACAGGGACAAAAACAAAAAAGGAATGAATAGGGACAGGCAAACGGAACAGGAAAAAGAAAAAAAAAGGAATGAATAGGTACAGGCTAACAGAACAGGGACGAACAAAAAGAGCTTATGGGAGGGTCACGCTGGCTTACGCAGGACCCACAAACAAGGACTCCAGGAGGTGGAGGGGCAGCCAGAGCCCCCCGGCTGGGCAGCACTCAGTGCCTGCCTCTCCCAGGGATGGGGTTGCAAAGTTTGTTAAAGATAGTCTTAGTATGCCTGGCAGTTTTTCTCTGTGTTTTAGTTTGTGTTGATCCTGCCTTCTTAATTTGTGTTAATTGCGCTTTCTTATGTTAATAAAGAAGGAGGAGATGTGGGAGTGTGGCCATGAGGGTCGACAAGCCCCATGGTTGGTGATCACATCCGACTCTTAAAGATGAGGCCATCAGGAAAGGAAAGCCTTGAGAGGGAACAAAGAAGGGTGATTCAGGAGACACCTTAAACAGGGACATGAAGAACAGGAACAGGGACAGGCTAAGGGAGCAGGGAGAAACAAAAAACAGCATATGGGAGGGTCCCACTGGCATAGGCAGGACCCACAAACAAGGACTCCAGGAGTTGGAGGGGCAGCCAGAGCCCCCCAGCTGGGCAGCACTCAGTGCCTGCCTCTCCCAGGGATGGGGTTACAAAGTTTGTTAAAGATGGAATTAGTATGCCTGGCACTTTTTCCTCTGTATTTTAATTTGTGTTAAGAGTGCTTTCTTAATTTGTGTTTCTCTTGCTTTCTTAATTTCTGTTAATCGCGCCTTCTTAATTTGTGTTAAACCTGCTTTCTTAATTTGTGTTAATCGAGCTCTTCTATGTTAATAAAGAAGGGGGAGATGTGGGAGCCTGGCCATGGGGGTCCACAAGTCCCATGGTTGGTGATAACATCCGACTCTTAAAGATGAGGCCATCAGGAAAGTAAAGCCTTGAGAGGGAACAAAGAAGGGTGATTCAGGAGACACCTTAACCAGGGACATGAAGAACTGGAACAGGGATAGTCTAACAGAACAGGGAGGAAAACAAAAAAGGAATGAATAGGGACAGGCTATCAGAACAGGGACAAACAAAAAACAGCGTATGGGAGGGTCTCGCTGGCATAGGCAGGACCCACAAACAAGGACTCCAGGAGTTGGAGGGGCAGCCAGAGCCCCCCAGCTGGGCAGCACTCAGTGCCTGCCTCTCCCAGGGATGGGGTTACAAAGTTTGTTAAAGATGGAATTAGTATGCCTGGCAGTTTTTCTCTGTTTTTTAGTTTGTGTTGATCCTGCCTTCTTAATTTGTGTTAATCGCGCTTTCTTATGTTAATGAAGAAGGGGAAGATGTGGGAGTGTGGCCATGGGGGTCGACAAGCCCCATGGTTGGTGATCACATCCGACTCTTAAGGATGAGACCATCAGGAAAGGAAAGCCTTGAGAGGGAACAAAGAAGGGTGATTCAGGAGACACCTTAACCAGGGACATGAAGAACAGGAACAGGGATAGTCTAACAGAACAGGGAGGAAAACAAAAAAGGAATGAATAGGGACAGGCTATCGGAACAGGGACAAACAAAAAACAGCGTATGGGAGGGTCTCGCCGGCATAGGCAGGACCCACAAACAAGGACTCCAGGAGTTGGAGGGGCAGCCAGAGCCCCCCAGCTGGGCAGCACTCAGTGCCTGCCTCTCCCAGGGATGGGGTTACAAAGTTTGTTAAAGATGGAATTAGTATGCCTGGCAGTTTTTCTCTGTTTTTTAGTTTGTGTTGATCCTGCCTTCTTAATTTGTGTTAATCGCGCTTTTTTATGTTAATAAAGAAGGGGAAGATGTGGGAGTGTGGCCATGGGGGTCGACAAGCCCCATGGTTGGTGATCACATCCGACTCTTAAGGATGAGACCATCAGGAAAGGAAAGCCTTGAGAGGGAACAAAGAAGGGTGATTCAGGAGACACCTTAAACAGGGACATGAAGAACAGGAACAGGGATAGTCTAACAGAACAGGGACAAATACAAAAAAGGAATGAATAGGGACATGCTATCAGAACAGGGACAAACAAAAAACAGCGTATGGGAGGGTCTCGCTGGCATAGGCAGGACCCACAAACAAGGACTCCAGGAGTTGGAGGGGCAGCCAGAGCCGCCCAGCTGGGCAGCACTCAGTGCCTGCCTCTCCCAGGGATGGGGTTACAAAGTTTGTTAAAGATGGAATTAGTATGCCTGGCAGTTTTTCTCTGTATTTTAGTTTGTGTTAATAGTGCTTTCTTAATTTGTGTTACTCTTGCTTCCTTAATTTCTGTTAATCGCGCCTTCATAATTTGTGTTAAACCTGCTTTCTTAATTTGTGTTAATCGAGCTCTTTTATGTTAATAAAGAAGGGGGAGATGTGGGAGCATGGCCATGGGGGTCCACAAGTCCCATGGTTGGTGATAACATCCGACTCTTAAAGATGAGGCCATCAGGAAAGTAAAGAGTTGAGAGGGAACAAAGAAGGGTGATTCAGGAGACACCTTAAACAGGGACATGAAGAACAGGAACAGGGACAGGCTAACAGAACAGGGACAAAAACAAAGAAGGAATGAATAGGGACAGGCTAACAGAACAGGGACAAACAAAAAGAGCTTATGGGAGGGTCACGCTGGCTTACGCAGGACCCCCAAACAAGGACTCCAGGAGTTGGAGGGGCAGCCAGAGCCCCCCGGCTGGGCAGCACTCAGTGCCTGCCTCTCCCAGGGATGGGTTTACAAAGATTGTTAAAGACAGACTTAGTATGCCTGGCAGTTTTTCTCTGTGTTTTAGTTTGTGTTGATCCTGCCTTCTTAATTTGTGTTAATCGCGCTTTCTTATGTTAATAAAGAAGGAGGAGATGTGGGAGTGTGGCCATGGGGGTCGACAAGCCCCATGGTTGGTGATCACATCCGACTCTTAAAGATGAGGCCATGAGGAAAGTAAAGCCTTGACAGGGAACAAAGAAGGGTGATTCAGGAGACACCTTAAACAGGGACATGAAGAACAGGAACAGGGACAGGCTAACGGAGCAGGGAGAAACAAAAAACAGCATATGGGAGGGTCCCACTGGCATAGGCAGGACCCACAAACAAGGACTCCAGGAGTTGGAGGGGCAGCCAGAGCCCCCCAGCTGGGCAGCACTCAGTGCCTGCCTCTCCCAGGGATGGGGTTACAAAGTTTGTTAAAGATGGAATTAGTATGCCTGGCAGTTTTTCTCTGTATTTTAGTTTGTGTTAATAGTGCTTTCTTAATTTGTGTTACTCTTGCTTTCTTAATTTCTGTTAATCGCGCCTTCTTAATTAGTGATAAACCTGCTTTCTTAATTTGTGTTAATCGAGCTCTTTTAGGTTAATAAAGAAGGGGGAGATGTGGGAGCCTGGCCATGGGGGTCGACAAGTCCCATGGTTGGTGATAACATCGGACTCTTAAAGATGAGGCCATCAGGAAAGTAAAGCCTTGAGAGGGAACAAAGAAGGGTGATTCAGGAGACACCTTAAACAGGGACATTAAGAACAGGAACAGGGGCAGGCTAACAGAGCAGGGAGAAACAAAAAACAGCATATGGGAGGGTCCCGCTGGCATATGCTGGACCCACAAACAAGGACTCCAGGAGTTGGAGGGGCAGCCAGAGCCCCCCGGCTGGGCAGCACTCAGTGCCTGCCTCTCCCAGGGATGGTTTTACAAAGATTGTTAAAGATAGACTTAGTATGCCTGGCAGTTTTTCTCTGTGTTTTAGTTTGTGTTGATCCTGCCTTCTTAATTTGTGTTAATTGCGCTTTCTTATGTTAATAAAGAAGGGGAAGATGTGGGAGTGTGGCCATGGGGGTCGACAAGCCCCATGGTTGGTGATAACATCGGACTCTTAAGGATGAGACCATCAGGAATTTAAAGAGTTGAGAGGGAACAAAGAAGGGTGATTCAGGTGACACCTTCTTGTCTGGGGTGGCTAGTTCTCCAGCCATTAATGCATGGAAGTGGCTGGGTGTTTGCTGTTGCCGGGCAAAGTTGTTGACCAATGACTAGTTAGTGGAAAGGTACTGCTGTGAGGCGGAAGTTACAGGAAGGGAGCCTTTCCTGAATAAGGGATAGAATGAAGTTGTGCCCTCACTCTGAGAGATGAAGTTATGCCCTCAGTAAGAGAGAGTTCAAGTTATGTCATCAGTAAAGAGGTAGCAGTTACAGATCCTGAAAGAACCCCGTTGTCCGTGCGGTCTTTACGCCACAAATCGCCCCCCAACAGGGACAAGAAAACGAACAGGGACGAGAAGAAAACAAACAGGGACATGAAGAACAGGAACAGGGACAGGCTAACAGAACAGGGACAAAAACAAAAAAGGAATGAATATGGAAAGGCAAATGGAACAGGAAAAAGAAAAAAAAAGGAATGAATAGGTACAGGCTAACAGAACAGGGACGAACAAAAAGAGCTTATGGGAGGATCACGATGGCTTACGCAGGACCCACAAACAAGGACTCCAGGAGGTGGAGGGGCAGCCAGAGCCCCCCGGCTGGGCAGCACTCAGTGCCTGCCTCTCCCAGGGATGGGGTTGCAAAGTTTGTTAAAGATAGTCTTAGTATGCCTGGCAGTTTTTCTCTGTATTTTAGTTTGTGTTGATCCTGCCTTCTTAATTTGTGTTACTCTTGCTTTCTTAATTTCTGTTAATCGCGCCTTCTTAATTTGTGTTAAACCTGCTTTCTTAATTTGTGTTAATCGAACTCTTTTATGTTAATAAAGAAGGGGGAGTTGTGGGAGCACGGCCATGGGGGTCGACAAGTCCCATGGTTGGTGATAACATCCGACTCTTAAAGATGAGACCATCAGGAAAGTAAAGTCTTGAGAGGGAACAAAGAAGGGTGATTCAGGAGACACCTTAAACAGGGACATGAAGAACAGGAACAGGGACATGCTATCAGAACAGGGACAAACAAAAAACAGCATATGGGAGGGTCTCGCTGGCATAGGCAGGACCCACAAACAAGGACTCCAGGAGTTGGAGAGGCAGCTAGAGCCCCCCGGCTGGGCAGCACTCAGTGCCTGCCACTCCCAGGGATGGGGTTGCAAAGTTTGTTAAAGATAGTCTTAGTATGCCTGGCAGTTTTTCTCTGTGTTTTAGTTTGTGTTGATCCTGCCTTCTTAATTTGTGTTAATTGTGCTTTCTTATGTTAATAAAGAAGGAGGAGATGTGGGAGTGTGGCCATGGGGGTCAACAAGCCCCATGGTTGGTGATCACATCCGACTCTTAAAGATGAATCCATCAGGAAAGTAAAGCCTTGAGAGGGAACAAAGAAGGGTGATTCAGGAGACACCTTAAGCAGGGACATGAAGAACAGGAACAGGGACAGGCTAACAGAACAGGGACAAAAAAAAAAGGAATGAATAGGGACATGCTATCAGAACAGGGACAAACAAAAAACAGCGTATGGGAGGGTCTCGCTGGCATTAGGCAGGACCCACAAACAAGGACTCCAGGAGTTGGAGGGGCAGCCAGAGCCCCCCAGCTGGGCAGCACTCAGTGCCTGCCTCTCCCAGGGATGGGGTTACAAAGTTTGTTAAAGATGGAATTAGTATGCCTGGCAGTTTTTCTCTGTTTTTTAGTTTGTGTTGATCCTGCCTTCTTAATTTGTGTTAATCGCGCTTTCTTAATTTCTGTTAATCGCGCCTTCATAATTTGTGTTAAACCTGCTTTCTTAATTTGTGTTAATCGAGCTCTTTTATGTTAATAAAGAAGGGGGACTTGTAGGAGTGTGGCCATGGGGGTCGACAAGTCCCATGGTTGGTGATAACATCCGACTCTTAAAGATGAGGCCATCAGGAAAGTAAAGAGTTGAGAGGGAACAAAGAAGGGTGATTCAGGAGACACCTTAAACAGGGACATGAAGAACAGGAACAGGGACAGGCTAACAGAGCAGGGAGAAACAAAAAACAGCATATGGGAGGGTCCCACTGGCATATGCTGGACCCACAAAGAAGGACTCCAGGAGTTGGAGGGGCAGCCAGAGCCCCCCGGCTGGGCAGCACTCAGTGCCTGCCTCTCCCAGGGACGGTTTTACAAAGATTGTTAAAGATAGACTTAGTATGCCTGGCAGTTTTTCTCTGTGTTTTAGTTTGTGTTGATCCTGCCTTCTTAATATGTGTTAATCGCGCTTTCTTAAGTTAATAAAGAAGGGGGAGATGTGGGAGTGTGGCCATGGGGGTGGACAAGCCCCATGGTTGGTGATAACATCAGACTCTTAATGATGAGACCATCAGGAAAGTAAAGCCTTGAGAGGGAACAAAGAAGGGTGATTCAGGAGACACCTTAAACAGGGACATGAAGAACAGGAACAGGGATAGTCTAACAGAACAGGGACAAAAACAAAAAAGTAATGAATAGGGACAGGCTATCAGAACAGGGACAAACAAAAAACAGCGTATGGGAGGGTCTCGCTGGCATAGGCAGGACCCCCAAACAAGGACTCCAGGAGTTGGAGGGGCAGCCAGAGTCCCCCTGCTGGGCAGCACTCAGTGCCTGCCTCTCCCAGGGATGGGGTTACAAAGTTTGTAAAAGATGGAATTAGTATGCCTGGCAGTTTTTCTCTGTGTTTTAGTTTGTGTTGATCATGCCTTCTTAATTTGTGTTAATCGCGCTTTCTTAAGTTAATGAAGAAGGGGAAGATGTGGGAGTGTGGCCATGGGGGTCGGCAAGCCCCATGGTTGGTGATAACATCCGACTCTTAAGGATGAGACCATCAGGAATTTAAAGAGCTGAGAGGGAACAAAGAAGGGTGATTCAGGTGACACCTTCTTGTCTGGGGTGGCTAGTTCTCCAGCCATTAATGCATGGAAGTGGCTGGGTGTTTGCTGTTGCCGGGCAAAGTTGTTGACCAATGACTAGTTAGTGGAAAGGTACTGCTGTGAGGCGGAAATTATAGGAAGGGAGCCTTTCCTGAATAAGGGATAGAATGAAGTTGTGCCCTCACTCTGAGAGATGAAGTTATGCCCTCAGTAAGAGAGAGTTCAAGTTATGTCATCAATAAAGAGGTAGCAGTTACAGATCCTGAAAGAACCCCGTTGTCCGTGCGGTCTTTACGCCACAAATCGCCCCCCAACAGGGACATGAAAACGAACAGGGACGAGAAGAAAACAAACAGGGACATGAAGAACATGAACAGGGACAGGCTAACAGAACAGGGACAAAAACAAAAAAGGAATGAATAGGGACAGGCAAAGGGAACAGGGAAAAAAAAAAAAAAAAGGAATGAATAGGTACAGGCTAACAGAACAGGGACGAACAAAAAGAGCTTATGGGAGGGTCACGCTGGCTTACGCAGGACCCACAAACAAGGACTTCAGGAGTTGGAGGGGCAGCCAGAGCCCCCCGGCTGGGCAGCACTCAGTGCCTGCCTCTCCCAGGGATGGTTTTACAAAGTTTGTTAAAGATAGTCTTAGTATGCCTGGCAGTTTTTCTCTGTGTTTTAGTTTGTGTTGATCCTGCCTTCTTCATTTGTGTTAATCGCGCTTTCTTATGTTAATAAAGAAGGAGGAGATGTGGGAGTGTGGCCATGGGGGTCGACAAGCCCCATGGTTGGTGATCACATCCGACTCTTAAAGATGAGGCCATGAGGAAAGTAAAGCATTGAGAGGGAACAAAGAAGGGTGATTCAGGAGACACCATAAACAGGGACATGAAGAACAGGAACAGGGATAGTCTAACAGAACAGGGAGAAATACAAAAAAGGAATGAATAGGGACAGGCTATCAGAACAGGGACAAACAAAAAACAGCATATGGGAGGGTCTCGCTGGCATAGGCAGGACCCACAAACAAGGACTCCAGGAGTTGGAGAGGCAGCTAGAGCCCCCCGGCTGGGCAGCACTCAGTGCCTGCCACTCCCAGGGATGGGGTTGCAAAGTTTATTAAAGATAGTCTTAGTATGCCTGGCAGTTTTTCTCTGTGTTTTAGTTTGTGTTGATCCTGCCTTCTTAATTTGTGTTAATTGTGCTTTCTTATGTTAATAAAGAAGGAGGAGATGTGGGAGTGTGGCCATGGGGGTCGACAAGCCCCATGGTTGGTGATCACATCCGACTCTTAAAGATGAGACCATCAGGAAAGTAAAGCCTTGAGAGGGAACAAAGAAGGGTGATTCAGGAGATACCTTAAGCAGGGACATGAAGAACAGGAACAGGGACAGGCTAACAGAACAGGGACAAAAAAAAAAGGAATGAATAGGGACATGCTATCAGAACAGGGACAAACAAAAAACAGCGTATGGGAGGGTCTCGCTGGCATAGGCAGGACCCACAAAGAAGGAATCCAGGAGTTGGAGGGGCAGCCAGAGCCCCCCAGCTGGGAAGCACTCAGTGCCTGCCTCTCCCAGGGATGGGGTTACAAAGTTTGTTAAAGATGGAATTAGTATGCCTGGCAGTTTTTCTCTGTATTTTAGTGTGTGTTAATAGTGCTTTCTTAATTTGTGTTACTCTTGCTTTCTTAATTTCTGTTAATCGCGCCTTCATAATTTGTGTTAAACCTGCTTTCTTAATTTGTGTTAATCGAGCTCTTTTATGTTAATAAAGAAGGGGGAGTTGTGGGAGCATGGCCATGGGGGTCGACAAGTCCCATGGTTGGTGATAACATCTGACTCTTAAAGTAGAGACCATCAGGAAAGTAAAGCCTTGAGAGGGAACAAAGAAGGGTGATTCAGGAGACACCTTAAACAGGGACATGAAGAACAGGAACAGGGACAGGCTAACAGAGCAGGGAGAAACAAAAAACAGCATATGGGAGGGTCCCACTGGCGTATGCTGGACCCACAAACAAGGACTCCAGGAGTTGGAGGGGCAGCCAGAGCCCCCCGGCTGGGCAGCACTCAGTGCCTGCCTCTCCCAGGGATGGTTTTACAAAGATTGTTAAAGATAGACTTAGTATGCCTGGCAGTTTTTCTCTGTGTTTTAGTTTGTGTTGATCCTGCCTTCTTAATTTGTGTTAATCGCGCTTTCTTATGTTAATAAAGAAGGGGGAGATGTGGGAGTGTGGCCATGGGGGTCGACAAGCCCCATGGTTGGTGATAACATCCGACTGTTAAAGTAGAGACCATCAGGAAAGTAAAGCCTTGAGAGGGAACAAAGAAGGGTGATTCAGGAGACACCTTAAGCAGGGACATGAGGAACAGGAACAGGGATAGTCTAACAGAACAGGGACAAAAACAAAAAGGGAATGAATAGGGACAGGCTATCAGAACAGGGACAAACAAAAAACAGCATATGGGAGGGTCTCGCTGGCATAGGCAGGACCCACAAACAAGGACTCCAGGAGTTGGAGGGGCAGCCAGAGCCCCCCAGCTGGGAAGCACTCAGTGCCTGCCTCTCCCAGGGATGGGGTTACAAAGTTTGTAAAAGATGGAATTAGTATGCCTGGCAGTTTTTCTCTGTGTTTTAGTTTGTGTTGATCATGCCTTCTTAATTTGTGTTAATCGCGCTTTCTTAATTTCTGTTAATCGCGCCTTCTTAATTTGTGTTAAACCTGCTTTCTTAATTTGTGTTAATCGAGCTCTTTTAGGTTAATAAAGAAGGGGGAGATGTGGGAGCCTGGCCATGGGGGTCGACAAGTCCCATGGTTGGTGATAACATTGGACTCTTAAGGATGAGACCATCAGGAATTTAAAGAGTTGAGAGGGAACAAAGAAGGGTGATTCAGGTGACACCTTCTTGTCTGGGGTGGCTAGTTCTCCAGCCATTAATGCATGGAAGTGGCTGGGTGTTTGCTGTTGCCGGGCAAAGTTGTTGACCAATGACTAGTTAGTGGAAAGGTACTGCTGTGAGGCGGAAGTTATAGGAAGGGAGCCTTTCCTGAATAAGGGATAGAATGAAGTTGTGCCCTCACTCTGAGAGATGAAGTTATGCCCTCAGTAAGAGAGAGTTCAAGTTATGTCATCAATAAAGAGGTAGCAGTTACAGATCCTGAAAGAACCCCGTTGTCCGTGCGGTCTTTACGCCACAAATCGCCCCCCAACAGGGACAAGAAAACGAACAGGGACGAGAAGAAAACAAACAGGGACATGAAGAACAGGAACAGGGACAGGCTAACAGAACAGGGACAAAAACAAAAAAGGAATGAATAGGGACAGGCAAACGGAACAGGAAAAAGAAAAAAAAAGGAATGAATAGGTACAGGCTAACAGAACAGGGACGAACAAAAAGAGCTTATGGGAGGGTCACGCTGGCTTACGCAGGACCCCCAAACAAGGACTCCAGGAGTTGGAGGGGCAGCCAGAGCCCCCCGGCTGGGCAGCACTCAGTGCCTGCCTCTCCCTGGGATGGGGTTGCAAAGTTTCTTAAAGATAGTCTTAGTATGCCTGGCAGTTTTTCTCTGTGTTTTAGTTTGTGTTGATCCTGCCTTCTTAATTTGTGTTAATTGCGCTTTCTTATGTTAATAAAGAAGGAGGAGATGTGGGAGTGTGGCCATGGGGGTCGACAAGCCCCATGGTTGGTGATCACATCCGACTCTTAAAGATGAGGCCATCAGGAAAGGAAAGCCTTGAGAGGGAACAAAGAAGGGTGATTCAGGAGACACCTTAAACAGGGACATGAAGAACAGGAACAGGGACAGGCTAACGGAGCAGGGAGAAACAAAAAACAGCATATGGGAGGGTCCCACTGGCATAGGCAGGACCCACAAACAAGGACTCCAGGAGTTGGAGGGGCAGCCAGAGCCCCCCAGCTGGGCAGCACTCAGTGCCTGCCTCTCCCAGGGACGGGGTTACAAAGTTTGTTAAAGATAGAATTAGTATGCCTGGCAGTTTTTCTCTGTGTGTTAGTTTGTGTTGATCCTGCCTTCTTAATTTGTGTTAATCGCGCTTTCTTATGTTAATAAAGAAGGGGAAGATGTGGGAGTGTGGCCATGGGGGTCGACAAGCCCCATGGTTGGTGGTAACATCAGACTCTTAATGATGAGACCATCAGGAAAGTAAAGAGTTGAGAGAGAACAAAGAAGGGTGATTCAGGAGACACCTTAAAAAGGGACATGAAGAACAGGAACAGGGACAGGCTAACAGAGCAGGGAGAAACACAAAACAGCATATGGGAGGGTCCCACTGGCATATGCTGGACCCAAAAACAAGGACTCCAGGAGTTGGAGGGGCAGCCAGAGCCCCCCGGCTGGGCAGCACTCAGTGCCTGCCTCTCCCAGGGATGGGGTTACAAAGTTTGTTAAAGATGGAATTAGTATGCCTGGCAGTTTTTCTCTGTATTTTAGTTTGTGTTAATAGTGCTTTCTTAATTTGTGTTACTCCTCCTTTCTTAATTTGTGTTAATCGCGCCTTCTTAATTTGTGTTAAACCTGCTTTCTTAATTTGTGTTAATCAAGCTCTTTTATGTTAATAAAGAAGGGGGAGATGTGGGAGCATGACCAGGGGGGTGGACAAGTCCCATGGTTGGTGATAACATCCGACTATTAAAGTAGAGACATTCAGGAAAGTAAAGAGTTGAAAGGGAACAAAGAAGGGTGATTCAGGAGACACCTTAAACAGGGACATGAAGAACAGGAACAGGGATAGTCTAACAGAACAGGGACGAAAACAAAAAAAGGAATGAATAGGGACAGGCTATCAGAACAGGGACAAACAAAAAACAGCGTATGGGAGGGTCTCGCTGGCATAGGCAGGACCCCCAAACAAGGACTCCAGGAGTTGGAGGGGCAGCCAGAGCCCCCCGGCTGGGCAGCACTCAGTGCCTGCCTCTCCCAGGGACGGTTTTACAAAGATTGTTAAAGATAGACTTAGTATGCCTGGCAGTTTTTCTCTGTGTTTTAGTTTGTGTTGATCCTGCCTTCTTAATATGTGTTAATCGCGCTTTCTTATGTTAATAAAGAAGGGGAAGATGTGGGAGTGTGGCCATGGGGGTCGACAAGCCCCATGGTTGGTGATAACATCGGACTCTTAAGGATGAGACCATCAGGAATTTAAAGAGTTGAGAGGGAACAAAGAAGGGTGATTCAGGTGACACCTTGTTGTCTGGGGTGGCTTGTTCTCCAGCCATTAAAGCATGGAAGTTGCTGGGTGTTTGCTGCTGCCGGGCAACGTTGTTGACCAATGACTAGTTAGTGGAAAGGTACTGCTGTGAGACGGAAGTTATAGGAAGGGAGCCTTTCCTGAATAAGGGATAGAATGAAGTTGTGCCCTCACTCTGAGAGATGAAGTTATGCCTTCAGTAAGAGAGAGTTCAAGTTATGCCATCAATAAAGAGGTAGCAGTTACAGATCCTGAAAGAACCCCGTTGTCCGTGCGGTCTTTACGCCACAAATCGCCCCCCAAAAGGGACATGAAAACGAACAGGGACAAGAAGAAAACAAACAGGGACATGAAGAACAGGAACAGGGACAGGCTAACAGCACAGGGACAAAAACAAAAAAGGAATGAATAGGGACAGGCTAACAGAACAGGGACGAACAAAAAGAGCTTATGGGAGGGTCACGCTGGCTTACGCAGGACCCACAAACAAGGACTCCAGGAGTTGGAGGGGCAGCCAGAGCCCCCCGGCTGGGCAGCACTCAGTGCCTGCCACTCCCAGGGATGGGGTTGCAAAGTTTGTTAAAGATGGAATTAGTATGCCTGGCAGCTTTTCTCTGTGTTTTAGTTTGTGTTGATCCTGCCTTCTTAATTTGTGTTAATCGAGCTCTTTTATGTTAATAAAGAAGGGGGAGATGTGGGAGCTTGGCCATGGGGGTCGGCAAGTCCCATGGTTGGTGATAACATCCAACTCTTAAAGATGAGGCCATCAGGAAAGTAAAGAGTTGAGAGGGAACAAAGAAGGGTGATTCAGGAGACACCTTAAACAGGGACATGAAGAACAGGAACAGGGATAGTCTAAGAGAACAGGGAGGAAAACAAAAAAGGAATTAATAGGGACAGGCTATCAGAACAGGGAGAAACAAAAAACAGCGTATGGGAGGGTCTCGCTGGCATAGGCAGGACCCCCAAACAAGGACTCCAGGAGTTGGAGGGGCAGCCAGAGCCCCCCAGCTGGGCAGCACTCAGTGCCTGCCTCTCCCAGGGATGGGGTTACAAAGTTTGTAAAAGATGGAATTAGTATGCCTGGCAGTTTTTCTCTGTGTTTTAGTTTGTGTTAATAGTGCTTTCTTAATTTGTGTTACTCTTGCTTTCTTAATTTATGTTAATCGCGCCTTCTTAATTTGTGTTAAACCTGCTTTCTTAATTTGTGTTAATCGCGCTTTCTTAAGTTAATGAAGAAGGGGAAGATGTGGGAGTGTGGCCATGGGGGTCGACAAGCCCCATGGTTGGTGATAACATCCGACTCTTAAGGATGAGACCATCAGGAATTTAAAGAGCTGAGAGGGAACAAAGAAGGGTGATTCAGGTGACACCTTCTTGTCTGGGGTGGCTAGTTCTCCAGCCATTAATGCATGGAAGTGGCTGGGTGTTTGCTGTTGCCGGGCAAAGTTGTTGACCAATGACTAGTTAGTGGAAAGGTACTGCTGTGAGGCGGAAATTATAGGAAGGGAGCCTTTCCTGAATAAGGGATAGAATGAAGTTGTGCCCTCACTCTGAGAGATGAAGTTATGCCCTCAGTAAGAGAGAGTTCAAGTTATGTCATCAATAAAGAGGTAGCAGTTACAGATCCTGAAAGAACCCCGTTGTCCGTGCGGTCTTTACGCCACAAATCGCCCCCCAACAGGGACATGAAAACGAACAGGGACGAGAAGAAAACAAACAGGGACATGAAGAACATGAACAGGGACAGGCTAACAGAACAGGGACAAAAACAAAAAAGGAATGAATAGGGACAGGCAAAGGGAACAGGGAAAAAAAAAAAAAAGGAATGAATAGGTACAAGCTAACAGAACAGGGACGAACAAAAAGAGCTTATGGGAGGGTCACGCTGGCTTACGCAGGACCCACAAACAAGGACTCCAGGAGTTGGAGGGGCAGCCAGAGCCCCCCGGCTGGGCAGCACTCAGTGCCTGCCTCTCCCAGGGATGGTTTTACAAAGTTTGTTAAAGATAGTCTTAGTGTGCCTGGCAGTTTTTCTCTGTGTTTTAGTTTGTGTTGATCCTGCCTTCTTAATTTGTGTTAATCGCGCTTTCTTATGTTAATAAAGAAGGAGGAGATGTGGGAGTGTGGCCATGGGGGTCGACAAGCCCCATGGTTGGTGATCACATCCGACTCTTAAAGATGAGGCCATGAGGAAAGTAAAGCCTTGAGAGGGAACAAAGAAGGGTGATTCAGGAGACACCATAAACAGGGACATGAAGAACAGGAACAGGGATAGTCTAACAGAACAGGGACAAATACAAAAAAGGAATGAATAGGGACAGGCTATCAGAACAGGGACAAACAAAAAACAGCATATGGGAGGGTCTCGCTGGCATAGGCAGGACCCACAAACGAGGACTCCAGGAGTTGGAGAGGCAGCTAGAGCCCCCCGGCTGGGCAGCACTCAGTGCCTGCCACTCCCAGGGATGGGGTTGCAAAGTTTGTTAAAGATAGTCTTAGTATGCCTGGCAGTTTTTCTCTGTGTTTTAGTTTGTGTTGATCCTGCCTTCTTAATTTGTGTTAATTGTGCTTTCTTATGTTAATAAAGAAGGAGGAGATGTGGGAGTGTGGCCATGGGGGTCGACAAGCCCCATGGTTGGTGATCACATCCGACTCTTAAAGATGAGACCATCAGGAAAGTAAAGCCTTGAGAGGGAACAAAGAAGGGTGATTCAGGAGACACCTTAAGCAGGGACATGAAGAACAGGAACAGGGACAGGCTAACAGAACAGGGACAAAAAAAAAAGGAATGAATAGGGACATGCTATCAGAACAGGGACAAACAAAAAACAGCGTATGGGAGGGTCTCGCTGGCATAGGCAGGACCCACAAAGAAGGAATCCAGGAGTTGGAGGGGCAGCCAGAGCCCCCCAGCTGGGAAGCACTCAGTGCCTGCCTCTCCCAGGGATGGGGTTACAAAGTTTGTTAAAGATGGAATTAGTATGCCTGGCAGTTTTTCTCTGTATTTTAGTTTGTGTTAATAGTGCTTTCTTAATTTGTGTTACTCTTGCTTTCTTAATTTCTGTTAATCGCGCCTTCATAATTTGTGTTAAACCTGCTTTCTTAATTTGTGTTAATCGAGCTCTTTTATGTTAATAAAGAAGGGGGAGTTGTGGGAGCATGGCCATGGGGGTCGACAAGTCCCATGGTTGGTGATAACATCTGACTCTTAAAGTAGAGACCATCAGGAAAGTAAAGCCTTGAGAGGGAACAAAGAAGGGTGATTCAGGAGACACCTTAAACAGGGACATGAAGAACAGGAACAGGGACAGCCTAACAGAGCAGGGAGAAACAAAAAACAGCATATGGGAGGGTCCCACTGGCGTATGCTGGACCCACAAACAAGGACTCCAGGAGTTGGAGGGGCAGCCAGAGCCCCCCGGCTGGGCAGCACTCAGTGCCTGCCTCTCCCAGGGATGGTTTTACAAAGATTGTTAAAGATAGACTTAGTATGCCTGGCAGTTTTTCTCTGTGTTTTAGTTTGTGTTGATCCTGCCTTCTTAATTTGTGTTAATCGCGCTTTCTTATGTTAATAAAGAATGAATTAGAATCTTATGTTAATAAAGAATGAAGATGGAATTAGTATGCCTGGCAGTTTTTCTCTGTATTTTAGTTTGTGTTAATAGTGCTTTCTTAATTTGTGTTACTCTTGCTTTCTTAATTTCTGTTAATCGCGCCTTCATAATTTGTGTTAAACATGCTTTCTTAATTTGTGTTAATCGAGCTCTTTTATGTTAATAAAGAAGGGGGAGTTGTAGGAGTGTGGCCATGGGGGTCGACAAGTCCCATGGTTGGTGATAACATCAGACTCTTAAAGTAGAGACCATCAGGAAAGTAAAGCCTTGAGAGGGAACAAAGAAGGGTGATTCAGGAGACACCTTAAGCAGGGACATGAAGAACAGGAACACGGACAGCCTAACAGAACAGGGACAAAACAAAAAAGGAATGAATAGGGACATGCTATCAGAACAGCGACAAACAAAAAACAGCGTATGGGTGGGTCTCGCTGACATAGGCAGGACCCACAAACAAGGACTCCAGGAGTTGGAGGGGCAGCCAGAGCCCCCCGGCTGGGCAGCACTCAGTGCCTGCCTCTCCCAGGGACAGTTTTACAAAGATTGTTAAAGATAGACTTAGTATGCCTGGCAGTTTTTCTCTGTGTTTTAGTTTGTGTTGATCCTGCCTTCTTAATTTGTGTTAATCGCGCTTTCTTATGTTAATAAAAAAGGAGGAGATGTGGGAGTGTGGCCATGGGGGTCGTCAAGCCCCATGGTTGGTAATAACATAGGACTCTTAAGGATGAGACCATCAGGAATTTAAAGAGCTGGGAGGGAACAAAGAAGGGTGATTCAGGTGACACCTTGTTGTCTGGGGTGGCTTGTTCTCCAGCCATTAAAGCATGGAAGTTGCTGGGTGTTTGGTGTTGCCGGGCAAAGTTGTTGACCAATGACTAGTTAGTGGAAAGTTACTGCTGTGAGGCGGAAGTTATAGGAAGGGAGCCTTTCCTGAATAAGGGATAGAATGAAGTTGTGCCCTCACTCTGAGAGATGAAGTTATGCCTTCAGTAAGAGAGAGTTCAAGATATGTCATCAATAAAGAGGTAGCCGTTACAGATCCTGAAAGAACCCCGTTGTCCGTGCGGTCTTTACGTCACAAATCGCCCCCCAACAGGGACATGAAAACGAACAGGGACGAGAAGAAAACAAACAGGGGAATGAAGAACAGGAACAGAGACAGGCAAACAGAACAAGGACAAAAACAAAAAAGGAATGAATAGGGACAGGCAAACGGAACAGGGACAAAAACAGAAAAGGAATGAATAGGTACAGGCTAACAGAACAGGGACGAACAAAAAGAGGGTAAGGGAGGGTCTCGCTGACATAGGCAGGACCCACAAACAAGGACTCCAGGAGTTGGAGGGGCAGCCAGAGCCCCCCTTCTGGGCAGCACTCAGTGCCTGCCTCTCCCAGGGATGGGGTTACAAAGTTTGTAAAAGATGGAATTAGTATGCCTGGCAATTTTTCTCTGTGTTTTAGTTTGTGTTGATCCTGCCTTCTTAATTTGTGTTAATCGCGCTTTCTTAAGTTAATGAAGAAGGGGAAGATGTGGGAGTGTGGCCATGGGGGTCGACAAGCCCCATGGTTGGTGATAACATCGGACTCTTAAAGTAGAGACCATCAGGAAAGTAAAGCCTTGAGAGGGAACAAAGAAGGGTGATTCAGGAGACACCTTAAGCAGGGACATGAAGAACAGGAACAGGGAGAGGCTAACAGAACAGGGACAAAACAAAAAAGGAATGAATAGGGACATGCTATCAGAACAGGGACAAACAAAAAACAGCGTATGGGAGGGTCTCGCTGGCATAGGCAGGACCCACAAAGAAGGAATCCAGGAGTTGGAGGGGCAGCCAGAGCCCCCCAGCTGGGAAGCACTCAGTGCCTGCCTCTCCCAGGGATGGGGTTACAAAGTTTGTTAAAGATGGAATTAGTATGCCTGGCAGTTTTTCTCTGTATTTTAGTTTGTGTTAATAGTGCTTTCTTAATTTGTGTTACTCTTGCTTTCTTAATTTCTGTTAATCGCGCCTTCATAATTTGTGTTAAACCTGCTTTCTTAATTTGTGTTAATCGAGCTCTTTTATGTTAATAAAGAAGGGGGAGTTGTGGGAGCATGGCCATGGGGGTCGACAAGTCCCATGGTTGGTGATAACATCTGACTCTTAAAGTAGAGACCATCAGGAAAGTAAAGCCTTGAGAGGGAACAAAGAAGGGTGATTCAGGAGACACCTTAAACAGGGACATGAAGAACAGGAACAGGGACAGCCTAACAGAGCAGGGAGAAACAAAAAACAGCATATGGGAGGGTCCCACTGGCGTATGCTGGACCCACAAACAAGGACTCCAGGAGTTGGAGGGGCAGCCAGAGCCCCCCGGCTGGGCAGCACCCAGTGCCTGCCTCTCCCAGGGATGGTTTTACAAAGATTGTTAAAGATAGACTTAGTATGCCTGGCAGTTTTTCTCTGTGTTTTAGTTTGTGTTGATCCTGCCTTCTTAATTTGTGTTAATCGCGCTTTCTTATGTTAATAAAGAATGAATTAGAATCTTATGTTAATAAAGAATGAAGATGGAATTAGTATGCCTGGCAGTTTTTCTCTGTATTTTAGTTTGTGTTAATAGTGCTTTCTTAATTTGTGTTACTCTTGCTTTCTTAATTTCTGTTAATCGCGCCTTCATAATTTGTGTTAAACATGCTTTCTTAATTTGTGTTAATCGAGCTCTTTTATGTTAATAAAGAAGGGGGAGTTGTAGGAGTGTGGCCATGGGGGTCGACAAGTCCCATGGTTGGTGATAACATCAGACTCTTAAAGTAGAGACCATCAGGAAAGTAAAGCCTTGAGAGGGAACAAAGAAGGGTGATTCAGGAGACACCTTAAGCAGGGACATGAAGAACAGGAACACGGACAGCCTAACAGAACAGGGACAAAACAAAAAAGGAATGAATAGGGACATGCTATCAGAACAGCGACAAACAAAAAACAGCGTATGGGTGGGTCTCGCTGACATAGGCAGGACCCACAAACAAGGACTCCAGGAGTTGGAGGGGCAGCCAGAGCCCCCCGGCTGGGCAGCACTCAGTGCCTGCCTCTCCCAGGGACAGTTTTACAAAGATTGTTAAAGATAGACTTAGTATGCCTGGCAGTTTTTCTCTGTGTTTTAGTTTGTGTTGATCCTGCCTTCTTAATTTGTGTTAATCGCGCTTTCTTATGTTAATAAAAAAGGAGGAGATGTGGGAGTGTGGCCATGGGGGTCGTCAAGCCCCATGGTTGGTAATAACATAGGACTCTTAAGGATGAGACCATCAGGAATTTAAAGAGCTGGGAGGGAACAAAGAAGGGTGATTCAGGTGACACCTTGTTGTCTGGGGTGGCTTGTTCTCCAGCCATTAAAGCATGGAAGTTGCTGGGTGTTTGGTGTTGCCGGGCAAAGTTGTTGACCAATGACTAGTTAGTGGAAAGTTACTGCTGTGAGGCGGAAGTTATAGGAAGGGAGCCTTTCCTGAATAAGGGATAGAATGAAGTTGTGCCCTCACTCTGAGAGATGAAGTTATGCCTTCAGTAAGAGAGAGTTCAAGATATGTCATCAATAAAGAGGTAGCCGTTACAGATCCTGAAAGAACCCCGTTGTCCGTGCGGTCTTTACGTCACAAATCGCCCCCCAACAGGGACATGAAAACGAACAGGGACGAGAAGAAAACAAACAGGGGAATGAAGAACAGGAACAGAGACAGGCAAACAGAACAAGGACAAAAACAAAAAAGGAATGAATAGGGACAGGCAAACGGAACAGGGACAAAAACAGAAAAGGAATGAATAGGTACAGGCTAACAGAACAGGGACGAACAAAAAGAGGGTAAGGGAGGGTCTCGCTGGCATAGGCAGGACCCACAAAGAAAGACTCCAGGAGTTAGAGGGGCAGCCAGAGCCCCCCTTCTGGGCAGCACTTAGTGCCTGCCTCTCCCAGGGATGGGGTTACAAAGTTTGTAAAAGATGGAATTAGTATGCCTGGCAATTTTTCTCTGTGTTTTAGTTTGTGTTGATCCTGCCTTCTTAATTTGTGTTAATCGCGCTTTCTTAAGTTAATGAAGAAGGGGAAGATGTGGGAGTGTGGCCATGGGGGTCGACAAGCCCCATGGTTGGTGATAACATCGGACTCTTAAAGTAGAGACCATCAGGAAAGTAAAGCCTTGAGAGGGAACAAAGAAGGGTGATTCAGGAGACACCTTAAGCAGGGACATGAAGAACAGGAACAGGGAGAGGCTAACAGAACAGGGACAAAACAAAAAAGGAATGAATAGGGACATGCTATCAGAACAGCGACAAACAAAAAACAGCGTATGGGAGGGTCTCGCTGGCATAGGCAGGACCCACAAACAAGGACTCCAGGAGTTGGAGGGGCAGCCAGAGCCCCCAGCTGGGAAGCACTCAGTGCCTGCCTCTCCCAGGGATGGGGTTACAAAGTTTGTTAAAGATGGAATTAGTATGCCTGGCAGTTTTTCTCTGTATTTTAGTTTGTGTTAATAGTGCTTTCTTAATTTGTGTTACTCTTGCTTTCTTAATTTCTGTTAATCGCGCCTTCATAATTTGTGTTAAACCTGCTTTCTTAATTTGTGTTAATCGAGCTCTTTTATGTTAATAAAGAAGGGGGAGTTGTGGGAGCATGGCCATGGGGGTCAACAAGTCCCATGGTTGGTGATAACATCTGACTCTTAAAGATGAGGGCATCAGGAAAGTAAAGCCTTGAGAGGGAACAAAGAAGGGTGATTCAGGAGACACCTTAAACAGGGACATGAAGAACAGGAACAGGGACAGGCTAACAGAGCAGGGAGAAACAAAAAACAGCATATGGGAGGGTCCCACTGGCGTATGCTGGACCCACAAACAAGGACTCCAGGAGTTGGAGGGGCAGCCAGAGCCCCCCGGCTGGGCAGCACTCAGTGCCTGCCTCTCCCAGGGATGGTTTTACAAAGATTGTTAAAGATAGACTTAGTATGCCTGGCAGTTTTTCTCTGTGTTTTAGTTTGTGTTGATCCTGCCTTCTTAATTTGTGTTAATCGCGCTTTCTTATGTTAATAAAGAAGGGGAAGATGTGGGAGTGTGGCCATGGGGGTCGACAAGCCCCATGGTTGGTGATAACATCCGACTATTAAAGTAGAGACCATCAGGAAAGTAAATAGTTGAGAGGGAACAAAGAAGGGTGATTCAGGAGACACCATAAACAGGGACATGAAGAACAGGAACAGGGACAGGCTAACAGAGCAGGGAGAAACACAAAACAGCATATGGGAGGGTCCCACTGGCATATGCTGGACCCAAAAACAAGGACTCCAGGAGTTGGAGGGGCAGCCAGAGCCCCCCGGCTGGGCAGCACTCAGTGCCTGCCTCTCCCAGGGATGGGGTTACAAAGTTTGTTAAAGATGGAATTAGTATGCCTGGCAGTTTTTCTCTGTATTTTAGTTTGTGTTAATAGTGCTTTCTTAATTTGTGTTACTCCTCCTTTCTTAATTTCTGTTAATCGCGCCTTCTTAATTTGTGTTAAACCTGCTTTCTTAATTTGTGTTAATCAAGCTCTTTTATGTTAATAAAGAAGGGGGAGATGTGGGAGCATGACCATGGGTTGGACAAGTCCCATGGTTGGTGATAACATCCGACTATTAAAGTAGAGACATTCAGGAAAGTAAAGAGTTGAAAGGGAACAAAGAAGGGTGATTCAGGAGACACCTTAAGCAGGGACATGAAGAACAGGAACAGGGATAGTCTAACAGAACAGGGACGAAAACAAAAAAAGGAATGAATAGGGACAGGCTATCAGAACAGGGACAAACAAAAAACAGCGTATGGGAGGGTCTCGCTGGCATAGGCAGGACCCACAAACAAGGACTCCAGGAGTTGGAGGGGCAGCCAGAGCCCCCCGGCTGGGCAGCACTCAGTGCCTGCCTCTCCCAGGGATGGTTTTACAAAGATTGTTAAAGATAGAATTAGTATGCCTGGCAGTTTTTCTCTGTGTTTTAGTTTGTGTTGATCCTGCCTTCTTAATATGTGTTAATCGCGCTTTCTTATGTTAATAAAGAAGGGGAAGATGTGGGAGTGTGGCAATGGGGGTCCACAAGCACCATGGTTGGTGATAACATCGGACTCTTAAGGATGAGACCATCAGGAATTTAAAGAGTTGAGAGGGAACAAAGAAGGGTGATTCAGGTGACACCTTGTTGTCTGGGGTGGCTTGTTCTCCAGCCATTAAAGCATGGAAGTTGCTGGGTGTTTGCTGTTGCCGGGCAAAGTTGTTGACCAATGACTAGTTAGTGGAAAGGTACTGCTGTGAGGCGGAAATTATAGGAAGGGAGCCTTTCCTGAATAAGGGATAGAATGAAGTTGTGCCCTCACTCTGAGAGATGAAGTTATGCCCTCAGTAAGAGAGAGTTCAAGTTATGTCATCAATAAAGAGGTAGCAGTTACAGATCCTGAAAGAACCCCGTTGTCCGTGCGGTCTTTACGCCACAAATCGCCCCCCAACAGGGACATGAAAACGAACAGGGACGAGAAAAAAACAAACAGGGACATGAAGAACAGGAACAGGGACAGGCTAACAGAACAGGGACAAAAACAAAAAAGGAATGAATAGGGACAGGCTATCAGAACAGGGACAAACAAAAAACAGCGTATGGGAGGGTCTCGCTGGCATAGGCAGGACCCACAAACAAGGACTCCAGGAGTTGGAGGGGCAGCCAGAGCCCCCCGGCTGGGCAGCACTCAGTGCCTGCCACTCCCAGGGATGGGGTTGCAAAGTTTGTTAAAGATGGAATTAGTATGCCTGGCAGCTTTTCTCTGTGTTTTAGTTTGTGTTGATCCTGCCTTCTTAATTTGTGTTAATCGAGCTCTTTTATGTTAATAAAGAAGGGGGAGATGTGGGAGCATGGCCATGGGGGTCGGCAAGTCCCATGGTTGGTGATAACATCAGACTCTTAATGATGAGACCATCAGGAAAGTAAAGCCTTGAGAGGGAACAAAGAAGGGTGATTCAGGAGACACCTTAAACAGGGACATGAAGAACAGGAACAGGGATAGTCTAACAGAACAGGGACAAAAACAAAAAAGTTATGAATAGGGACAGGCTATCAGAACAGGGACAAACAAAAAACAGCGTATGGGAGGGTCTCGCTGGCATAGGCAGGACCCACAAACAAGGACTCCAGGAGTTGGAGGGGCAGCCAGAGCCCCCCAGCTGGGCAGCACTCAGTGCCTGCCTCTCCCAGGGACGGGGTTACAAAGTTTGTTAAAGATGGAATTAGTATGCCTGGCAGTTTTTCTCTGTGTTTTAGTTTGTGTTGATCCTGCCTTCTTAATTTGTGTTAATTGCGCTTTCTTATGTTAATAAAGAAGGGGAAGATGTGGGAGTGTGGCCATGGGGGTCGACAAGCCCCATGGTTGGTGGTAACATCAGACTCTTAATGATGAGACCATCAGGAAAGTAAAGAGCTGAGAGAGAACAAAGAAGGGTGATTCAGGAGACACCTTAACCAGGGACATGAAGAACAGGAACAGGGACAGGCTAACAGAGCAGGGAGAAACACAAAACAGCATATGGGAGGGTCCCACTGGCATATGCTGGACCCAAAAACAAGGACTCCAGGAGTTGGAGGGGCAGCCAGAGCCCCCCGGCTGGGCAGCACTCAGTGCCTGCCTCTCCCAGGGATGGGGTTACAAAGTTTGTTAAAGATGGAATTAGTATGCCTGGCAGTTTTTCTCTGTATTTTAGTTTGTGTTAATAGTGCTTTCTTAATTTGTGTTACTCCTCCTTTCTTAATTTCTGTTAATCGCGCCTTCTTAATTTGTGTTAAACCTGCTTTCTTAATTTGTGTTAATCAAGCTCTTTTATGTTAATAAAGAAGGGGGAGATGTGGGAGCATGACCATGGGTTGGACAAGTCCCATGGTTGGTGATAACATCCGACTATTAAAGTAGAGACATTCAGGAAAGTAAAGAGTTGAAAGGGAACAAAGAAGGGTGATTCAGGAGACACCTTAAGCAGGGACATGAAGAACAGGAACAGGGATAGTCTAACAGAACAGGGACGAAAACAAAAAAAGGAATGAATAGGGACAGGCTATCAGAACAGGGACAAACAAAAAACAGCATATGGGAGGGTCTCGCTGGCATAGGCAGGACCCCCAAACAAGGACTCCAGGAGTTGGAGGGGCAGCCAGAGCCCCCCGGCTGGGCAGCACTCAGTGCCTGCCTCTCCCAGGGACGGGGTTACAAAGTTTGTTAAAGATGGAATTAGTATGCCTGGCAGTTTTTCTCTGTGTTTTAGTTTGTGTTGATCCTGCCTTCTTAATTTGTGTTAATCGCGCTTTCTTATGTTAATAAAGAAGGGGAAGATGTGGGAGTGTGGCCATGGGGGTCGACAAGCCCCATGGTTGGTGATAACATCCGACTATTAAAGTAGAGACCATCAGGAAAGTAAAGAGTTGAGAGGGAACAAAGAAGGGTGATTCAGGAGACACCTTAAACAGGGACATGAAGAACAGGGGCAGGCTAACAGAGCAGGGAGAAACAAAAAACAGCATATGGGAGGGTCCCACTGGCATATGCTAGACCCACAAACAAGGACTCCAGGAGTTGGAGGGGCAGCCAGAGCTCCCCGGCTGGGCAGCACTCAGTGCCTGCCTCTCCCAGGGATGGGGTTACAAAGTTTGTTAAAGATGGAATTAGTATGCCTGGCAGTTTTTCTCTGTATTTTAGTTTGTGTTAATAGTGCTTTCTTAATTTGTGTTACTCTTGCTTTCTTAATTTCTGTTAATCGCGCCTTCATAATTTGTGTTAAACATGCTTTCTTAATTTGTGTTAATCGAGCTCTTTTATGTTAATAAAGAAGGGGGAGTTGTAGGAGTGTGGCCATGGGGGTCGACAAGTCCCATGGTTGGTGATAACATAGGACTCTTAAAGTAGAGACCATCAGGAAAGTAAAGCCTTGAGAGGGAACAAAGAAGGGTGATTCAGGAGACACCTTAAGCAGGGACATGAAGAACAGGAACACGGACAGCCTAACAGAACAGGGACAAAACAAAAAAGGAATGAATAGGGACATGCTATCAGAACAGGGACAAACAAAAAACAGCGTATGGGAGGGTCTCGCTGACATAGGCAGGACCCACAAACAAGGACTCCAGGAGTTGGAGGGGCAGCCAGAGCTCCCCGGCTGGGCAGCACTCAGTGCCTGCCTCTCCCAGGGATGGGGTTACAAAGTTTGTTAAAGATGGAATTAGTATGCCTGGCAGTTTTTCTCTGTATTTTAGTTTGTGTTAATAGTGCTTTCTTAATTTGTGTTACTCTTGCTTTCTTAATTTCTGTTAATCGCGCCTTCATAATTTGTGTTAAACATGCTTTCTTAATTTGTGTTAATCGAGCTCTTTTATGTTAATAAAGAAGGGGGAGTTGTAGGAGCGTGGCCATGGGGGTCGACAAGTCCCATGGTTGGTGATAACATCGGACTCTTAAAGTAGAGACCATCAGGAAAGTAAAGCCTTGAGAGGGAACAAAGAAGGGTGATTCAGGAGACACCTTAAGCAGGGACATGAAGAACAGGAACACGGACAGCCTAACAGAACAGGGCCAAAAACAAAAAAGGAATGAATAGGGACAGGCTATCAGAACAGGGACAAACAAAAAACAGCGTATGGGAGGGTCTCGCTGACATAGGCAGGACCCACAAACAAGGACTCCAGGAGTTGGAGGGGCAGCCAGAGCCCCCCGGCTGGGCAGCACTCAGTGCCTGCCTCTCCCAGGGACAGTTTTACAAAGATTGTTAAAGATAGACTTAGTATGCCTGGCAGTTTTTCTCTGTTTTTTAGTTTGTGTTGTTCCTGCCTTCTTAATTTGTGTTAATCGCGCTTTCTTATGTTAATAAAAAAGGAGGAGATGTGGGAGTGTGGCCATGGGGGTCGTCAAGCCCCATGGTTGGTAATAACATAGGACTCTTAAGGATGAGACCATCAGGAATTTAAAGAGCTGGGAGGGAACAAAGAAGGGTGATTCAGGTGACACCTTGTTGTCTGGGGTGGCTTGTTCTCCAGCCATTAAAGCATGGAAGTTGCTGGGTGTTTGGTGTTGTCGGGCAAAGTTGTTGACCAATGACTAGTTAGTGGAAAGTTACTGCTGTGAGGCGGAAGTTATATGAAGGGAGCCTTTCCTGAATAAGGGATAGAATGAAGTTGTGCCCTCACTCTGAGAGATGAAGTTATGCCCTCAGTAAGAGAGAGTTCAAGATATGTCATCAATAAAGAGGTAGCAGTTACAGATCCTGAAAGAACCCCGTTGTCCGTGCGGTCTTTACGCCACAAATCGCCCCCCAACAGGGACATGAAAACGAACAGGGACGAGAAGAAAACAAACAGGGGAATGAAGAACAGGAACAGAGACAGGCAAACAGAACAGGGACAAAAACAAAAAAGGAATGAATAGGTACAGGCTAACAGAACAGGGACGAACAAAAAGAGGGTAAGGGAGGGTCACGCTGGCTTACGCAGGACCCCCAAACAAGGACTCCAGGAGTTGGAGGGGCAGCCAGAGCCCCCCAGCTGGGCAGCACTCAGTGCCTGCCTCTCCCAGGGATGGGGTTACAAAGTTTGTAAAAGATGGAATTAGTATGCCTGGCAGTTTTTCTCTGTGTTTTAGTTTGTGTTAATAGTGCTTTCTTAATTTGTGTTACTCTTGCTTTCTTAATTTCTGTTAATCGCGCCTTCTTAATTTGTGTTAAACCTGCTTTCTTAATTTGTGTTAATCGAGCTCTTTTATGTTAATAAGGCAGGGGGAGATGTGGGAGCATGGCCATGGGGGTCCACAAGTCCCATGGTTGGTGATAACATCCAACTCTTAAAGATGAGGCCATCAGGAAAGTAAAGAGTTGAGAGGGAACAAAGAAGGGTGATTCAGGAGACACCTTAAACAGGGACATGAAGAACAGGAACAGGGACAGGCTGACGGAGCAGGGAGAAACAAAAAACAGCATATGGGAGAGTCCCACTGGCATATGCTGAACCCACAAACAAGGACTCCAGGAGTTGGAGGGGCAGCCAGAGCCCCCCGGCTGGGCAGCACTCAGTGCCTGCCTCTCCCAGGGATGGTTTTACAAAGGTTGTTAAAGATAGACTTAGTATGCCTGGCAGTTTTTCTCTGTGTTTTAGTTTGTGTTGATCCTGCCTTCTTAATATGTGTTAATCGCGCTTTCTTAAGTTAATAAAGAAGGGGGAGATGTGGGAGTGTGGCCATGGGGGTCGACAAGCCTCATGGTTGGTGATAACATCAGACTCTTAATGATGAGACCATCAGGAAAGTAAAGCCTTGAGAGGGAACAAAGAAGGGTGATTCAGGAGACACCTTAAACAGGGACATGAAGAACAGGAACAGGGATAGTCTAACAGAACAGGGAGAAAAACAAAAAAGGAATGAATAGGGACAGGCTATCAGAACAGGGACAAACAAAAAATAGCCTATGGGAGGGTCTCGTTGGCATAGGCAGGACCCACAAACAAGGACTCCAGGAGTTGGAGGGGCAGCCAGAGCCCCCCAGCTGGGAAGCACTCAGTGCCTGCCTCTCCCACGGATGGGGTTACAAAGTTTGTTAAAGATGGAATTAGTATGCCTGGCAGTTTTTCTCTGTGTTTTAGTTTGTGTTGATCCTGCCTTCTTAATTTGTGTTAATCGCGCTTTCTTATGTTAATAAAGAAGGGGAAGATGTGGGAGTGTGGCCATGGGGGTCGACAAGCCCCATGGTTGGTGGTAACATCAGACTCTTAATTATGAGACCATCAGGAAAGTAAAGAGTTGAGAGAGAACAAAGAAGGGTGATTCAGGAGACACCTTAAAAAGGGACATGAAGAACAGGAACAGGGACAGGCTAACAGAGCAGGGAGAAACACAAAACAGCATATGGGAGGGTCCCACTGGCATATGCTGGACCCAAAAACAAGGACTCCAGGAGTTGGAGGGGCAGCCAGAGCCCCCCGGCTGGGCAGCACTCAGTGCCTGCCTCTTCCAGGGATGGGGTTACAAAGTTTGTTAAAGATGGAATTAGTATGCCTGGCAGTTTTTCTCTGTATTTTAGTTTGTGTTAATAGTTTGTCCTGGTTCCAGTTAGGACAGAGTTAATGTTCCCTCATAGTAGCTGGTAGGGTGCTATGTTTTGGATTAGGATGAGAAGAGCGCTGATAACATGCTGATGTTTTAATTGTTGCAGAGCAGTGTTTACACCAGGCCAAGGACTTTTCGGCTTCTCGCTCTGTCCTGCCAGCGAGCAGGCTGGGCGTGCAGCAGGAGCTGGGAGGGGACAGACCCAGGACAGCTGACCCAAACTGGCCAAAGGGGTATTCCATACCATCTGACGTCATGCTAAACAATATATAGGGGTGGCTGGCCGGGGTGGGGGGGCCGGCTGCTCGGGAATAGACTGGGCATCGGTCAGCGGGTGGTGAGCAATTGCATTGTGCATCACTTGTTTTCTTACACATTATTATTGTTAATACTATTACCATTATCACTATTATTATTATTATTGTTATTATTATTTTCCTGTCTTAATAAACTGTCTTTATCTCAACTCACAGGCTTCACTTTCCCGTTTCTCTCCCCCCATCCCAGAGAGGGAGGGGGGAGGGTGAGCGAACGGCTGTGTGGTGTTTAGCTGCCAGCCGGGTTAAACCACAACATAGTTCTTTCTTAATTTGTGTTACCTTTCCTTTCTTAATTTCTGTTAATCGCGCCTTCTTAATTTGTGTTAAACCTGCTTTCTTAATTTGTGTTAATCAAGCTCTTCTATGTTAATAAAGAAGGGGGAGATGTGGGAGCGTGGCCATGGGGGTGGACAAGGCCCATGGTTGGTGATAACATCCGACTATTAAAGTAGAGACCATCAGGAAAGTAAACCCTTGAGAGGGAACAAAGAAGGGTTATTCAAAAGACACCTTAACCAGGGACATGAAGAACAGGAACAGGGATAGTCTAACAGAACAGGGAGGAAAACAAAAAAGGAATGAATAGGGACAGGCTATCAGAACAGGGACAAACAAAAAACAGCGTATGGGAGGGTCTCGCTGGCATAGGCAGGACCCACAAACAAGGCATAGCCAGAGCCCCCCTTCTGGGCAGCACTCAGTGCCTGCCTCTCCCAGGGATGGGGTTACAAAGTCTGTAAAAGATGGAATTAGTATGCCTGGCAGTTTTTCTCTGTGTTTTAGTTTGTGTTGATCCTGCCTTCTTAATTTGTGTTAATCGCGCTTTCTTAAGTTAATGAAGAAGGGGAAGATGTGGGAGTGTGGCCATGGGGGTCGACAAGCCCCATGGTTGGTGATAACATCGGACTCTTAAAGTAGAGACCATCAGGAAAGGAAAGCCTTGAGAGGGAACAAAGAAGGGTGATTCAGGAGACACCTTAAGCAGGGACATGAAGAACAGGAACAGGGAGAGGCTAACAGAACAGGGACAAAACAAAAAAGGAATGAATAGGGACATGCTATCAGAACAGCGACAAACAAAAAACAGCGTATGGGAGGGTCTCGCTGGCATAGGCAGGACCCACAAACAAGGACTCCAGGAGTTGGAGGGGCAGCCAGAGCCCCCCAGCTGGGAAGCACTCAGTGCCTGCCTCTCCCAGGGATGGGGTTACAAAGTTTGTTAAAGATGGAATTAGTATGCCTGGCAGTTTTTCTCTGTATTTTAGTTTGTGTTAATAGTGCTTTCTTAATTTGTGTTACTCTTGCTTTCTTAATTTCTGTTAATCGCGCCTTCATAATTTGTGTTAAACCTGCTTTCTTAATTTGTGTTAATCGAGCTCTTTTATGTTAATAAAGAAGGGGGAGTTGTGGGAGCATGGCCATGGGGGTCAACAAGTCCCATGGTTGGTGATAACATCTGACTCTTAAAGATGAGGGCATCAGGAAAGTAAAGCCTTGAGAGGGAACAAAGAAGGGTGATTCAGGAGACACCTTAAACAGGGACATGAAGAACAGGAACAGGGACAGGCTAACAGAGCAGGGAGAAACAAAAAACAGCATATGGGAGGGTCCCACTGGCGTATGCTGGACCCACAAACAAGGACTCCAGGAGTTGGAGGGGCAGCCAGAGCCCCCCGGCTGGGCAGCACTCAGTGGAGATGTGGGAGTGTGGCCATGGGGGTTGTCAAGCCCCATGGTTGGTAATAACATAGGACTCTTAAGGATGAGACCATCAGGAATTTAAAGAGCTGGGAGGGAACAAAGAAGGGTGATTCAGGTGACACCTTGTTGTCTGGGGTGGCTTGTTCTCCAGCCATTAAAGCATGGAAGTTGCTGGGTGTTTGGTGTTGCCGGGCAAAGTTGTTGACCAATGACTAGTTAGTGGAAAGGTACTGCTGTGAGGCGGAAATTATAGGAAGGGAGCCTTTCCTGAATAAGGGATAGAATGAAGTTGTGCCCTCACTCTGAGAGATGAAGTTATGCCTTCAGTAAGAGAGAGTTCAAGATATGTCATCAATAAAGAGGTAGCAGTTACAGATCCTGAAAGAACCCCGTTGTCCGTGCGGTCTTTACGCCACAAATCGCCCCCCAACAGGGACATGAAAACGAACAGGGACGAGAAGAAAACAAACAGGGGAATGAAGAACAGGAACAGAGACAGGCAAACAGAACAAGGACAAAAACAAAAAAGGAATGAATAGGGACAGGCAAACGGAACAGGGACAAAAACAGAAAAGGAATGAATAGGTACAGGCTAACAGAACAGGGACGAACAAAAAGAGGGTAAGGGAGGGTCACGCTGGCTTACGCAGGACCCCCAAACAAGGACTCCAGGAGTTGGAGGGGTAGCCAGAGCCCCCCAGCTAGGCAGCACTCAGTGCCTGCCTCTCCCAGGGATGGGGTTACAAAGTTTGTAAAAGATGGAATTAGTATGCCTGGCAGTTTTTCTCTGTGTTTTAGTTTGTGTTAATAGTGCTTTCTTAATTTGTGTTACTCTTGCTTTCATAATTTCTGTTAATCGCGCCTTCTTAATTTGTGTTAATCCTGCTTTCTTAATTTGTGTTAATCAAGCTCTTTTATGTTAGTAAAGAAGGGGGAGATGTGGGAGCATGGCCATGGGGGTCGACAAGTCCCATGGTTGGTGATAACATCCAACTCTTAAAGATGAGGCCATCAGGAAAGTAAAGAGTTGAGAGGGAACAAAGAAGGGTGATTCAGGAGACACCTTAAACAGGGACATGAAGAACAGGAACAGGGATAGTCTAACAGAACAGGGACAAAAACAGAAAAGGAATGAATACGTACAGGCTAACAGAACAGGGACGAAAAAAAGAGCTTATGGGAGGGTCTCGCTGGCATAGGCAGGACCCACAAACAAGGACTCCAGGAGTTGGAGGGGCAGCCAGAGCCCCCCGGCTGGGCAGCACTCAGTGCCTGCCTCTCCCAGGGATGGGGTTACAAAGTTTGTTAAAGATGGAATTAGTATGCCTGGCAGTTTTTCTCTGTATTTTAGTTTGTGTTAATAGTGCTTTCTTAATTTGTGTTACTCCTCCTTTCTTAATTTCTGTTAATCGCGCCTTCTTAATTTGTGTTAAACCTGCTTTCTTAATTTGTGTTAATCAAGCTCTTTTATGTTAATAAAGAAGGGGGAGATGTGGGAGCATGGCCATGGGGGTCAACAAGTCCCATGGTTGGTGATAACATCCGACTATTAAAGTAGAGACATTCAGGAAAGTAAAGAGTTGAAAGGGAACAAAGAAGGGTGATTCAGGAGACACCTTAAGCAGGGACATGAAGAACAGGAACAGGGATAGTCTAACAGAACGGGGACGAAAACAAAAAAAGGAATGAATAGGGACAGGCTATCAGAACAGGGACAAACAAAAAACAGCGTATGGGAGGGTCTCGCTGGCATAGGCAGGACCCCCAAACAAGGACTCCAGGAGTTGGAGGGGCAGCCAGAGCCCCCCGGCTGGGCAGCACTCAGTGCCTGCCTCTCCCAGGGATGGTTTTACAAAGATTGTTAAAGATAGACTTAGTATGCCTGGCAGTTTTTCTCTGTGTTTTAGTTTGTGTTGATCCTGCCTTCTTAATATGTGTTAATCGCGCTTTCTTATGTTAATAAAGAAGGGGAAGATGTGGGAGTGTGGCCATGGGGGTCGACAAGCCCCATGGTTGGTGATAACATCGGACTCTTAAGGATGAGACCATCAGGAATTTAAAGAGTTGAGAGGGAACAAAGAAGGGTGATTCAGGTGACACCTTGTTGTCTGGGGTGGCTTGTTCTCCAGCCATTAAAGCATGGAAGTTGCTGGGTGTTTGCTGTTGCCGGGCAACGTTGTTGACCAATGACTTGTTAGTGGAAAGGTACTGCTGTGAGGCGGAAGTTATAGGAAGGGAGCCTTTCCTGAATAAGGGATAGAATGAAGTTGTGCCCTCACTCTGAGAGATGAAGTTATGCCTTCAGTAAGAGAGAGTTCAAGTTATGCCATCAATAAAGAGGTAGCAGTTACAGATCCTGAAAGAACCCCGTTGTCCGTACGGTCTTTACGCCACAAATCGCCCCCCAAAAGGGACATGAAAACGAACAGGGACAAGAAGAAAACAAACAGGGACATGAAGAACAGGAACAGGGACAGGCTAACGGCACAGGGACAAAAACAAAAAAGGAATGAATAGGGACAGGCTAACAGAACTGGGACGAACAAAAAGAGCTTATGGGAGGGTCACGCTGGCTTACGCAGGACCCACAAACAAGGACTCCAGGAGTTGGAGGGGCAGCCAGAGCCCCCCAGCTGGGCAGCACTCAGTGCCTGCCACTCCCAGGGAGGGTTTTACAAAGATTGTTAAAGATAGACTTAGTATGCCTGGCAGTTTTTCTCTGTGTTTTAGTTTGTGTTGATCCTGCCTTCTTAATACGTGTTAATCGCGCTTTCTTAAGTTAATGAAGAAGGGGAAGATGTGGGAGTGTGGCCATGGGGGTCGACAAGCCCCATGGTTGGTGATAACATCAGACTCTTAATGATGAGACCATCAGGAAAGTAAAGAGTTGAGAGGGAACAAAGAAGGGTGATTAAGGAGACACCATAAACAGGGACATGAAGAACAGGAACAGGGATAGTCTAACAGAACAGGGACAAAAACAAAAAAGGAATGAATAGGGACAGGCTATCAGAACAGGGACAAACAAAAAACAGCGTGTGGGAGGGTCTCGCTGGCATAGGCAGGACCCCCAAACAAGGACTCCAGGAGTTGGAGGGGCAGCCAGAGCTCCCCGGCTGGGCAGCACTCAGTTCCTGCCTCTCCCAGGGACGGGGTTACAAAGTTTGTTAAAGATGGAATTAGTATGCCTGGCAGTTTTTCTCTGTGTTTTAGTTTGTGTTGATCCTGCCTTCTTAATTTGTGTTAATCGCGCTTTCTTATGTTAATAAAGAAGGGGAAGATGTGGGAGTGTGGCCATGGGGGTCGGCAAGCCCCATGGTTGGTGATAACATCCGACTCTTAAAGATGAGGCCATGAGGAAAGTAAAGCCTTGAGAGGGAACAAAGAAGGGTGATTCAGGAGACACCTTAAACAGGGACATGAAGAACAGGAACAGGGATAGTCTAACAGAACAGGGACAAATACAAAAAAGGAATGAATAGGGACAGGCTATCAGAACAGGGACAAACAAAAAACAGCCTATGGGAGGGTCTCGCTGGCATAGGCAGGACCCACAAACAAGGACTCCAGGAGTTTTAGGGGCAGCCAGAGCTCCCCGGCTGGGCAGCACTCAGTGCCTGCCTCTCCCAGGGATGGGGTTACAAAGTTTGTTAAAGATGGAATTAGTATGCCTGGCAGTTTTTCTCTGTGATTTAGTTTGTGTTAATAGTGCTTTCTTAATTTGTGTTACTCTTGCTTTCTTAATTTCTGTTAATCGCGCCTTCATAATTTGTGTTAAACCTGCTTTCTTAATTTGTGTTAATCGAGCTCTTTTATGTTAATAAAGAAGGGGAAGATGTGGGAGTGTGGCCATGGGGGTCGGCAAGCCCCATGGTTGGTGATAACATCCGACTCTTAAAGATGAGGCCATGAGGAAAGTAAAGCCTTGAGAGGGATCAAAGAAGGGTGATTCAGGAGACACCTTAAACAGGGACATGAAGAACAGGAACAGGGATAGTCTAACAGAACAGGGACAAATACAAAAAAGGAATGAATAGGGACAGGCTATCAGAACAGGGACAAACAAAAAACAGCCTATGGGAGGGTCTCGCTGGCATAGGCAGGACCCACAAACAAGGACTCCAGGAGTTGGAGAGGCAGCCAGAGCTCCCTGGCTGGGCAGCACTCAGTGCCTGCCTCTCCCAGGGATGGGGTTACAAAGTTTGTTAAAGATGGAATTAATATGCCTGGCAGTTTTTCTCTGTGTTTTAGTTTGTGTTAATAGTGCTTTCTTAATTTGTGTTACTCTTGCTTTCTTAATTTCTGTTAATCGCGCCTTCATAATTTGTGTTAAACCTGCTTTCTTAATTTGTGTTAATCGAGCTCTTTTATGTTAATAAAGAAGGGGGAGTTGTAGGAGTGTGGCCATGCGGGTTGACAAGTCCCATGGTTGGTGATAACATCGGACTCTTAAAGATGAGGCCATGAGGAAAGTAAAGCCTTGAGAGGGAACAAAGAAGGGTGATTCAGGAGACACCTTAAACAGGGACATGAAGAACAGGAACAGGGATAGTCTAACAGAACAGGGACAAATACAAAAAAGGAATGAATAGGGACAGGCTATCAGAACAGGGACAAACAAAAAACAGCCTATGGGAGGGTCTCGCTGGCATAGGCAGGACCCACAAACAAGGACTCCAGGAGTTGGAGAGGCAGCCAGAGCTCCCCGGCTGGGCAGCACTCAGTGCCTGCCTCTCCCAGGGATGGGGTTACAAAGTTTGTTAAAGATGGAATTAGTATGCCTGGCAGTTTTTCTCTGTGTTTTAGTTTGTGTTAATAGTGCTTTCTTAATTTGTGCTACTCTTGCTTTCTTAATTTCTGTTAATCGCGCCTTCATAATTTGTGTTAAACCTGCTTTCTTAATTTGTGTTAATCGAGCTCTTTTATGTTAATAAAGAAGGGGGAGTTGTAGGAGTGTGGCCATGGGGGTCGACAAGTCCCATGGTTGGTGATAACATCCGACTCTTAAAGATGAGGCCATGAGGAAAGTAAAGCCTTGAGAGGGAACAAAGAAGGGTGATTCAGGAGACACCTTAAACAGGGACATGAAGAACAGGAACAGGGATAGTCTAACAGAACAGGGACAAATACAAAAAAGGAATGAATAGGGACAGGCTATCAGAACAGGGACAAACAAAAAACAGCCTATGGGAGGGTCTCGCTGGCATAGGCAGGACCCACAAACAAGGACTCCAGGAGTTGGAGAGGAAGCCAGAGCCCCCCGGCTGGGCAGCACTCAGTGCCTGCCTCTCCCAGGGATGGGGTTACAAAGTTTGTTAAAGATGGAATTAGTATGCCTGGCAGTTTTTCTCTGTGTTTTAGTTTGTGTTAATAGTGCTTTCTTAATTTGTGTTACTCTTGCTTTCTTAATTTCTGTTAATCGCGCCTTCATAATTTGTGTTAAACCTGCTTTCTTAATTTGTGTTAATCGCGCTTTCTTAAGTTAATAAAGAAGGGGGAGATGTGGGAGTGTGGCCATGGGGGTCGACAAGCCCCATGGTTGGTGATAACATCCAACTGTTAAAGTAGAGACCATCAGGAAAGTAAAGCCTTGAGAGGGAACAAAGAAGGGTGATTCAGGAGACACCTTAAACAGGGACATGAAGAACAGGAACAGGGATAGTCTAACAGAACAGGGACAAAAACAAAAAAGTAATGAATAGGGACAGGCTATCAGAACAGGGACAAACAAAAAACAGCGTATGGGAGGGTCTCGCTGGCATAGGCAGGACCCCCAAACAAGGACTCCAGGAGTTGGAGGGGCAGCCAGAGCCCCCCTGCTGGGCAGCACTCAGTGCCTGCCTCTCCCAGGGATGGGGTTACAAAGTTTGTAAAAGATGGAATTAGTATGCCTGGCAGTTTTTCTCTGTGTTTTAGTTTGTGTTGATCATGCCTTCTTAATTTGTGTTAATCGCGCTTTCTTAAGTTAATGAAGAAGGGGAAGATGTGGGAGTGTGGCCATGGGGGTCGGCAAGCCCCATGGTTGGTGATAACATCCGACTCTTAAGGATGAGACCATCAGGAATTTAAAGAGCTGAGAGGGAACAAAGAAGGGTGATTCAGGTGACACCTTGTTGTCTGGGGTGGCTAGTTCTCCAGCCATTAATGCATGGAAGTGGCTGGGTGTTTGCTGTTGCCGGGCAAAGTTGTTGACCAATGACTAGTTAGTGGAAAGGTACTGCTGTGAGGCGGAAATTATAGGAAGGGAGCCTTTCAGGAATAAGGGATAGAATGAAGTTGTGCCCTCACTCTGAGAGATGAAGTTATGCCCTCAGTAAGAGAGAGTTCAAGTTATGTCATCAATAAAGAGGTAGCAGTTACAGATCCTGAAAGAACCCCGGTGTCCGTGCGGTCTTTACGCCACAAATCGCCCCCCAACAGGGACATGAAAACGAACAGGGACGAGAAGAAAACAAACAGGGACATGAAGAACAGGAACAGGGACAGGCTAACAGAACAGGGACAAAAACAAAAAAGGAATGAATAGGGACAGGCAAAGGGAACAGGGAAAAAAAAAAAAAGGAATGAATAGGTACAGGCTAACAGAACAGGGACGAACAAAAAGAGCTTATGGGAGGGTCACGCTGGGTTACGCAGGACCCACAAACAAGGACTCCAGGAGTTGGAGGGGCAGCCAGAGCCCCCCGGCTGGGCAGCACTCAGTGCCTGCCTCTCCCAGGGATGGTTTTACAAAGTTTGTTAAAGATAGTCTTAGTATGCCTGGCAGTTTTTCTCTGTGTTTTAGTTTGTGTTGATCCTGCCTTCTTAATTTGTGTTAATCGCGCTTTCTTATGTTAATAAAGAAGGAGGAGATGTGGGAGTGTGGCCATGGGGGTCGACAAGCCCCATGGTTGGTGATCACATCCGACTCTTAAATATGAGGCCATGAGGAAAGTAAAGCCTTGAGAGGGAACAAAGAAGGGTGATTCAGGAGACACCTTAAACAGGGACATGAAGAACAGGAACAGGGACAGGCTAACAGAACAGGGACAAATACAAAAAAGGAATGAATAGGGACAGGCTATCAGAACAGGGACAAACAAAAAACAGCGTATGGGAGGGTCTCGCTGGCATAGGCAGGACCCACAAACAAGGACTCCAGGAGTTGGAGAGGCAGCTAGAGCCCCCCGGCTGGGCAGCACTCAGTGCCTGCCACTCCCAGGGATGGGGTTGCAAAGTTTGTTAAAGATGGAATTAGTATGCCTGGCAGCTTTTCTCTGTGTTTTAGTTTGTGTTGATCCTGCCTTCTTAATTTGTGGTAATCGCGCTTTCTTAAGTTAATAAAGAAGGGGGAGATGTGGGAGTGTGGCCATGGGGGTCGACAAGCCCCATGGTTGGTGATAACATCAGACTCTTAATGATGAGACCATCAGGAAAGTAAAGCCTTGAGAGGGAACAAAGAAGGGTGATTCAGGAGACACCTTAAACAGGGACATGAAGAACAGGAACAGGGATAGTCTAACAGAACAGGGACAAAAACAAAAAAGGAATTAATAGGGACAGGCTATCAGAACAGGGACAAACAAAAAACAGCGTATGGGAGGGTCTCGCTGGCATAGGCAGGACCCACAAACAAGGACTCCAGGAGTTGGAGGGGCAGCCAGAGCCCCCCGGCTGGGCAGCACTCAGGTCCTGCCTCTCCCAGGGACGGGGTTACAAAGTTTGTTAAAGATGGAATTAGTATGCCTGGCAGTTTTTCTCTGTATTTTATTTTGTGTTAATAGTGCTTTCTTAATTTGTGTTACTCTTGCTTTCTTAATTTCTGTTAATCGCGCCTTCATAATTTGTGTTAAACCTGCTTTCTTAATTTGTGTTAATCGAGCTCTTTTATGTTAATAAAGAAGGGGGAGTTGTGGGAGTGTGGCCATGGGTGTCGACAAGCCCCTTGGTTTGTGATAACATCAGACTCTTAAAGTAGACACCACCAGGAAAGTAAAGCATTGACAGGGAACAAAGAAGGGTGATTCAGGAGACACCTTAAGCAGGGACATGAAGAACAGGAACAGGGACAGGCTAACAGAGCAGGGAGAAACAAAAAACAGCATATGGGAGGGTCCCACTGGCATATACTGGACCCACAAACAAGGACTCCAGGAGTTGGAGGGGCAGCCAGAGCCCCCCGGCTGGGCAGCACTCAGTGCCTGCCTCTCCCAGGGATGGTTTTACAAAGATTGTTAAAGATAGACTTAGTATGCCTGGCAGTTTTTCTCTGTGTTTTAGTTTGTGTTGATCCTGCCTTCTTAATTTGTGTTAATTGCGCTTTCTTATGTTAATAAAGAAGGGGAAGATGTGGGAGTTTGGCCATGGGGGTCGACAAGCCCCATGGTTGGTGATAACATCCGACTCTTAAGGATGAGACCATCAGGAATTTAAAGAGTTGAGAGGGAACAAAGAAGGGTGATTCAGGTGACACCTTCTTGTCTGGGGTGGCTAGTTCTCCAGCCATTAATTCATGGAAGTGGCTGGGTGTTTGCTGTTGCCGGGCAAAGTTGTTGACCAATGACTAGTTAGTGGAAAGGTACTGCTGTGAGGCGGAAGTTATAGGAAGGGAGCCTTTCCTGAATAAGGGATAGAATGAAGTTGTGCGCTCACTCTGAGAGATGAAGTTATGCCCTCAGTAAGAGAGAGTTCAAGTTATGTCATCAATAAAGAGGAAGCAGTTACAGATCCTGAAAGAACCCCGTTGTCCGTGCGGTCTTTACGCCACAAATCGCCCCCCAACAGGGACAAGAAAACGAACAGGGACGAGAAGAAAACAAACAGGGACATGAAGAACAGGAACAGGGACAGGCTAACAGAACAGGGATAAAAACAAAAAAGGAATGAATAGGGACAGGCAAACGGAACAGGAAAAAAAAAAAAAAGGAATGAATAGGTACAGGCTAACAGAACAGGGACGAACAAAAAGAGCTTATGGGAGGGTCTCGCTGGCATAGGCAGGACCCACAAACAAGGACTCCAGGAGTTGGAGGGGCAGCCAGAGCCCCCCGGCTGGGCAGCACTCAGTGCCTGCCTCTCCCAGGGATGGGGTTGCAAAGTTTGTTAAAGATAGTCTTAGTATGCCTGGCAGTTTTTCTCTGTGTTTTAGTTTGTGTTGATCCTGCCTTCTTAATTTGTGTTAATTGCGCTTTCTTATGTTAATAAAGAAGGGGAAGATGTGGGAGTGTGGCCATGGGGGTCGACAGGCCCCATGGTTGGTGATAACATCCGACTCTTAAAGATGAGGCCATCAGGAATTTAAAGATTTGAGAGGGAACAAAGAAGGGTGATTCAGGTGACACCTTCTTGTCTGGGGTGGCTAGTTCTCCAGCCATTAATGCATGGAAGTGGCTGGGTGTTTGCTGTTGCAGGGCAAAGTTGTTTAACCAATGACTAGTTAGTGGAAAGGTACTGCTGTGAGGTGGAAGTTATAGGAAGGGAGCCTTTCCTGAATAAGGGATAGAATGAAGTTGTGCCCTCACTCTGAGAGATGAAGTTATGCCCTCAGTAAGAGAGAGTTCAAGTTATGTCATCAATAATGAGGTAGCAGTTACAGATCCTGAAAGAACCCCGTTGTCCGTGCGGTCTTTACGCCACAAATCGCCCCCCAACAGGGACATGAAAACGAACAGGGACGAGAAGAATACAAACAGGGACATGAAGAAGAGGAACAGGGACAGGCAAACAGCACAGGGACAAAAACAAAAAAGGAATGAATAGGGACAGGCAAACGGAACAGGGACAAAAACAGAAAAGGAATGATCAGGTACAGGCTAACAGAACAGGGATGACCAAAAAGAGCATATGGGAGGGTCACGATGGTTTACGCAGGACCCCCAAACAAGGACTCCAGGAGTTGGAGGGGCAGCCAGAGCCCCCCGGCTGGGCAGCACTCAGTGCCTGCCTCTCCCAGGGATGGGGTTACAAAGTTTGTTAAAGATGGAATTAGTATGCCTGGCAGTTTTTCTCTGTATTTTAGTTTGTGTTAATAGTGCTTTCTTAATTTGTGTTACTCTTGCTTTCTTAATTTCTGTTAATCGCGCCTTCATAATTTGTGTTAAACCTGCTTTCTTAATTTGTGTTAATCGAGCTCTTTTATGTTAATAAAGAAGGGGGAGTTGTGGGAGCATGGCCGTGGGGGTCGACAAGTCCCATGGTTGGTGATAACATCTGACTCTTAAAGATGAGGCCATCAGGAAAGTAAAGCCTTGAGAGGGAACAAAGAAGGGTGATTCAGGAGACACCTTAAACAGGGACATGAAGAACAGGAACAGGGACAGGCTAACAGAGGAGGGAGAAACAAAAAACAGCATATGGGAGGGTCCCACTGGCGTATGCTGGACCCACAAACAAGGACTCCAGGAGTTGGAGGGGCAGCCAGAGCCCCCCGGCTGGGCAGCACTCAGTTCCTGCCTCTCCCAGGGACGGTTTTACAAAGATTGTTAAAGATAGACTTAGTATGCCTGGCAGTTTTTCTCTGTGTTTTAGTTTGTGTTGATCCTGCCTTCTTAATTTGTGTTAATCGCGCTTTCTTATGTTAATAAAGAAGGGGAAGATGTGGGAGTGTGGCCATGGGGGTCGACAGGCCCCATGGTTGGTGATAACATCCGACTCTTAAAGATGAGGCCATCAGGAATTTAAAGATTTGAGAGGGAACAAAGAAGGGTGATTCAGGTGACACCTTCTTGTCTGGGGTGGCTAGTTCTCCAGCCATTAATGCATGGAAGTGGCTGGGTGTTTGCTGTTGCAGGGCAAAGTTGTTTAACCAATGACTAGTTAGTGGAAAGGTACTGCTGTGAGGTGGAAGTTATAGGAAGGGAGCCTTTCCTGAATAAGGGATAGAATGAAGTTGTGCCCTCACTCTGAGAGATGAAGTTATGCCCTCAGTAAGAGAGAGTTCAAGTTATGTCATCAATAATGAGGTAGCAGTTACAGATCCTGAAAGAACCCCGTTGTCCGTGCGGTCTTTACGCCACAAATCGCCCCCCAACAGGGACATGAAAACGAACAGGGACGAGAAGAATACAAACAGGGACATGAAGAAGAGGAACAGGGACAGGCAAACAGCACAGGGACAAAAACAAAAAAGGAATGAATAGGGACAGGCAAACGGAACAGGGACAAAAACAGAAAAGGAATGATCAGGTACAGGCTAACAGAACAGGGATGACCAAAAAGAGCATATGGGAGGGTCACGATGGTTTACGCAGGACCCCCAAACAAGGACTCCAGGAGTTGGAGGGGCAGCCAGAGCCCCCCGGCTGGGCAGCACTCAGTGCCAGCCTCTCCCAGGGATGGGGTTATAAAGTTTGTTAAAGATGGAATTAGTATGCCTGGCAGTTTTTCTCTGTATTTTAGTTTGTGTTAATAGTGCTTTCTTAATTTGTGTTACTCTTGCTTTCTTAATTTCTGTTAATCACGCCTTCTTAATTGGTGTTAAACCTGCTTTCTTAATTTGTGTTAATCGAGCTCTTTTATGTTAATAAAGAAGGGGGAGTTGTAGGAGTGTGGCCATGGGGGTCAACAAGTCCCATGGTTGGTGATAACATCCGACTCTTAAAGATGAGGCCATCAGGAAAGTAAAGAGTTGAGAGGGAACAAAGAAGGGTGATTCAGGAGACACCTTAAACAGGGACATGAAGAACAGGGACAGGCTAACAGAGCAGGGAGAAACAAAAAACAGCATATGGGAGGGTCCCACTGGCATAGGCAGGACCCACAAAGAAGGACTCCAGGAGTTGGAGGGGCAGCCAGAGCCCCCCGGCTGGGCAGCACTCAGTGCCTGCCTCTCCCAGGGATGGGGTTGCAAAGTTTGTTGAAGATAGACTTAGTATGCCTGGCAGTTTTTCTCTGTGTTTTAGTTTGTGTTTTTCCTGCCTTCTTAATTTGTGTTAATCGCGCTTTCTTAAGTTAATGAAGAAGGGGAAGATGTGGGAGTGTGGCCATGGGGGTCGACAAGCCCCATGGTTGGTGATAACATCGGACTCTTAAAGTAGAGACCATCAGGAAAGTAAAGCCTTGAGAGGGAACAAAGAAGGGTGATTCAGGAGACACCTTAAGCAGGAACATGAAGAACAGGAACAGGGACAGGCTAACAGAACAGGGACAAAAGAAAAAAGGAATGAATAGGGACATGCTATCAGAACAGCGACAAACAAAAAACAGCGTATGGGAGGGTCTCGCTGGCATAGGCAGGACCCACAAACAAGGACTCCAGGAGTTGGAGGGGCAGCCAGAGCCCCCCAGCTGGGAAGCACTCAGTGCCTGCCTCTCCCAGGGATGGGGTTACAAAGTTTGTTAAAGATGGAATTAGTATGCCTGGAAGTTTTTCTCTGTATTTTAGTTTGTGTTAATAGTGCTTTCTTAATTTGTGTTACTCTTGCTTTCTTAATTTCTGTTAATCGCGCCTTCATAATTTGTGTTAAACCTGCTTTCTTAATTTGTGTTAATCGAGCTCTTTTATGTTAATAAAGAAGGGGGAGTTGTGGGAGCATGGCCGTGGGGGTCGACAAGTCCCATGGTTGGTGATAACATCTGACTCTTAAAGATGAGGCCATCAGGAAAGTAAAGCCTTGAGAGGGAACAAAGAAGGGTGATTCAGGAGACACCTTAAACAGGGACATGAAGAACAGGAACAGGGACAGGCTAACAGAGCAGGGAGAAACAAAAAACAGCATATGGGAGGGTCCCACTGGCGTATGCCGGACCCACAAACAAGGACTCCAGGAGTTGGAGGGGCAGCCAGAGCCCCCCGGCTGGGCAGCACTCAGTTTCTGCCTCTCCCAGGGACGGTTTTACAAAGATTGTTAAAGATAGACTTAGTATGCCTGGCAGTTTTTCTCTGTGTTTTAGTTTGTGTTGATCCTGCCTTCTTAATTTGTGTTAATCGCGCTTTCTTATGTTAATAAAGAAGGGGAAGATGTGGGAGTGTGGCCATGGGGGTCGACAAGTCCCATGGTTGGTGATAACATCCGACTCTTAAAGATGAGGCCATCAGGAAAGTAAAGAGTTGAGAGGGAACAAAGAAGGGTGATTCAGGAGACACCTTAACCAGGGACATGAAGAACAGGAACAGGGATAGTCTAACAGAACAGGGACGAAAACAAAAAAAGGAATGAATAGGGACAGGCCATCAGAACAGGGACAAACAGAAAACAGCGTATGGGAGGGTCTCGCTGGCATAGGCAGGACCCACAAACAAGGACTCCAGGAGTTGGAGGGGCAGCCAGAGCCCCCCGGCTGGGCAGCACACAGTGCCTGCCTCTCCCACGGCTGGTTTTACAAAGGTTGTTAAACATAGACTTAGTATGCCTGGCAGTTTTTCTCTGTGTTTTAGTTTGTGTTGGTCCTGCCTTCTTAATTTGTGTTAATCGCGCTTTCTTATGTTAATAAAGAAGGGGGAGATGTGGGAGTGTGGCCATGGGGGTCGACAGGCCCCATGGTTGGTGATAACATCCGACTCTTAAAGATGAGGCCATCAGGAATTTAAAGATTTGAGAGGGAACAAAGAAGGGTGATTCAGGTGACACCTTCTTGTCTGGGGTGGCTAGTTCTCCAGCCATTAATGCATGGAAGTGGCTGGGTGTTTGCTGTTGCAGGGCAAAGTTGTTTAACCAATGACTAGTTAGTGGAAAGGTACTGCTGTGAGGTGGAAGTTATAGGAAGGGAGCCTTTCCTGAATAAGGGATAGAATGAAGTTGTGCCCTCACTCTGAGAGATGAAGTTATGCCCTCAGTAAGAGAGAGTTCAAGTTATGTCATCAATAATGAGGTAGCAGTTACAGATCCTGAAAGAACCCCGTTGTCCGTGCGGTCTTTACGCCACAAATCGCCCCCCAACAGGGACATGAAAACGAACAGGGACGAGAAGAATACAAACAGGGACATGAAGAAGAGGAACAGGGACAGGCAAACAGCACAGGGACAAAAACAAAAAAGGAATGAATAGGGACAGGCAAACGGAACAGGGACAAAAACAGAAAAGGAATGATCAGGTACAGGCTAACAGAACAGGGATGACCAAAAAGAGCATATGGGAGGGTCACGATGGTTTACGCAGGACCCCCAAACAAGGACTCCAGGAGTTGGAGGGGCAGCCAGAGCCCCCCGGCTGGGCAGCACTCAGTGCCAGCCTCTCCCAGGGATGGGGTTATAAAGTTTGTTAAAGATGGAATTAGTATGCCTGGCAGTTTTTCTCTGTATTTTAGTTTGTGTTAATAGTGCTTTCTTAATTTGTGTTACTCTTGCTTTCTTAATTTCTGTTAATCGCGCCTTCTTAATTGGTGTTAAACCTGCTTTCTTAATTTGTGTTAATCGAGCTCTTTTATGTTAATAAAGAAGGGGGAGTTGTAGGAGTGTGGCCATGGGGGTCGACAAGTCCCATGGTTGGTGATAACATCCGACTCTTAAAGATGAGGCCATCAGGAAAGTAAAGAGTTGAGAGGGAACAAAGAAGGGTGATTCAGGAGACACCTTAAACAGGGACATGAAGAACAGGGACAGGCTAACAGAGCAGGGAGAAACAAAAAACAGCGTATGGGAGGGTCTCGCTGGCATATGCTAGACCCACAAACAAGGACTCCAGGAGTTGGAGGGGCAGCCAGAGCCCCCCGGCTGGGCAGCACTCAGTGCCTGCATCTCCCAGGGATGGGTTTACAAAGGTTGTTAAAGATAGACTTAGTATGCCTGGCAGTTTTTCTCTGTGTTTTAGTTTGTGCTGATCCTGCCTTCTTAATTTGTGTTAATTGTGCTTTCTTATGTTAATAAAGAAGGGGAAGATGTGGGAGTGTGGCCATGGGGGTCGACAAGCCCCATGGTTGGTGATAACATCGGACTCTTAAAGATGAGACCATCAGGAAAGTAAAGCCTTGAGAGGGAACAAAGAAGGGTGATTCAGGAGACACCTTAACCAGGGACATGAAGAACAGGAACAGGGACAGGCTAACAGAACAGGGACAAAACAAAAAAGGAATGAATAGGGACAGGCTATCAGAACAGGGACAAACAAAAAACAGCGTATGGGAGGGTCTCGCTGGCATAGGCAGGACCCACAAAGAAGGACTCCAGGAGTTGGAGGGGCAGCCAGAGCCCCCCAGCTGGGCAGCACTCAGTGCCTGCCTCTCCCAGGGATGGGGTTACAAAGTTTGTTAAAGATGGAATTAGTATGCCTGGCAGTTTTTCTCTGTATTTTAGTTTGTGTTAATAGTGCTTTCTTAATTTGTGTTACTCTTGCTTTCTTAATTTCTGTTAATAGCGCCTTCATAATTTGTGTTAAACCTGCTTTCTTAATTTGTGTTAATCGAGCTCTTTTATGTTAATAAAGAAGGGGGAGTTGTGGGAGCATGGCCGTGGGGGTCGACAAGTCCCATGGTTGGTGATAACATCTGACTCTTAAAGATGAGGCCATCAGGAAAGTAAAGCCTTGAGAGGGAACAAAGAAGGGTGATTCAGGAGACACCTTAAACAGGGACATGAAGAACAGGAACAGGGACAGGCTAACAGAGCAGGGAGAAACAAAAAACAGCATATGGGAGGGTCCCACTGGCGTATGCCGGACCCACAAACAAGGACTCCAGGAGTTGGAGGGGCAGCCAGAGCCCCCCGGCTGGGCAGCACTCAGTTCCTGCCTCTCCCAGGAACGGTTTTAAAAGATTGTTAAAGATAGACTTAGTATGCCTGGCAGTTTTTCTCTGTGTTTTAGTTTGTGTTGATCCTGCCTTCTTAATTTGTGTTAATCGCGCTTTCTTATGTTAATAAAGAAGGGGAAGATGTGGGAGTGTGGCCATGGGGGTCGACAAGTCCCATGGTTGGTGATAACATCCGACTCTTAAAGATGAGGCCATCAGGAAAGTAAAGAGTTGAGAGGGAACAAAGAAGGGTGATTCAGGAGACACCTTAACCAGGGACATGAAGAACAGGAACAGGGATAGTCTAACAGAACAGGGACGAAAACAAAAAAAGGAATGAATAGGGACAGGCTATCAGAACAGGGACAAACAAAAAACAGCGTATGGGAGGGTCTCGCTGGCATAGGCAGGACCCACAAACAAGGACTCCAGGAGTTGGAGGGGCAGCCAGAGCCCCCCGGCTGGGCAGCACTCAGTGCCTGCCTCTCCCACGGCTGGTTTTACAAAGGTTGTTAAACATAGACTTAGTATGCCTGGCAGTTTTTCTCTGTGTTTTAGTTTGTGTTGGTCCTGCCTTCTTAATTTGTGTTAATCGCGCTTTCTTATGTTAATAAAGAAGGGGGAGATGTGGGAGTGTGGCCATGGGGGTCGACAGGCCCCATGGTTGGTGATAACATCCGACTCTTAAAGATGAGGCCATCAGGAATTTAAAGATTTGAGAGGGAACAAAGAAGGGTGATTCAGGTGACACCTTCTTGTCTGGGGTGGCTAGTTCTCCAGCCATTAATGCATGGAAGTGGCTGGGTGTTTGCTGTTGCAGGGCAAAGTTGTTTAACCAATGACTAGTTAGTGGAAAGGTACTGCTGTGAGGTGGAAGTTATAGGAAGGGAGCCTTTCCTGAATAAGGGATAGAATGAAGTTGTGCCCTCACTCTGAGAGATGAAGTTATGCCCTCAGTAAGAGAGAGTTCAAGTTATGTCATCAATAATGAGGTAGCAGTTACAGATCCTGAAAGAACCCCGGTGTCCGTGCGGTCTTTACGCCACAAATCGCCCCCAACAGGGACATGAAAACGAACAGGGACGAGAAGAATACAAACAGGGACATGAAGAAGAGGAACAGGGACAGGCAAACAGCACAGGGACAAAAACAAAAAAGGAATGAATAGGGACAGGCAAACGGAACAGGGACAAAAACAGAAAAGGAATGATCAGGTACAGGCTAACAGAACAGGGATGACCAAAAAGAGCATATGGGAGGGTCACGATGGTTTACGCAGGACCCCCAAACAAGGACTCCAGGAGTTGGAGGGGCAGCCAGAGCCCCCGGCTGGGCAGCACTCAGTGCCTGCCTCTCCCAGGGATGGGGTTACAAAGTTTGTTAAAGATGGAATTAGTATGCCTGGCACTTTTTCTCTGTATTTTAATTTGTGTTGAGTGCTTTCTTAATTTGTGTTTCTCTTGCTTTCTTAATTTCTGTTAATCGCGCCTTCTTAATTTGTGTTAAACCTGCTTTCTTAATTTGTGTTAATCGAGCTCTTTTATGTTAATAAAGAAGGGGGAGATGTGGGAGCATGGCCATGGGGGTCCACAAGCCCTATGGTTGGTGATAACATCCAACTCTTAAAGATGAGGCCATCAGGAAGATAAAGAGTTGAGAGGGAACAAAGTAGGGTGATTCAGGAGACACCTTAAACAGGGACATGAAGAACAGGAACAGGGACAGGCTAACAGAGCAGGGAGAAACAAAAAACAGCATATGGGAGGGTCCCACTGGCATAGGCAGGACCCACAAAGAAGGACTCCAGGAGTTGGAGGGGCAGCCAGAGCCCCCCAGCTGGGCAGCACTCAGTGCCTGCCTCTCCCAGGGATGGTTTTACAAAGATTGTTAAAGATAGACTTAGTATGCCTGGCAGTTTTTCTCTGTGTTTTAGTTTGTGCTGATCCTGCCTTCTTAATTTGTGTTAATCGCGCTTTCTTAAGTTAATAAAGAAGGGGAAGATGTGGGAGTGTGGCCATGGGGGTCGACAAGCCCCATGGTTGGTGATCACATCCGACTCTTAAAGATGAGTCCATCAGGAAAGTAAAGCCTTGACAGGGAACAAAGAAGGGTGATTCAGGAGACACCTTAAGCAGGGACATGAAGAACAGGAACAGGGATAGTCTAACAGAACAGGGACAAAAACAAAAAAGGAATGAATAGGGACATGCTATCAGAACAGGGACAAACAAAAAACAGCGTATGGGAGGGTCTCGCTGGCATAGGCAGGACCTCCAAACAAGGACTCCAGGAGTTGGAGGGGCAGCCAGAGCCCCCCGGCTGGGCAGCACTCAGTGCCTGCCTCTCCCAGGGTTGTGGTTACAAAGTTTGTTAAAGATGGAATTAGTATGCCTGGCACTTTTTCTCTGTATTTTAATTTGTGTTATTAGTGCTTTCTTAATTTGTGTTTCTCTAGCTTTCTTAATTTCTGTTAATCGCGCCTTCTTAATTTGGGTTAAACCTGCTTTCTTAATTTGTGTTAATCGAGCTCTTTTATGTTAATAAAGAAGGGGGAGATGTGGGAGCATGGCCATGGGGGTCGACAAGTCCCATGGTTGGTGATAACATCCGACTCTTAAAGATGAGACCACGAGGAAAGTAAAGCCTTGAGAGGGAACAAAGAAGGGTGATTCAGGAGACACCTTAAACAGGGACATGAAGAACAGGAACAGGGACAGGCTAACAGAGCAGGGAGAAACAAAAAACAGCATATGGGAGGGTCCCACTGGCATATGCTGGACCCACAAACAAGGACTCCAGGAGTTGGAGGGGCAGCCAGAGCCCCCCAGCTGGGAAGCACTCAGTGCCTGCCTCTCCCAGGGATGGGGTTACAAAGTTTGTTAAAGATGGAATTAGTATGCCTGGCACTTTTTCTCTGTATTTTAATTTGTGTTGAGTGCTTTCTTAATTTGTGTTTCTCTTGCTTTCTTAATTTCTGTTAATCGCGACTTCTTAATTTGTGTTAAACCTGCTTTCTTAATTTGTGTTAATCGAGCTCTTTTATGTTAATAAAGAAGGGGGAGATGTGGGAGCATGGCCATGGGGGTCCACAAGCCCTATGGTTGGTGGTAACATCCAACTCTTAAAGATGAGGCCATCAGGAAAGTAAAGAGTTGAGAGGGAACAAAGTAGGGTGATTCAGGAGACACCTTAAACAGGGACATGAAGAACAGGAACAGGGACAGGCTAACAGAGCAGGGAGAAACAAAAAAGAGCATATGGGAGGGTCCCACTGGCATAGGCAGGACCCACAAAGAAGGACTCCAGGAGTTGGAGGGGCAGCCAGAGCCCCCCAGCTGTGCAGCACTCAGTGCGTGCCTCTCCCAGGGATGGTTTTACAAAGATTGTTAAAGATAGACTTTGTATGCTTGGCAGTTTTTCTCTGTGTTTTAGTTTGTGCTGATCCAGCCTTCTTAATTTGTGTTAATTCCCGCTTTCTTAAGTTAATAAAGAAGGGGAAGATGTGGGAGTGTGCCCATGGGGGTCGACAAGCCCCATGGTTGGTGATCACATCGGACTCTTAAGGATGAGACCATCAGGAAAGGAAAGCCTTGAGAGGGAACAAAGAAGGGTGATTCAGGAGACACCTTAACCAGGGACATGAAGAACAGGAACAGGGACAGTCTAACAGAACAGGGACAAACACAAAAAAGGAAAGAATAGGGACATGCTATCAGAACAGGGACAAACAAAAAACAGCGTATGGGAGGGTCTCGCTGGCATAGGCAGGACCCCCAAACAAGGACTCCAGGAGTTGGAGGGGCAGCCAGAGCCCCCCAGCTGGGCAGCACTCAGTGCCTGCCACTCCCCGCGATGGGGTTGCAAAGTTTGTTAAAGATGGAATTAGTATGCCTGGCAGTTTTTCTCTGTATTTTAGTTTGTGTTAATAGTGCTTTCTTAATTTGTGTTACTCTTGCTTTCTTAATTTCTGTTAATCGCGCCTTCTTAATTTGGGTTAAACCTGCTTTCTTAATTTGTGTTAATCGAGCTCTTTTATGTTAATAAAGAAGGGGGAGATGTGGGAGCATGGCCATGGGGGTCGACAAGTCCCATGGTTGGTGATAACATCCAACTCTTAAAGATGAGACCATCAGGAAAGTAAAGCCTTGAGAGGGAACAAAGAAGGGTGATTCAGGAGACACCTTAAGCAGGGACATGAAGAACAGGAACAGGGATAGTCTAACAGAACAGGGACGAAAACAAAAAGGGAATGAATAGGGACAGGCTATCAGAACAGGGACAAACAAAAAACAGCGTATGGGAGGGTCTCGCTGGCATAGGCAGGACCCACAAACAAGGACTCCAGGAGTTGGAGGGGCAGCCAGAGCCCCCCGGCTGGGCAGCACTCAGTGCCTGCCTCTCCCAGGGATGGGGTTACAAAGTTTGTTAAAGATGGAATTAGTATGCCTGGCAGTTTTTCTCTGTATTTTAGTTTGTGTTAATAGTGCTTTCTTAATTTGTGTTACTCTTGCTTTCTTAATTTCTGTTAATCGCGCCTTCATAATTTGTGTTAAACCTGCTTTCTTAATTTGTGTTAATCGAGCTCTTTTATGTTAATAAAGAAGGGGGAGTTGTGGGAGCATGGCCGTGGGGGTCGACAAGTCCCATGGTTGGTGATAACATCTGACTCTTAAAGATGAGGCCATCAGGAAAGTAAAGCCTTGAGAGGGAACAAAGAAGGGTGATTCAGGAGACACCTTAAACAGGGACATGAAGAACAGGAACAGGGACAGGCTAACAGAGCAGGGAGAAACAAAAAACAGCATATGGGAGGGTCCCACTGGCGTATGCTGGACCCACAAACAAGGACTCCAGGAGTTGGAGGGGCAGCCAGAGCCCCCCGGCTGGGCAGCACTCAGTTCCTGCCTCTCCCAGGGACGGTTTTACAAAGATTGTTAAAGATAGACTTAGTATGCCTGGCAGTTTTTCTCTGTGTTTTAGTTTGTGTTGATCCTGCCTTCTTAATTTGTGTTAATCGCGCTTTCTTATGTTAATAAAGAAGGGGAAGATGTGGGAGTGTGGCCATGGGGGTCGACAGGCCCCATGGTTGGTGATAACATCCGACTCTTAAAGATGAGGCCATCAGGAATTTAAAGATTTGAGAGGGAACAAAGAAGGGTGATTCAGGTGACACCTTCTTGTCTGGGGTGGCTAGTTCTCCAGCCATTAATGCATGGAAGTGGCTGGGTGTTTGCTGTTGCAGGGCAAAGTTGTTTAACCAATGACTAGTTAGTGGAAAGGTACTGCTGTGAGGTGGAAGTTATAGGAAGGGAGCCTTTCCTGAATAAGGGATAGAATGAAGTTGTGCCCTCACTCTGAGAGATGAAGTTATGCCCTCAGTAAGAGAGAGTTCAAGTTATGT